>NC_090449.1:907533424-907835356 GCF_031143425.1 Pleurodeles waltl | reverse complement strand
ATCAAGATGTTTTCTTCGCACATTCCACTTGCCTCTTGGTAGAGGGCAATGGGAGAGCAGGAGTGATGTGAGATATTGGAATGGCCTCCGTGATTGCATGTGACCTTTATTGTAGTCATCATAATGCTATGTGAGTCACGGTGTTTGACCTGCAGCTAATTACATTCCACACCCCTTAAACAGTACGTATTGGCTGGAAGGGTGTTTGATTGGGTGTTATTGATGTGTTATTGGAGTTTTATCTTCGCAGATGTAATGCCATTTGGCACCATGTGTTTGTCATTGTGTTGTTTTACATTTTCCCCTTCTGTCTGCAGGGTGGCATCAGTTTTTATTTGGAACTGTACTTTGTCCCTAGGTGTGTCTCCCATTGGGTGAGGATATCAAACATGCCTAGCAGTGTCACAACCTCCGTGTGTTCCTGTCCACATGTCGCTGTCGTGGTGTATGTGTTGTTTGTCCTAGAGGGTTGCTGTGCAGTGTATATATAAGTAGGGTTCTGTACTTACCAAAAAGTAGTCCATTTCCATATCGTCCATCCTGGAAGTGTTGATTGATGTTACAGTGACGGAAGATGAATGAATCATGTACACTCCCAGGATACTTTGCCACGATGTTGGTGATCAATCCCTGGTGATCACAATGGACTGCACATTGATGGAGTGTGTGTGCTTCCTGTTGCGGTATAGATGTTCAGTTGCAGCAGGTGGCACAAGGCATACATGTGTGCAGTCAATGGCACCAAGGACGTGTGGAAATCCATTAATGAGGTAAACCCCTGTTTTGTCTCCTGCTGCTTCTGCTGTGTGTTGGGGAAGCAGATGTAGCGGGGTGTGAGTGTGATGATGGTATCCAATTCCTTGGGCAGGAAGGCAGAGAATGATGGCTGTGAGATCCCAGCAACCAGGGCGCCAGTGGTTTGAAAGGAGCCACTTGCCAACATTAGTACAGCTAGCAGCTTGGTTTCTGGTGGGATGGTGCGGGTGTCTGCAAGCTGGGTGCCAACTGTGGCTCAATGTTGCGCAGCAGCTGCTGAATGGCTTGCCAGTTCAACCTGTACCTCTGGATGATGTCATGTTCCCTGAGGCCATGAAGGGTTGTCCTGGTGCGGAATATCCTCTCCTGTCTTGTGCGTTGCCTTTGGGGTCCCTGCTGGTGTTGTGGAAGCTGCTGTTGCTGGTCCTGTGCTCTGTGTCTGCGTGCACGCTGGATGAAAAGCACCTCCATGTCTTCCTTTTGGAACTCTGCTGTTTCTTCTGTGTGTTTTCATTAAATACAGGTGTGTTTGCCCCATTTTAACGCCTGCCCTGACCCAGGCGTTGATTTTTGACGCAAATCGGGCTGTGCGTCATTTTCCGTCTCCATCTCCCGGCCATGAGGGATTTTTGCACGGTAGCATTAATAAGGCGCACAGGTGTTTGTGTAATTTTTTGGATGGGAACGCCTACCTTGCATATCGTAAACGCAAGGTGGTTTCCCGCATCCAGAAAATGACGCACACGGCGGGATTTTGACGTCCGCGGGCGTCAAAGTTTAAATATGGTGCACTGTTTGCGCTGAATATACGTCAAACCTTTTGATGCACATTTGGCGCAGACGTAGTATAACTATGCCCCTGAGAGTCTCCTGTCTGAATTGCGTCTGTTTGTATGTATGGTTGTACTGCCACTGACGGCTGCCACCCCACAGTATTCTAATGAATAACTAAATTGCTAACATTCTATATTTATTACAAAAGTGTGGCATGCCTGACTACCTCTTGATATTATCAAAATTGTAATACCAAAAGCATTTCCTTTAGAAATTATAAAAATGAGAAGGTCTTATGTCCATAGAAAGGATCTAAACAACTAAAATGAGAAATATATTGCCTGATTTCTTAAAATTCTGACAAAGCACTTTTAAATTATTTGCTATCTTTATGTTTTTCTATCTTCTTCATCACTTGATTATGTTTCATTTATTCACTTAGGGAGTAGGTGGTGTTACAGCCAGAGCTGCAAACTTTGCAACTGGGGAACTAGGTTTGAGTTTCGGCATCAGCTCAAAATCTTGTAATTCTGGGCAAATCACTTAATCTATGCATACCTAAACCCAAACTGCGTAATGTAACTGATTCTAATGTAAAGCACTCCAATACCTTTGAGTCAAGCCTGCGTAATATATAAAACTGCAAAAAAAACAAAGAAATTATTTACTTGTACAATTCTGTCATTGGGCCATACTTAGGCTACATTTGGGATATATTTGTGCTACATCTGGTTTTTTTTCCCTCTGGTGTCCATCTTGGGAGACTTAGGGGCTGATTTAGATGCTGGCAATAACAGTCTCTCTGTTGACTTTTCAACTGTAAACCTGCTGGCTGCAGTGATGGTCAGCCTGCCCAATTTAGATGTCAGCGGGAGCATAGGCGAAAGACCACCATCACCTGCTTCAACAGCACCATAGGCAAAAGCTGGCGATGGTGGGACAACAGACCCTTTTACCACTGAGCGGATCACTGTGTGCATTCCCACCGATGCAACTGTGGTGTCTAAAATTCCACACCTGAGTTGGCAGATTGGGAGCTACATAAGGATGAAACTCAACTTTTTAACGTTTTGCACATTTCATGCTGCCATGAACCCACTGCTACCAGTCATACCGTTGCTCCTGGGCCAGGTCCAAGATGGAAATCAACTCCGTAATTTCTGTAACAGAAGGTAAATCATGGGTATTTCTGTTATCCTCAGAGTTGTAGCTTCACAGTAGTACTGGATTTGTGCATGGCTCAATAATTTATGCCAACACTACCATAATGCTGCACAATGCTGAAGTGTGTAATGTTGTACTCAGAAAATGTATCAGACCTGACCTCGAGATATGAGAGTAGGTACATGACATACTTATCAGCACAAAGAACATCATCAGCAAACATTTAGTAACAATCACAAAATAAGGCCAGGGCCAAGGTATTTTCCAAAGAACAATTATTTATATGAATGAGATACCTCTATCATATATAAAATCAAGAAAATAACAAATAAACAACCAAAGGCACTAGTTCATTAGTCCATTGTGTGGGTGTTTGCTCACAACCTGAATCTTAAAGTCAGTGCCAAAATAAACCTCCTCTGAAATGGGCCTCTATGGGGCACAGAGCAGACACCTCAATGATCTTAGTGTGGGGGGCGGGGTCCTTGGGCTGGGGGTGGTTTCAGATGTGGGGGGACAACTTTGGGTTTGGGGGGTGGTTTTTGGTTTAGGAGGGGTGGGTTTGGATTTGGGAGAGGTGGGTTTGGATTGGGAAGGGGTTTGGGTGGGGTAGTGTAAGACAAGGAAAGGATCAGGGACAGGGCAAACATGAGGTTTTTAAGAAAAGAGGTAGAGTGTTTGTGAGGGAGTTGGGTTGAGAGGTAGAGGGAGTGTCTGTGTCTGTTGTGCATGTGTGTTTTTAAGGTATGGATGCTTGAGGGACTGGTGTATGTGGTCTCTTACTGATTGTCTGTTGGGTGGGTGAGTGTGGGCATTTGGGACCAGTATGTATGATGTGGAGGTGTGTGTAGCAGATCTGGTATGTGTTGGTGTGGTATCTCTGGGTGTGTTGGTGCATCTATGTGTGGTGGTGGGTGCACTGACTGGGGTGTGCTTGTGGTGTGTGTGGGTGTTGCTGTAGTGGTGGGCGTTGTTCCTGTGGGCGTGCTGGTAGTGAAGTGTGTGTTCATGTCCTGGTGGATTTATTGAATGGGGTGTGCCTGTGGTGTGTGTGTGTGTGCTGGTGTAGTGATGGGTATTGGGTCTTTGGGTGTGCTGGTGGTGGGGCTGTGTGTTTGTGCCATGGTGGGTAAACTGACTGGGTATATGCTTGTGGTGTGTGTGGGTGTTGGTGTAGTGGTGGGTGGTGTATCTAGGGGTATGCTTGTGGTGTGTGTTTGTGACTTGCGGGTGTGATACCTTTGGTTATGCATGTGGTGGTGTTGTGTGTTGTCTCTGCATGTGAGTGTCTGTGCCTCTGCTTTTTGCTGTATCAGTGTTCGGATGTGCTGGTTGTGGTTGTTGTTGTGGGTGCATGCGTGCATGTTTGCTTCTGATTTGTATAGGGCTGGGCTGAGGGATTTGGGATGGGTAAGGGGTGGTAGTGTGGGCACGAGTTTGGGGCTGGATGGGAGGCTGCAGCCAATGAGGTGGCCAGACCCTGGAATGAACACTGCAGGCCAGATAGGGCACAGTGAATGCTTTCAGCCAAGCCAGCATCTGGGTGTTCTGGCCTGCCTGCTCCTGGATGGCATTCAGAAGTACAGTCTGGTCTACAGCCTCCAATCTGAGTGCAGCCTGGGACATCATGGCAGGGGCAGAGGTACCTGCAGCAAAGGTGATAACACCCCTTTTAGCAGGGCAGCTATGGCTAACTGGAAGGGAGTAAAAGGGAGGGCAGAGATTGAAACTGAGGAACAGAAAAAGACACAGGGGTTACAGTCGCTCCAGGATTCACCACCACTCAGGACTGGCCTTCATTTAACTACTATTCATGATCTCCTGGCCAGACCCCTCACCCTCCATGCCACTGGGTCCCTCGGTGTTGGTGGTGTTGACACCCAATCCCTAGTGGCCAGTTTCATCCCCGTCGATGTGGGCGCTGTCACCTTTGCCTTGCCCAGTTGATGCTGATAACACAGATACAACAACTATAGTATATATATGTGAGAATACAACTAGACATCAGTGTATATCACACAACATTTGCAGTAAATTCAGTAATCCTCCATCCCAGCTCACATATCTGATATGCCTTTGTCACTTATACACTTGTAGTACACTCCATGACAAAAGGTTCCAACATGATGAATAAAAAACACATAGGCCTGGGGACACCTCTGAACCACTGCAGTACAGAGCTAAAATTGATTTGCATCTTCCAGAGGGCATTTTATTTGGAAAGAAATGTAACTGCTCAAGATGGAACCCCACAAGATCTATGTGATGTAACAGTCCATATGCAAATATCCCTTTTAGTATCACATTGCTCTCCATCATCAGTTTCCCCTCTGGGCAGAACTAAGGACACATAAATGTTGACTGTGGGATGTACAACTCTCTCACCAATGTGGACACATTCCTGTCTGTTGCAATCAATACAGGTTGGAAAACAAATTCACGTTGGTGATCACAGACTGGCTCACATGAACATTTGTGATGGACTACGGACTCTGGTCCACCTGTTCCTGTCCACATTAACGTACTAGAAGTTTGCGCGACAAACTGCTTTAAAACATGTGTTGAATAAGGAATTATGTCACTATACACATAATTCCAATGCTTTTGGTGCAGATGCACACTCTCATAGTGTCATAGCACCGACTTACCAATGTTAACTCTCATACATCAGCTGCATTATAATTGTGCACTTTGCTACAGCTACCAGTATTGGGGCCTACATTCACTATCCATATTTGTGATGTACCATCCCACTTGACCCAATCATGACATAGGGCATGTTTTGTGAAACTGTCCTTCATGTCATTATGAAAATGCTTGAAGTTTCCCTTTGTTTGAATCAGTCATGTATCCACCCAAAACAGTGCTTGCCTTGTGAAGAGAAATATAGTTGCATCCTTGTGCACAAAGCAATACACTACACAAAGCATCAGACACTGTCTGATCAACTTACATCTCCAGAAACCCTCATGTGCTTTGGATGTGTGTCAACCTCAATGTGGAAGGCATACAAAACAATATCTACAGACATTAACTTACCCTCTTGTTGGGCCCCCAACTGCCTATCTGGGAAGCTCTGGGAAAGCCACCACATGGATGCTGGCTATTATGTGGGGTCAGAATGGGGTGCACCCTTCTGGATCACTGGTAGGACTGCCCAACTTGACTCTCAGCAGACTTCAGTGTCATGCCGCGCAGGTCCTCCCTCCTTTTTCTACTGTGCAATCTGTGTCACTTGTGGACCCCCAGGGGCCACATATTCTTTGGGAAGACCTTCCACATTTCCAGCTTCTGATGAGCATTGACCTGTAAGGTTGACAGAAAAGAAAAAAAAAAACTTGACTGTTTCTGTTTGACAGTACTGCTATGAAATTACATTTTGGATATTTACATGTAAAGTCACCAAACAGTAACTAGACTTTTTTTCAAACATATATTACAGGTAACTCAGAAATACTGATTTGCGGTGATCTCATAAGCACCATAAATACTTTCTAGCTCCTCATTCTTAGAAATGGGGTCTCTGGTCGGCAGTCAGTTTGCACTTTGTCCAAGCAGGACAGAGTTAACTCTAGTCGGGGTAAGGGAGGTACACACTTGGCTAACCCCTGCTAGTCCCCTTGGTAGCTTGGCACGAGCAGTCAGGCTTATCCCAAAGGCAAAGTGTAAAGTATTTGTACCAACACACACAGTAATACATTAGAAATATTACAAAATGGACACCACACTGGTTTAATTAAAGAAAAAACAGCCAATATTTATCCAAACCAAACAAGACCAATACCATCAAAATCCGACATACATTAGAAAAGATATGACTCTCCCAAGAATAAACACAAAATAGAAGCACAAATGCTGCAATTTGTTGTAATCACAGCCTTGTGACAGAGTCGTATTCCACAATGCGATGCCACTGACTTCAGTCATGGAGTAAAACGGTCCTCCAGGTACAGTACCTTAGCAAAAGTGAAGAAACAAGCCAGTGCACGGAGTCGGGAACCGAGGCATCGCTGGATCCGATGCGGCCTCGGTTCCGGTGCCTCGGGGCGAAGGAGCGGAAGTGTCGGTGGGAAGCATCGGGTTCTTGAGCATGAGCTGTGGAGCTGAGGTGGGGTCAATTGCAAGATGTCAGTCCCTTACGCCTTTGGCAGCATCGATGCTCAGCGAAGTCAAGATGCTGTGGGGCGAATTCACAGGGTCACGATCACACCACAGGGCCCCAAGCACTGTTACAGAGTTGGGTGTCACAAACATCAGTGCTACAACACTCCGAGCTCACAAGTTCTTTGGACGTCTGCGGCTGAAGTGATGTTGAGCCTGTATTGCCAGTGGGGTTGTGTTTCAGTGAGGACTGTGCCTTCAGGTGCAGGCGGCTTTAGGGGTTTCGTGCAGCGGGTATCCTTTGAGAAGTCGCATGGAGTCATCTGAGGTGTTTCACAAGGAATTTCACCAGGTTTTACTTCCAGAGGCCCAGGAGTTGGAATGGCACCCTCTGCCAAGCTAGAGTCCACAGCAAGCTGACTCAGAGACTAGTTGGCAAAGTCTTTGCTGTCCCTGAGACTTTTAAAACAGGAGACAAGCTCAGTCCAAGCCCAGCAAGCAGCTGCAGGCCAACCCAGCAAAGCACAGTCACAGGCAAATGGGCAGTACTCTTCCTCCATATTTTCAGCTCTTCTCCTTAGCAGAGGTTCCTTTTGAATCTAAATCTAAGTAATCTAAAAGTCTGGGGTTTAGGGTCCGCTACTTATACCCCTTTCTGCCTTTGAAGTTGACAAAGACATGGAGGTGCTATTCATCCAGCTCCAGACTCACACCAGGGGGTTGGAGACTGCATTGTGTAAGGGCAGGGACAGCCCTTTCAAGTGTAAGCGACCACTCCAGCCTATCCCAGATGACCCATCAGGATATGCAGGTTACACTCCAGCACATTTTGTTTCACTGTCTAGTGGAGATTCACAAATTGGCCAACTATCAGTCTGACCGAGACAAGGAATACACAAGCAGGAAGAGTCACAGAATTCTTTAAGCAAGAAAATGCCGCATTTTTAAACTGACAAATTAAAAAACAACTTTACTGAAAGATATATTTTTAAATTGTGAGTTCAAACTCCACATCTCTCTATGCTCCCAAAGGGAAACTGCACTTAAAAGTTTTTTAAAGGCAGCCCCTATGTTAACCTATCAGAAAGATAGGCTTTGCAACAGTGAAACCCGAATTTGGCAGTATTTCACTGTTAGGACATGTAAAAACATGCAAGTACATGTCTGTGGCAGGTCTGAGACATATTTACAGGGCTACTCATGTGGGTGGCACTATCGGTGCTGCAGGCCCACTAGTAGCTTTTCAGTTACATATCCTTGGCACCTCTAGTGCACTTAACTGGGAACTTACAAGTAAATAAAATATGCCAATAATGGAGAAGCCAAATATACATACAATGTACAGAGGGAGCACTTGCACTTTAGCACTGGTCAGCAGTGGTAAAGTGCCCAGAGTAACATGACCAGCAAAAACATAGTCTAGCACACAGTCAAAATATGACAAGCAGATGCAAAATAGATAGGGGAGACCACACCAAGGATGCCAGGTCTAACACTCATATTACCCAATCAGACCTACAAGGTCCGCTTGGGCAGAGCTATGCCACCTATCCTGTTGTGAGACCCACCCATGATTACTCACAATCATTGTGAGCTACTAAAGACCAAACAACCTATACAATCCTTGCACATAATCTCACTTACAGCTGTATTGGCTTCCTGTCTTAACTTCCAAGAGTCAAACCCCATGGTCTGCATCACATACAGTGACTAAGAGCTGCTATGTGTCAGTGAGAACAGGGATTTGTGGGATGTATGAACAAGTATGTGTTGGAATGTGGCAGACTGGGATGGATGATTATGAGCCAGTGGCATCTGAACTTGGTGCCCATAAACTAACGTTACCCATATATATGGCACTGTGACAGGTTTAAACCATACAGAGCAATCTAATGCACATTTTGTGCTGGAGTCCCACTTGACAGAACAGCACCAGACAGCTTCAGACCCTCTACATTTTTACCAGAACATCACTATCATTTTGTATTGGCTACATGTTGTCAGCCATACTACTAGTACACTGTCTACTGGCCACTTGTAATCAGTGGCCTGCAGTTTGTTTGATAAAATAGGATTTTTGTAGTACTTGGACACACATTACAGCTTCTACTTTCAGGTGACTTGCACACACGTTTTAAACAGTGACAAAAAACAATCTGTCCCAGCTACATCAGCCTGTCAACTCCAATCACAACACTTCCTGCATTACCAAAAAGGAACAAAATAGCCTGTGTATCAGAAAGGAAGAGGTTACTCAGTCAGACACTCCCCAATCAGACATATACCTGTTCCTCTGAAGTCCCATAAAGATGGTACAGGGACTGGACCTCCCTGGCAAGGAGTGCCAGCTCTTCTGTGCTGAAGGCAGGGGCTCTGTCACCTGATTTGCCGGCATCCTACTTCCCAGAGGTCAGTAACAGAAGCAAAAAATCGAGGAGGCCTTGTTGGCTGCAGTGTTAGGGAGCAAGTGAGTGTTTTTTCAAAACAAGGTGAACAAGTACACAGTGGACGCGATCTGTGATGGATATGGACACAGCCACTGGCTTTCATGCATACCCATCACACACATTAGCCTGTGGCAGGAACCGTTGTGGAGGGTACCACCTACTATGCAGTCAAATTCCACAGATGGCCATCGAAGAGCCAGTGTCCTGATGGCAAGGTCAGGCAGCTGCCATTTTAGGGTGTGAAGATGCACATTCTTCAGTTGTCGGCACATCAACAGTACTTAAAATGGAGGCTAATATATTTCTAAATCAAATAGAAATTATGCTTTTCTTGGCAAGATATGACTCGAAAAAATGCGAATCATGACTGTGTTTGACACCAATATTGCTGCAGGGGAAGTATTACCTCTGTTGATGGCATTTTAAATTTTTTTTAAAAAAGAAACACATATATGTGCAAATAATCCATTTCAAATGTATTATTTGCACATAATGGCAGAAATAAGAATTGAAAATAATTTTTGAGGTCCAAAAATGTGATGTTAATGTATGTATATGTATTACCCAATGACATTTCCACTGTTACCAAGAAGTCAAATGTGTGTTGACATTAAAAATATTTCAGCTGATATTTTCTTTTCCACACATACAGACGTCTGAACCCAGTGATGGGTAGGATGCAATGGCCTCAGGTGCTCTGACCTTTCCAGACCTTGCCACCATGGAGGAAAGGAACGTCATCAAGAAATCTTGACTAAATAGGCAAACTATCCTGGATTTGTGTCGGCATTTTGAGCCTAATGTCCTTTCTCACTATATGAATCCAATAGCCGTAACACCAATAGTGAAACACATGGCAGTACTGCATTTTGTTGCCACTGGGACTTTTCAGTACACTGTGGCATTTTCAGGGGTCATGTCCCAGCCAACTTTCAGTGGTGTGCTACAGTAAGTCTTTGCTTCCTTGATGAAACATATCAACAGCTACCTCCAGTTCCCACGTCCACAGGATTTGGACTACCACATGTGGTTAGAGCAGTAGATGACACACATATTGCCTAGGTGCCACCACATACAAGGGAACAGGTCTCCCACAATCAGGAGAACTTACATTCCATCAATGTGCAAGTTTTCTGCTTACCAGACTTATACATCTCAAGTGTGTGTGCCCACTTCCCCGGGTCAACAAATGATTCATTTTTACTACAGAATAACAAAATACCCATGCAGATGTCACAACTTGGACCAAAGACGGCTTGGCTTGTTGGTGAGTACAATATGACTTGAGGATCTTTTGCCTGAATACTGGTTTAGGAAGGGGCAATGGCTTGATATGTGAGTAATCTGTTGATGTGTTGCGTCCGTGTTGGAGACTGAACGGATCCTAACCAACCGTGGCTATTGGCATCACTGAGGAAACCAACAACGCCAGGGAAAGTACGCTTCAATAAGGCCCATGGAAGAATTCAGAGACCAGTGGACTGGGCATTCAGGCTCCTGAAGGGCAAGTTTAAGTGCCTGGACAAGACCAGTGGAGCCTTCATCTACTCACCTGATAAGGTGTGCCAAATCATATTGCCTGCTGCATTTTCCATAACACTGCCCTGCGGAGGAACATGCCTGTAATTGCAGAGGAGGGACACCATGATGAGCCACGAGAAGGATGATGAAATGCCCAATGAATATGACAGTTGTGAAGAAGAAGGAGTTGACTTACATCAAGATGTGATTGATCACATCTTCAGTCTGAGTGTACGTTTGCCTTTACAAATTGCAACCTCCAATGTTAGAAAAGTTTATGACTTATGGAGCATATCAGTCTGCTATGGTAATTTGTTTGGAATGGTCAGTACAGGGAAGTCCCAGGTAAAGATGTTAGTGGAAAGGAGTTTCCCTACATTGAGTACTGTGGTCACTGAAAGAGATTAACTGTGTTTGTGCTAAGTATGTGTGTCCTCATGACTTGTCAATTGAGTTTGATTTAACGTGGTAAAATTAAATTTTCCCTTGTCATTCTGTTACAGGGTCATTCACCGTGTCATCTTCGTTTGGGCACTTGAAAGTTGATACATTTGCAGTGATATGTTGCTTTTTGAAAGTAGAAAGAGAACATGTGTTGATCCTTGGAGAGATACACACTTGGGATGGACAAATCTTTTACAGAGGCAACTTTCACTCAGATAATGTGGAAGTGCAGATGATTGTAGTAGATCTGCTTTCTGTTTGATGCTGCCTTCAAGGCAATATATGACACTTTACTTGCTCAAACGGCATGTGTATATCAAGCCCTAGCGTGCTGTTCTTCCTTCACATTGGCTAAGTCTTCAATTTGTAGACAGTGGAGGTAGCTGTTGATATATTTCCTCATAGTTTGTAGAACGTTTTGTGAGCACACCATTGAATGGTGAATGTGTCATTGCACCAGATACTACCACAGTGTCCTCTAATGGTCATGTGGCCTCAAATGTTGTTACTGCTATGATGTAGACTATTGGTATTATTGATCTAGGATTCCTACTGTGAGGGCAGGATGTATGCCTCCAACTGAGGTCATGCATCAGTGATATTTTTCCATTTTATTTGATCCCATTGCATTTTCCTAGTTATTGAAACCCAGATTTTTTTTCTTCAAGGACTTGTTGCCAACATATGTAAGTTCCAAATACATTCTGATTTGAGCTTGTTTTCTTTAAATAAATTGGAGAACACTTTCACTCTTTGTCATTTCTACATTTTTTGGCAAATGAATGTTCGAACGATTTGACAACTTGATGGTGGAAGACAGACCTGACAAATGAAAGGCCACAAATAATCCAACAAGAGTCTTGTAGCCTGTGTTCATAACATTTATTTTTATGACATGAATGAATAAGGTGAATCAAAAAAATATTAAATGAACAAATAAAGTCTATCATGGTGGATGGAAACATGGTAATAGAGCCAAAAACAGTTTGGAGTCCAATGTCCAAGATACAACTGTCCTCAGAAAAGCTAAATGTGTCCATGAAGTACTCCACATAGTGAATGGTAGACACACACTGGAAGAAATTAAGTTCTGCGACTCTTGGAGGTGGTGGTGTTGGTCTTGCTATCCTCTCCTGCTAGTCCGGATGACCGTCTCCTCCAGAATGGAGAGGAGCACAGGTGCAGAGATGTGAATGGGGTGGGGGGGACTCCTTGGCTGTGGCTGGCAGTGGTATGCATGGCCTAGTTGTGGAGGGAGCACAGACAGGGACATATGGTGATAGATGTCAAAAAGCATCTAGTTATGGATATCATTCTTTCATTGTGATTCTGTAGTTCCAAGATGTGCTCCTTCTGTACCTCCTTAATTGCCTGGAGCTCAGTTACAAGCCAGCCCATTATGTCTTTGGACTATTGTACTGATCCCAAGACTTGGTCAATGGTGGTCTGGCTGACAAAGAACCCAGGGTTTTTGGGTCCTATTTAAGTTAATGGAATTTTGATTTCTCCTTGAGCATTTCCTGGATTGGAATGTATTTATAGTTTGGACATTGATTAAAAATGTATGGAATACTAAGATTCAACAAAAGAAGACTTCTTCAAGTACTGTTTTAATTTAATTTTCAAAAAACTGCCGATTAGAATTGTGTTTAATTTTTGCAAGACAAGATAATGAAGTCAGGTTGTATTATAACTACAGTTAGTATTGTACAATGCAGCAATGGGCTCTAGATAGTCCATGCAACCGAACATGCCAAATTGAGGTACTTTTCTAAGGAGTCTTCCAATAATTTCTTTAGTTTTTTAGGTATTCATGGCTGAGAAACAAAATGCAAAATATTCACTTTCTCTCAAATTGTGAACATTTTTCTACTTTTTGAAAATTTCTAAAACATTTAGGCTGGGATGTTACAACTGAGCTCCTAAAAAGTTATGCCAACCCTCAGGATCATTATAAGTACTTGCCCTTCCCTCTAAGGAGGTATGGTAGCATTTCCACCTCTCAAATTGAGATGTTGCAGCTCTTCTTCTGCCTGGCCTGGTTAGATGACCAGTCCATGTTTCCTTAAAGTAATTTAGAAGCGGTGCATTAAATTAATTTAGATGCAGTGTCATTCCTTCTTCTTTTGATAAAATTAACTTAGAGTGAAGAATAGTTATATATTGAAAATCACTTGAGCAGGAGGGCAAAAAAAACGAAAGAAGTTATTTTAAAAAATTTTAAATTATAGTTTACTCTCAGGCGTGTACTCAGCTGCATGTGATGTTTTAAAAAAAAATAATTCAAACTAGCCTGAGGAAAATTTAAAACATCCTTGTAAATGACTAGGTAAATTGTTCTAATCATTTAAATCATGGCTTATGTGCTTTGGCCCTGATTTAAGAAAAATGATGCACAACTGCACTAGACGAGTTGTGCCTAAAAACAAATAATGCTACCTAATGACATTCCTTTGCACCATCCACATACCGGATGTAAAAAATGATGCATAATGATGCAAAGGAAAGGTTAACGTAAAAAAAAAATTACGCTTACCATTGCGACATGCCAGAAAGAAAATTGACACTAATGAAGCAAAAGTGGTGTTAGAGTTTTTTGATGCATGTTTGTTGATGCAAATCGTGTTAGCACAATATTTAGCAGCATTAGCGTAAAAAAGCGAGCGAGCAACAAAATAATAGGGAGCAAAGATGGAGAATGCAGGCCAGGAGAGACCCCAGAGAGATCCTAAATCAACCCAGTAAGAGCCAGGATGGACCAGCAAAGTCCCAGGAGAATGAGACAAGGAAGAAGAAGTGTCACTTCAGTGAGGAGGACAATGACATCTTGGTCAAAGAGGTGACGGAGCACCAAAACCAGCTTCACATCGCCTCCAAATTGCCAATAGATAGGAGAGAGGCTATATGGCAGGAAATAGTGGATTAAGTCAACAGTATGCAGAGGTGAAGAGGACTGTCACCAATTGTAAGAAACGATGGCACAGTTGCAAGCACATAACAAAACTGTCCAGGAACCGATTGGCAGCTCTGCAGACTGGAGGTTGAAATCACGCACCCCAGGAGGACCTGGATGAGCTGGAGGAGATGGTGGCTGCAGTCAACTTGCAGGAGCTGGTCCCCACAATCTCATGAAAGGACAGCGCAGACTATCCAGGCCTACTACAAATGCATGGTAAATTGCAGTGGGGGACTATCTGGAAATGTACAAATGGCAGAAGGGGGAATGTTAGACCTGAGAGCCTTAGAGTGGTCATCCACCAACTTTTTGCCTGTCTCCCTGTATTTTCCTGACACTGTTTTTGGTGGTTTTAGGACTATGTACAGTTTACCACTGCTAACCAGTGCTAAAGTGCATATAGTCTCTCCCTTGAACATGGTAACATGGTTTCATCCCCAGTGGGCATACTTTATATACTTATAAGTCCCTGGAAAAGTGCACTACATGTTCCCAGGGCCCGTAGATTAAATGCTACTAGTGGGCCACCCACATAAGTAGCCCCTTCACCATGTATCAAGCTTGCCATTGCAAGGCCTGTGTGTGCAGTTTCACTCCCACCTCGACTTGGCATTTAAAAGTACTTGCCAAGCCTTAAACTGTCCTTTTTCTACATATAAGTCACCCCTAAGGTAGGCATTAGGTAGCCCATTGGCCACGGTGCTATGTAGGTGAAAGGCAGGATATGTACATATGTGTTTCATATGTCCTGCTAGTGGAATACTCCTAAATTTGTTTTCCACTATTCCATTCATAGACTAGCATTAGGACTGCCCTCATATCATTTTTGTGTGGTAGATTCTGATCTGAAAGGGGTAACTAGGTCATATTTAGTATGGCCAGAATGGTAATAGAAAATCCTGCTTATTGGTGAGATTGGATTTTATATTACTACTTTAGAAATGCCACTTATAGAAAGTGCAAACAGAACAGATGATGGACTTTTTTGCACTTATAGAAAGTGAGCATTTCTCTGCACTTAAAACCATCTGTGCCTTACAGCCTGTCTCCAATCAAAGTCTAGTCTGTGCTGGGTGACAGCTCCCTTGTGCATTTCATCCAGACAACTACAAACACAGGACACTCAGTCAAATCTGCATTCATCTGCATACTTAATGGGTCTTCCTGGGCTGGAAGGGCGGAGGGCCTGCCACTTATATTTCGAAGGCCAGTGGCCTGCCCTTACAGAATGGACTGCTAACCCCCCCCACTGGGAACCTGGAAGATAGGACTGGGCTGAAAGGAGAACTTGTGCATGTCAAAACCACTCTTTGAAGTTTTTCCCACTTCTAAGGCATTTTTAAGTATATAAACCCGGTCTCTGACACTACCAACTCAGATACTTCTGGACCTACAACTGCACACTGTCAGAGGAGCTGCTGGCTGCCCAAAGTATTCATCTGGACTGCTTTGCTGAGAAGGGCTGCTGCCCTGCTGTTGTCCTGCTGCCCTGCTGCCCTCTGACTTTGCTAGAAGGACTCTGCCTTCCCCAAAACTGCTCTTGAGGGCTTGGATTGAGCTTGGGTCTTGTTTCTGAAGTCTCAGGGCCAACAAAGACTTCACCTCTGTAAGAAATTCCTTGTGTGCTGAAAATCGACGCAATGCCTGCAGAAATTGCCGCGAAGCCTGCATTGCGGCTAGGAAATTGCCACACAGTCGACCGGAACTATGCAACCCGACTTCCTGACTGGAAATTCGGCGTAGCGCATACCTTATGAGTAAAAATTCTATGCATCGGCAACCAGATCGACACAGCATCTGTTTCTTCTTCCAGTGTGTCAAGGATTTTCAATGCATTGTCCCTGGGCATCAAAATATCCCCGCATCACATTGAGGAACAAAGACTGCACACCGCAAAATGACACAACCCCCTTGCAGTGAAGAAAGAAAAAACGCATTGTTTGTGCCATGTCGGAAATTCTGATGTGACACCTTATTTTTACACACATCTCCTCCTCTGTGGTCTCTGTTGTTGTTACATTTTATGCATCCCAGGTACTGTGTCTAACAAGAGACATCTGTTTATTTTTAAGGATTGAGACTCTTTTAAACATTTTAAAAGTGATATTTCAACTTGTGCTTAGTGGAGATTTGTCATTTGACCTTATTTTATTCAGATAAATATCTATTTTTCTAAACCTGTGTGGTGTATTTTTTAGTGTTTTCACTGTGTTACTGTATGATTTATTTCACAAATACTTTACACATTGCCTTCTAAATTAAGTCAGACTGCTCAGTGCCAAGCTACCAGAGGGTTGGCACAGGATAATTTGGATTGTGTTGTGACTTACCCTGACTAGGATTATGGTCCCTACTTGGACAAGGGTGTATACCACTGCCAACTAGAGATCCCATTTCTAACAGGGAGGCACATAAGACACTCTGAATGCATGCAATAAGGTTAGCCTAGCACACAGGGGAGGGGGGGAGGAAAGAGAGAGTGACACACACCCCCAACACGCAACACCCCCACCCTCACCCACGACACCATACACACAAACACATGCATCAACATTACATTTACACCTCGTAACCCCCTGGAAGAACGCAAGGACAAAAGGAATTGAGTTTTAACAAGTGTAATAATCAAACTATCAGGTAGGCCAAGATAACTTTAAATCATCAGTATATACAAATATATTTACAGCAACTACAAAAGTCCGTACACAGTCCCAATAAATGTTTGTGGACCAGCGGCCCCAAAAAGCATGGGCAAAGCCCATACATGACACCTGCCTCGAAGTGGAGAGAACACTGCAGGGGCATCAGGTCGGAAAAAAATAGGCACCTCAGGGGAGGGAGGGCACCTCACCCGAATGATGGGACGACGCCAATGCTCCTCGAGGGGGCTCCATGCCCACTGCTTGGTTCTGAGGAGTGCAGAAGCCACAGTCTCTCAGGTCTCTCAAGTGGGTGGGTTGCCCACTGCTTTATCCTGGGGAGTGTAAAGCCACAGTCTCTCAAGTCTCTCCAGTGGGTGGTTTGCCCACTGCTTTATCCTGGGGAGTGCAAAGCCACAGTTTCTCAAGTGGATAACAGTCTCCACTGGTTCTGGAGGGGGCTTTGTGCCCAGAGTGCTTCATCCTGCCAAGGACAGAGGTAATGGATGCCTTACTCCACTGGAGGCAGAGCCACACTCCTCCTTGCGATGACTTAGGCTGCAAACTGCTGGTAGTGTTGGTGGTGTTGGCTCATGTAATGTGTGCAGGGTCCAGGACGTCTCCTGCAGCCTCAGACGCCGGCCCACTGGGGATGCTGCTGATGTCCGCTGTAGTGGCACTGGCTGGGCACATCGTGGGGCAGGTTGCAGTGGCTGCGGCAGTGTCTGCGGCAGAGATGCCGCCGGTGGTGCAGGTGTCTGCACTTGTGGAGGGAGACACCAGGCCGTCTCCTGCCGCCTCAGAAGGCTCCCCACTGGGGATGATGCTGGTGACTGTAGTAGAGACAGCAGACGTGAAGGTGGCGGTGCAGGTGGTGGTGCAGATAGAGGTGCAGGTGGCGGTGCAGATGGCAGTGCAGGTGGCGGGTGTTGCGGCGGTGCCCACCGCCGTACAGGTTGCTGGCCTGTCTTGCGAAAGGGGTGACACCAGTCCCTGAGATGACTTCCCTTTGCCTCTCTGTCCCCTCCCCACCTTGGAAGTCGCTGCTGGGATCTTAGCACTGTCCTTTTTAATTCTGGAAGAGGCCTTGCTGGGTGGTTGGTGCAGATTTTCTGCTCGACATGCTGGCCCCTTCTTTACCTTGGCAGGTGGTGGAAGAGGTTGGTCCTTGGCCGCACTAGGTGGCACACTGGCAGCCCTGATGGGTGCCCCCTTCGATTTTCCCGGACTTTCAGAGACCACACTGGATGAGGATTTGGTGGCTGAGGTGCTGGGATGGGATCTAGACATCCTGGCCCTAGGCGAAGGACGGGGGGTGTAGGGAAGAGTTCAAAGTTAGTTAGGAAAAGTTTTTTAGACACACTGGAACATGAAGATGGAGGGGGTTTGGGAGTGGAGGAAGAGGTAGTGGTTGTAGGAGGTGTACATCTGCTGAGTTTGGGTGAAGGTGCATGGGCTGGAGGCTGTTGTGAGGTGGATGGCCGCAGACACACTGGGAGAGGACACAGGGGATGTGTGCATGGTAGTGGGGGTGGTGATTGCACGTCAGCGGTGTGTGGTGATGGGCATGCTAGTGATGGTGGTAGTGGCTGAGGATGTAGTTCATGCAGGTGTGAGTGGAGACAAGACTGGAAGGGAGGTAGACAACATGGAGGAGGGGGACACAGTGGAGGCAGTGGATGTTGTTGTGTTTGCATGGGTGTGGTGCTTGTGTGAGTGCCTGTTGGATGTGTGGTGCTCATGCTTGCCTGAGCCACTTTTGTGTGTTGATGTGTGTGCATGCTGGTCTGATGGTGTGCTTGGGAGAGGCTGCGGTATAGGGGATTAGGTCTAGGTAGTGGAGGTTGGAGGGGGAGGTTGGACACAGGGACAATGGCTGCCATCAGTGCTGAGGCCAGAGCCTGAAATGCTCTCTGTTGGGCCACCACGCCAGAATGAATGCCCTCCAGGTATGTCTTTGTTTGCTGCAAATGCCTCTTGATACCATGGATGGCATTCAGAACGGTTGACTGCCCAACAGTGAGGGATCTCAGGCTGTCAATAGCTTCCTCACTGAGGGCAGCAGGGCTGACTGGGGAAGGGCCTGAGGTGCCTGGGACGAAAGAGATGCCTACCCTCCTGGGTGAGCGTGCACGGGAAACACACTGAGAGTCTTCGGGGAGGGCAGTGCTGGTAGGGGGGGTTGTGCGGCTGTACCTGTTGTTGCTGGGGGCTTAGATGTGCCCGCCACCGCAAGGGAGCTCCCATCAGAGGAGGAGTCGCTGTCGCTGGTGTCCCCTCCCTTTCCCCATCGTGGAGCTCCCCTTGCCCTCCGTCCCACTGGTGCCTTCAGACTCTGTACATTCACCCTACAGGCCATGTGGGTTGAAGCTCCCTCCTGCTCTGGTGCCACTGGTCCTCCGCCAGATGATGCTAAAGCACACAAGGACAGGGTGACAAAACAAAAAGGTGGGGAAAGACAGAGAACACACATGGTCAACGCCAGCAACACCACTTCTGTTGGTGGACACAACACATAGGGAGCAGTCCTATGCACTAGCACATGCACTAACAGTTCTTAGGAAAATCACCTGCCCATGGGCGACTATGCCTATCCCCATTTGCTGCACACCTGAAACCCACAGGAGCCTGACTAGTTGTCGATGGTCACTACCACTATTCGGGTTGGAGTGCCACAGAGCCTGCCTAACAAGGGACCTACCCTTGTAAGTTTGCCCTGGCCTCGGGGAACCCACAGCCCACATCCCCCATCCAGACACCTCGTTCAGCTGAATGAGACTGTACTCACCCCCTTGTGGCTGCTGTGATGCCCTCAAGCACCCATCCAACTCCGGATGTGCCACTGCCAGGATCTGGAACATCAGGGGTGTCATGGTGCGACGGGCACCCCTTCCACGTTGGGAGGCTGTCTCCAGCTGGGCCTCAGCCGTCTTCAGCGGTGCAGGTCCTCCCATCTCTTGCGGCAGTAGGTGCTCCGTCTATGATAGACCCCCAGGGTCCGCACATCCTTGGCGATGGCCCGCCAAACACTCTTCTTCTGGTGTGTGCTGACCTACAGGAAATGTTAAGTAAGAATAGAACTTACTCCCCCGTCTGGTTCTTCTTACTCATTGGCTATAACTTCTTTCCACCCATGCCTTAAAGCACATACACCTACCATCCTCACATGCAGGCCACAGCACCCCCCATGTGTCTGCTATCCAGACCACTCCATACATTCATGTCCCATCCATCATGCTCACAGTGTACTCACCTGTTGGTCTAGAGGACCTTAGAGTAGCGTGTACTGGGGGAGGACCTCATCCACCAGTTTGTCCAACTCCTCCGCGGTGAAGGCAGGGGCCCTTTCCCCAGACACTGTAGCCATTGTCGCTTCCAGACGCAGGTCACAGCAGCACCTGCAGTGTCGGTCCTCTCCTGTTGAAGGTCAGGTACCAAGTGAGTGAACAGCTAGAAAGTGGCGGTCACGTCTGCGGCGGTGCGTATTGTCACCGCCGGCATACATCGTCATTGGCCCCTGGAACCCATAGGGCCAAATGATAACCAAAGCTGAATTGCGCTGCGGTCTTCGACCGCCTACTGTGACGTTGCACAACACCAGCCCAGTTACCTCATTTCCCCTTGTCCCTCCTTACAGGTCAGGCAGCCGCCATTTCAGGGGGGCACATTGCAGGGCACCTAACTGCGTCACAGCACATTTGAGCGGAAATACGGACAGACAGCGCCTCACACCGATTAAATCACTATAGTGCAGAACACCCTTGTGCAACCTATGTGGTATATGACCCTCTGCTCACCATTCTCTTCATAGGGCCCATCCGCTGGGGCAGATGATGAGATGGTGTCATTCTCCGGTGTACAGAACCCTGGTGGACCTGTCGACAATGGAAGACAGACACATCATTATCACCTACAGACTTGATCGTGCCACAATCCATGAACTGTGTGCCCAGTTGGAGCCTGATCTGATGTCAGCTATCCACCATCCCACAGGAATCCCCCCTCTAGTGCAGGTCCTGTCAGTGCTCCATTTTCTGGTCAGTGGTTCCTTTCAAACAACAGTGGCCATGGCATCAGGGATGTCACAGCCAATGTTCTCTAACGTGTTGACCAGAGTGTTATCTGCCCTGCTGAAACCTCATGCACAGCTACATCGTTTTCCCCCAGGTGGAGGATTTGCCCACAGTGAAAGGTGACTTCTATGCCCTGGGACATATCCCCAACATCATTGGTGCCATTGATGGTACACATGTGGCATTTTCCACCCCGCAGGAATGAACAGGTGTACAGAAACTATAAAAGCTACCATTCGATGAATGTGCAGATGGTGTGTTTGGCAGACCAGTACATCTCTCATGTGAATACCAAGTATCCTGGCTCTGTGCATGAAGCTTACCTTTTGAGGAGTAGCAGAATCCCTTATGTGATGGGCCAACTCCAGAGACACCATGTGTGGCTAATAGGTGAGCCCAAGGACCCCACACGGTTTGAATAGGTGTCTGTGTATGGGAGAGTCCCTAATAGTTGGTGTATGTCTAACAGATATCCCTTGATATTTGCAGGTGATTCTTGTTACCTCAACCTGCCATGGCTACAGACCCCAGTGAGGAATCCCAGGACAAGGGCAGAGGAACACTACAATGAGGCACATGGTGAACTAGGAGCGGACTTTCGGCCTCCTGAATGCCAGATTCTGGTGCCTCCATCTAACAGGTGGCTCCCTATACTACTTACAGAAGAAGGTGTGCCAGATAATTGTGGCATGCTGTATGTTGCACAACCTGGCTTTGTGACGCCAGGTGCCTTTTCTGCAGGAGGATGGGCCTGATGTTGGTCTTGTGGCAGAGGTGGAGCCTGTGGAGAGTGAAGAAGAGGAGGCAGAAAAAGAAGATATTGACAACCGAAACAACATCATCATGCAATACTTCCAGTGAGACACAGGTAAGAGACTGGCACTGCTTATCTCATATCAGACTACTGTAGGACATTGTATAAGTCTGCCTTTTTACCTCTGTGAATAGACCCCGACAGTTCACTTTGCTTTTACTTTTAATAGATCTGGGTACCACATTCTGCCTTCTACTTGTTCACTGCTGCCCAACAACTGTGATACTTTGGTATGTGCAAATGAACACTAACATTGATATTTGTCAGAGAGGTTGTAATAACACATTTGTGAAAGTACAGACTGACTCCAGATTGTTTTGTGATTCAAGGTGTTTATTTCAGTGCTAATAAGTGGAGGGGGGTGTGCAATGGGCTAGGGTGATGGTGGAGGAATATCCATGGTAGAGTCCAGTCTCTTGGTATCACAGGAGTATGTCCAAGGGGGCATAGGAAGTGGTGCAATGGCCGTTGAAGGTGGTCAGGGTGACACAGTGGGACAAAAGGGTGACAATCAGGAGAGTCTTATTTCCTGGTGGGGGTCTTGGCAATGTTCTCTGTCTTGTGCCTGGATCGCAGGTACCGTTTGCGGGGTGGCTCTCCTTCTGCAGGGAGTGGGGTGCTGGTGGCCTATGGACCTGTGGTGGGACCTTCTGCCCACCTGCGCTGCCGTACGTGGAGGGCTGTTTATCGTTCAGGCTAGTGTCTGGTGTGCCACTGTCTCCCTCTTGGTGTTGGCCATGGCTGCCAGAACCCCTGCAATAGTGACCAGGGTGGTGTTAATGAACTTCAAGTCCTCCCTGATCCCCAGGTAGTGTTCCTCCTGCAGCCGCTGGGTCTCCTGAAACTTGGCCAGTACCGTGCCCATGGTCTCCTGGGAATGGTGGTATGCTCCCATGATGTTGGAGAGTGCCTTGCGGAGAGTGGGTTCCCTGGGCCTGTCCTCCCCCTGTTGCACAGCAGTCCTCCCAGCTTCTTTGCTGTCCTGTGCCTCTGTACCCTGAACCGTGTGCCCACTGCCACTGACCCCAGGTCCCTGATTGTCCTGTGTTTGTGGGTTTGCCTGGGGTCCCTGTAGTGGTGAACACACTGATGATTGACGTGTCCTGGGACAGTGGCATGGGCCAGCTGGGTAGGTGCTGTGGTGGTGTTTCCTGAGGGGGGAGGTTCAGTGGTGGTTTGTGACTGTGGCAGGGGAATCGACTGTCCAGAGGTCCCTGATGGGCCAGGCTGGTCATCTTGATCAAGGCATGCAGAGCTGCTGTCGTCACTGTGAGTCTCTTCTTTGGGGAGACTCGATATGGCTGGCACCTCCTGTCCGGTGACGTTGGGTGGGGGTCCTGTTGGGGTGTAAATGCATAGTTATTGTATCTATGTGTGCCATCTTGTGCAATTGGTGAGTTTCCCCCTAATCCTGTACTTGTATTACTGCCTTGGCCTTTGTGTGAGTGGTGATTGGGTGACGTGGCTGTGTCTCTCTACTGGACATGCTTTGGTGATGGGTAGAGGTCTGTAATGGGTACCCATGCATTGTTGTTGTCACATGAAGGCCTTGGTTTTGGGATGTGTGGGTTGTGATAGTGTGGAATCTGTGAGGTGTAGGGGTGATGGTTGTGAGGGTAGGGGTAGGTGTTTGTGAAGGCATGCAGGTAGGGTGGGTGATATAGTAGTAAAGATTTGACTTACCAGAGTCCAGTCCTCCTTCTTCTCCTGCGAAGCCCTCAGGATGCATGATTGCCAAGACTTGCTCCTCCCATGTTGTTAGTTGTGGGGGAGGAGGTGGGGGTCCACCGCCAGTCCTCTGTACGGCTACCTGGTGTCTGAATACCACGGAATGCACCTTCCCCCATAGGTCGTTCCACCTCTTCCTGATGCCATCCCGTGTTCTTAGGTGCTGTCCCACGGCGTTGACCCTGTCGACAATTCTGCACCATAGCTCCATCTTCCTTGCAATGGACGTCTGCTGCACCTGTGATCCGAATAGCTGTGGCTCTACCCGGATGATCTCCTCCCCTATGACCCTGAGCTCCTCCTCAGAAAACCTGGGGTGTCTTTGAGGTGCAATGATGTGGTGTGAGTTATGTGTGAGGTGATGGTTGATGTGATGTGTGGGGTGATGTATTGGTGTGTGTTCTTAGAGGTGCAAGGATGTTGTATAAGTGATGGTGTTGTGTGCCTCTGGATGCTGGTTTGTCTTTGCTATTCTCTCTCTCTGTGCTTCTTCCAAAATGTTCATTGTAAGGGGTTGTGGGTAATGTGGGTGTGTGTTTTATAGTGTTGTGGGTGTGTGGGTGTGCTGTGTGTATGTGTATCAGGTGTGTATTTTGAATTGTCCAATGTGGTGTTGTTTTGTAAGTGTGTGTGTATTTTGACTGCGGCTGTGTGTGCCGCCAATGGTTTACTGTGGTTGAAAGACCGCCATGTCGATTCGTGGGTCGTGATAGTGTGGGCGTATTCCTGTTAGTGTGACGGTGTGGGTTTTGCTATTGCCAGATTATCACTGACCTTTGGTTTGGCGAACTTGTGTGGGTGTCTGTGTTGTGGTGAATTTCTAGATGTGAGTCATAATACCTGTAGCGGATTTCCGTCGCGGCCATGGTATGTTGGAGGCCGTCAGCACGGCAGTAAGCGGGATTTACCGCCAGGGTTGTAATGAGGGCCATAGTGCCAAATCAAAAAGCCCTATCACCACAGGATTCCCACATGAAGTGACGCTATGGTGGCACTATGCACTCCACCATATTCACCATGTGGCATTAAGCACTTTTTGTGGCTTAACACCACCTTGTAAATATGGCCCCTTTACACGCAGCACTTTGCCTGGAAGGGTTGTGCAATAGATGTTGCTGTGGCTGTGCCACAACAACACCCATTGCATATTGTTGTTGCCCCAGATTTAAGAAGACTTTCTGTAAACCTGAGGCTGCGACTAAATCTAACACCACCCGGGGGGTTGGGGGGGGTGGGGGGATGTTCAAATGGCAAACAAGGAGAAATGCTTTCCTTCCTCCTCATGTTTCTGCTCGTCCTATGTGTGCAGCATCCTGCAGCAAACATAGAAAGTGGAAATGTCCAGAGAAGATTGTATTTTCCTTCCCAAAAACAATCACCCACTCAGCCATCGGCAGCAAATATAGAGCTGATGCAGGGGCCTACATAGGGCTGTGTCATATACGCTTTAAAATGGTGCATAGAAGCATATTGAAAATGACGGAGTGTGGCACTGCCAAATGTGGCACAACGTTGCACTCTGTCATTTTCCCTGAAACCTGGGCAATAATGGTACAACACTTCAGATGCACCCACATCTTCCCCCTATATGCACCAACCATTTCTCAACCATCCCAGCAATCGCTTCACTATTGCCACTGATCCACCTGCCCGTGTGTAACACTCAGTGGGCAACATGTACTACACTAATTTGCACAAGGTGGCCCAACAGCTTTCACACACCTCTGTGCACCATTTGGGAATGGGCACAAAAGTGAACATATACAACATAAAAGGCATGTCTGTGATCATCATTTGTGCTGCTTTACAAGTAGCTTCTATTTCGCCATGTAACAAGGTTGCCTGTTTTGTGAGAACAGTTGGTGTCATGCACAAAGGGGCACCTTCATTCGTGAAAACAGTCAAAAGTGCCATCAATGTTGCAATAGGGGCCCAAATATACAAGCCTGTAATACAGCATTAGCATCATACAAATCGTTTTCAATGTGGATCAAAACTGCCCATTTCCCTTGTGCCACTTTAAAAAGTCACACAATGGATTGATCCACTTTGTACATTCTTACACTACTATATGCATGTAGCAGATATGCTGTATGCAAGGAAATATCCCTTGCGCAGGGAGGGAAGAACTCATGGGGCTGGCAACTGATAACAGTTGCTCTGTGCCATCTAATTATCTTATGTGTGACACCTGCAAAAGGAAGATGGCAAAGTGACGCAAGGATTGTAAGCAATGGACCTCCTTGTGCTTTGCTGCACTAGTGCCATCATTCATGGTGCCAATACTGTAAAGCACCAAAATAGTGACAAAACTCATTATACTACTGTGGGAATGTCCACCATGGTAAATAGTAATGAAAATGATGTGCTACCATGCTGTCAGTGGCTAGGGCAAGGGAAATGGTGGTGTGGGATCAATGCACCAAATACCTTGAAAGGTTTCCGTATGTGTGATGCACAATGCAACACATAATAAACAACTACAACCTGTAGAATTAAAAACTTGTCCCACACCACCATGGGTTCTTGGACTACACTAAACCTAATCCAAATGTGCTGACCTTTCCAAAGGAATCAGAACGTGGGTGAGTCACACATGTATTGCATGGGAAATTTGCACATGGAATGGCTATTAAATGCAGAGTCAGGCGTGAGAGGGGCACGTGGAAAATACACTGGGATAGGTTATGCAAGGTGCTTCACCTTTGCATGTTAAGTATGACCTATCACTATCAACCACTCAAGTATCATTTTAGATGCTTGGGTATAGCACTATAATGTCTGTGTCTGGATACATGGGCACATATTTACCCATTTATAAAGAAACAAGCAGTGCAGCAGCTCTGCTTGCTCCACTGCACAGTATCAATTCAAATGTCCTGGGATGTGTACTTGTCACAGATAGTCAATGCATCCCTTACTAACCTTGGTAATGCCCAAATATATGAGGGACCTTACCAACATTGTCACACAACCTGCAAGGTGTAGGGGTGTCCCTCTTGTCTGTCCTAATGCACATCTGCAGGAAGAAGCACATCCTGATCTATCTACTAACAGAAATGCTGTCTGCCACTTACAATGTTTGACAATGAGTGCAACACATATTGAAAGTAGTCCACAATAGGATTACTACAATGTATTATGTTCTTAGTACCACAACTGCATTGCCACCCTTGATGTGCGGTCCCAACATGATGAATCCACACATCAACAAGCCTCTGAATGTTTCAGGTTTCTCTTCTACCACATATGTGTTCACAGAGTGACGGAAGTGGATGGGCTTTCCACATACAGCCCCCTAGCCACTTAGTCCCAGATACCTGACAAAGTGGTGCAGCATGCATCAAAAATAACAGTGCTGCACCACTTTTGAAATGCATGGATGCACCTTATTTATAGGAATATATCTCACTCCTGCTGTCAGGAATCCCCAAGGTGCCTCCTGCGTTATCTGTCAGCATCTCCAGGGATTAGGGTTAAATCATATCTCTGTTTTTGGTTAAACCTTCATGTTTCTAAGTAAACATAATGTGCTGTGTTACACAATTGGTTTTATCAATGCTTGTTTTTACCAATGCTTGTTTGCTAATGTGAGCAGCTGTAGACATGTGCTTCTAATTGGGTGTGGTGTAGACATGTGCTTCTAATTGGGTGTGGCAACTCATCCACATGTGGAAACTCAACTGCTTTCCTGATTGGCTATAAATAGCAGAGTGAAGCATGCCTTCCTGCTTGGCTGTGTTTTGCTTAATGATCTCAGCTTCTGATTTGGCAGTCCAGCCCCTGCTGTCATCCTTGTATTCAGGACTTTTTAGGCAATTCTTTTCTTCATTCCTGTAGCAGCTGACATCAGGCATTCCTCCAGCCTTCCCGGAAAAGACTGCAGCTAAGTGACTAGTATTCTCCAGGGAGTTTGTTCTTTAAGCGCCGTGCTTTTCTAGAACAGCTGGTATATTTCAGACCTCGTATTTTTGGCAGAGTGCTTATCTTGAAGAAACAAATGCATTTCTGAACATTCTACATTATTATTGTAGTTACTTGCCTAAAAGTGCTTCAGGAAATCTGTTTGAGCTCAAGTACTACAAAAAGTGACAGTGCAATTTTAAAAGAGCATTTACGTGACTTTTCTTTCTCTAATAGCATAAATATTGGATTTCAATTGTGTCATTCATGCCTGTGTTGCAGGTTTGAGGAATTTGCTTTTTGAAGGGTTTTTCACACACAGAGTGAAATCAAACCAAACTGTGCCACACTAACTGTTTGAACCCAGAGTGGACATTTGTATTTCTTGGATTGTTTTTGTTCCTTTTAGTTTAACCCTATGCATGCAGGAAACATATATGTGATATAATTAATGCCCTTGTTTGTCTTTCTTGTGCATGATAAGTGCAAGCACAGTTCTAATTGTAGTGTGCAACAGTGCATCTCTGTGAAGTCAGCCCTAGTGTCGCAGCACTTATTGTTATGGTACTCAGTTTGGGTTTTTGGTAATGCAGTGTTAGTAATTGTGCCAACAGCTATTATTTTTCAAAAAGTGCTGGAGCATCCCGGTGTTCTTCTACTGCACCTGTGTCCTTATCAGAAAGAGAGATTCAGTTTCAAGGAAGTTGAGTGCACTAACTCTACTATCACTCTGTCAACAACGACCTGCCCCCGAAGACACAGGGTCCCTGGCTGGACCGGCAAGACATGGCCATGTTTTGTCTCTTTCTCTTCTACTCCCCTTTCCTTTTGGGACAACTGCCGGGGTTTCTGTGTCCACCAGGAAGTGCCGAGAGGTGTTCCAGGAGGTCAGGGGGCATACCATCACCCCTGCAGATATTTTGCTTTTCAGGTGGGAGTGGCCCATCTCGACACCTGCGGTTCCCCTTATGCTGGCGCTGAAGTAAGCTGCATGCGCCAACGTAGGCATCCTTGCACCATAGTGTAAGGGTGTCTGCTTGGAGGCGACTGAATTTTTATGAGCAGGAAGGAACACCTTCCTGTGCATAAACAAACATCCATGGCATTGTGCTTCTCCTATGTGTGCTGCATTATGCTGCACATATGAAAAAACCAAACAACAAGGAGGAATAAAACCATGCCTCCTTATTTTGCCATGTTAATGCCAACCCTAGGTTGCTGTCAGTTTTTGCCGCAGCCACAAATTTAGGATTTCTTGTATATCTGTGATAGCATGATAAGTTATGGAGGTTGTGGTTGGAGGCATCTGCAACACCCATTGCATGCCCTTCTGATGTAGAAAACTGTATTGGAGGGGCCCATTTTTACAAGGACGCATAATGCCACAAAACATGGCATTACACCTCCTTGGAAAAATGGAGCATTAAAAAGCCCCACTGGACTATTTCTAAAGGTTAAGCTCCGGTGATAATAGGGCCTTGTTAATCTTGCCCCCAGAGTCATGTATTCTGCATCCTGCACCACAAAACATAACAATGAATCATACTGTGTGTATGTGTGCAAACAAGAAGGTCTACCTTCCACCAAAACAGCACTCTGTCCAGCAATGCAGCCATCCTTGTAGCTATGCAACAATGAAACCTGAGATACACGGATGAAAGTTGTCCTGCGGGAAGGGAGAAAATCCTGTTTGGTCACATTCACACAATGTGGTTGAAACTCACAATGGGTGGTGCAGGATGCTGGACACATCACTCAAAGTGTCTAGGAGGATACATGTGGACAGCTCACTCCCTACTATCACTCCAACAACACACGTATGATGGCAGATGAGTCAGTTAATAACTCAAATATCTGGAAGAACAAATTCCAAGCATATCTGAATACCAGTCTCTTGCATATTTTACACAGTCAAGTCAATGAAAGAGGTACATATATCGAAGACCATGATTAAAAAATCAAGGTGGGTGTAACATACTAGGAACTGGGAACTGGCAGATTGTGCAAATTGTGACTAGACATTAATGATGTTCAGGTGGCATAGTGAATGTCCAAGTGGACAAATTAGCACGAACAAGCTTCATCACCTTGAAGACTTTACGACGCATCTTCCCCCACCTCGGATTTCCACACAAGGTGCAAGCTACTATCTCGCTTGTACTATCCAAACTGGATTATGCCAATGGCCTCTTCCATGGATCATCTCTATCTATTATGAAAAAACTACAACGTATCCAGAATTCCGCAGCCCGGCTACTATTACATGTAAAGCCGCAAGCCCACATCTCCCCTGCCTTGAGAGCACTACACTGGTTACCCGTTGCCAGAAGATGCACTTTCAAGCTACTTTGTATCACCCACAGAGCTTTACATGGAACAGGACCGCTTTTTATCAGAAACAAAATAACCAAATACACATAACAAAGAAACCTCTGCTCAAGATTGGCATCCCGCCTTAGAACACCACCATACAAGAAAAAGTCTATAGGTGGTACATTCTTCTCCGTTCAAGCAGCCAAACTATTGAATTCATTACCCCCAACTATAAGAGCCACAGATAACTTTCTTGTCTTCAGAAAACTACTCAAGAGTTGGCTCTTTCCTTCATAACCACCATATTCAAACAACTATGGACTGCATATGCCTATGTTGATAAATATTTTTTTCAGATTATGTGTATATTTCTAGTTATGTATAGTTCTGTAGAAAATATGTATCGCTACCATGTCATAACAATAAAATACACACACACTCTTTAAACCTGTTTGACCAAGTATATTTTACCCATGGTTCTAATTATGTATTGTATGTGCATATGTGTGTGTATTCATGTGTGTTTGTATGTGTGCATGTGCATATATATATATATATATATATATATATATATATATATATATATGTATGTATGTATGTATGTGTACATGTTGTTTTTGTGCTTGCCATGTTCGTGGGTCATTGCATGGCTCCTGGGTGGGTTGTTATACTAGATATCTATGAATTCCTGCTCTCATCTTATCACACTTATCTACCCATCATCATATGTCATGTCTCTATCAAACTATCCTCCATTCTCACTCTGACTCATCCCAAATCCTTTCTACTATTTTAATCTCCTAAATAACTCTGCCTAAGCTCTTCCCTCCGCTTCCACATCTAACTCACCAAACCTCACTCTACTACTGTGCCCTCCCACACAACCCTACTAAATTCTCCCGCATTTATCTCACCCTGCTACTATGCTCTCCCTAACCCTTCCACAGACTCTTCCCTCGTCCATCCCCCTTTACTCATCCCAAGCCTTTGGGTTTGAGTAAATGAAGGATATACTCCCAATTAACACTTCTGGATTTCTTTCCTCCTCTACCCCTCCATTACTCCAGTCAATCTAACTAACAAACTCTCATATCCGCGGCTCAAATCAACTCATAATATTACTAAAACTGTACTCATTATTTGCCGATACTAATCAATCACTAACTCTTGTTGGGTTCCATAGTAGCGTGCTACTCACCGAAAAGCGCTTCGACGCCTCGTCAGGGGTAGTAAGCGCTACATAAATATGATTACAATACAATACAATACAATAGTGTACCATTAGGGGTCCACAAATGTGGACCTCGATAGGGGGGTCTGTTCCATGTCACTGAGCCACCAGTAGCAAGTAAATGATGAGCCATGTCAACAGCCCTACAGTCAAGTGTTGACCTTTCACTATCCCATTGTAGAGGATGATGCCTTACCTCCTGCGGACCTGCCTGTCCTGGATTTGACAGATGATATGGATGACCAGCTTCCGACCATCAATGAATAGACTCTCCAGGATGTCCTGCGTTCCTTCCAGACACCACCTCAATTCGCAGGGAGGACACACAGCATTGCAGGGTCTCCACATGAATCACCCAACCACCAAAGCACAGTACCAACCAGTCCTGCCACTGCCCTGGACTCTGAGGACCAAGACATTACCTTTTAGAGGACAACTGTGGGAGTCCAGCATGAGCTGGCACAGCAGGTGCGGGTGGAGAGACCATGGCAGGCAGCCTGGAGTGAGTACAGAGGTGCCTCAGTCCGAAGGACAACTCAGCTGCCATCAGAGGTGCCCACTCCCTGCTACCTGGACTCCAGCAGCCCCTGGCCAACATTGCTGCTGTCATAAGGCAGAGGCTTGACCAATTGCCCTCCCAAAGTGGCAGCAGCATGAGTGATAACAGGCTGGGGGCTATACAAAATGCCCTGGAGTCCATACAGCGGGAAGTGGCCTCCCTTAGGGAAAACATGGCTGCTTACAACCGTGATGTAGCAGTGGTGTTGCAAAATCAGCAGTTCCTCCTTGCTGCCGTGATTCCTTAGGTATTCCCACAAATAGCAGCTGCTGGGACCTTTGATTCCACATCTTTATCCCATTATGTGTGTGTGTGTTAGAAATTAGGTCTTTGGTTGGCAGTCAGGTTACCCTTGTCCAAGCAGGAACCCTCACGCTAGTCAGGGTAAAGGAGAATCACTGTCAGGTAACCCCTGCTCACCCCCTTGGTAATTGGCATGAGCAGGCAGGCTTAACCTCAGAAGTATTGTCTAAAGTATTTATACCAGCACACACAGTAACTCAGTGAAAACACTACAAAATGATACAACACAGGCGTAGAAAAAAATTGGGAATATTTATCTAAACAAAGCAAAACCAAAATAACAAAAATCCAACATACATGTCAGGTTATGAATTTTCAAAAGAATAAGAGTCTTAGGCCCTCCTTATGACATTTGCGGTGAGTACCGCATACCACAGTGCTGACTGCCAACAACATACAGTCGCTGCAGCGGAATAACGCTACCCATATTATGACACACACAAAGCAATCCATCACTATACAGCCACACACACAAGTCCGCCAGCCCAAAGGTCAGTGTTAAACTGGCGGTAGCAAAACCCACACCGTTACGCTAACAGAACAATGCCCACAGCATTATGACCCACGAATCACAGCAGCAGACATTCAATGGCGCTAAACCATTGGCAGTACTTATCGCCGCGCTCAAAATACACACACACGTACAAGATAACATTACATTGGACAATTTGAATAACACACACCTGACACCCATACACACACCACACACACACACCCACACCACTATAAACACATACCCACATTACCCTCAACCATTTACGACTAAAAACGATTGCCACAAGAGAAAAAGACCACAGACAAGACCACAACCACACATCACCATGACTTACACACAATCCATGCACCTTACATCACACACCCCAACACATCTCCTCACACACCCTCACCCACACCACTCACACTACACCCATGCAACCACAAGGACACCCAGATTCTCAGAGGAGGAACTAAGGGTCATGGTGGAGGAAATCATCTGGGTAGAGCCACAGCTATTCGGATCACAGGTGCAGCAGACATCCATTGCAAGGAAGATTGAGCTATGGTGGAGAATCTTGGACAGGGGCAACACCGTGGGACAGCACCCCAGAACAAGGGATGACATCAGGAAGAGGTGGAACGACCTATGGGGGAAGGTGCGTTCCACAGCAGCAATACACCAACTTGCTGCACAGAGTACTGGCGGTAGACCCCCACCTCCTCCTCCACAACGAACAACATGGGAGGAGCAAGTCTTGGCAATCATGCATCCTGAGGGCCTGGCAGGAGTAGGAAGAGGACTGAACTCGAGTAAGTCAAATATCTATTACTATCACTCTCCCACCTGCATGTCAGAACAAACCCCCACACTTAACCTCACTCACATCACTCTACCACCTCACACACACCCCACCATCACAACCCACCCCTCCCAATACCAAGCCCTGCATGTAACACCAATGCACGGACCCCCATCACAGACCAGCATGGACACCCATCACTAAAGCATGCACACTAGAGAGGATCATCTAGCCCACCAAATAACTACTCACACAAGGCAAAGCTGCCAGGGCATAACAACCATAGAGGGCAACACACCCATGCACAAGATGTCACACACAGAAACAATAACACTGCATTTACATCCTCACAGGTCCCCCACCCAACGTCACCGGAGAGGAGGTGCCAGCAACATGCAGTCCCCCCCACCCACAAGATGTCAACATTGATGACAGCAGCTCTGGACACCTGGATCTGGATGAACAACCTGGCCCATCAGGGACCTCCGGACAGTCCGTTACCCAGGCACAGTCCCATACCACCACAGAGCTTCCCCCCTCAGGAAACACCACCACAGTACCCACCCAGCGGGCCCATACCTCTGTCCCCAGGACACGTCAATCAGCAGTGTTTCCACCACTACAGAGACCGCAGGCCACCCCACAAACACAGGACGATCAGGGACCTGTGGTCAGTGGCAGTGGGCACACAGTTCAGGGGACAGAGGCACAGGACAACAGGGAAGCTGGGGGGACTGCAGTGCGACGGGGGAGGACAGGCCCAGGGAACCCACTCTCAACAAGGCACTCACCAAGATCCTGGGAGCACACCACTATTCCCAGGAGACGATGGGCCAGATACTGGACAAGTTGCAGGAGACCCAGCGGCTGCAGAAGGGACAATACCTGGGGATCAGGGAGGACTTGAAAGACATCCACACCACCCTGGTCACCATTGAAGGGGTGCTGGCAGACATGGTCAACACCATGAGGGAGGCAGTGGCACACCACCAAGCCCCTGACACTAGCCAAAACGATGAACAGCCTTCCACCTCTGCTGCCACAAGCAGAGAGGAGGCCCGCCACAGGACCAACAGGCCATCAGCATCCCTCCCCGTGCAGAATGAGAACCGCCCCACAAACGGTCCCTGAGATCCAAGCAGAAGCCAGAGACTATTGCCATGACCCCCGCCAGGAAATAAGACTCTCCTGATTGTCACCCTTGTGTCCCACCCTGTCACCCTGTCCACCTTGAACTGCAGTTGCTCCACTTCCTATGACCCCTTGGACAATGGACCTGTGATCCACATAGACTGGACTCTATCCTGGACATTCTTCCACTATCACACCAGGCCATTGCACATCCCCCACTACTTATTGGCACTTAAATAAACACCATTTGAATAAACACAAGTATGGAGTCTGTCAAATGATTGAACTATGTATTCGTTCAACAAGCTTTAAACACTGCAATACAACTGTACAGTAATATATACATAGGAAAGACCTGTAGTTGGCTGCAGTCAACACACCAGGAGTGATAGTAGGGCACAAATATCTGAAAATAGAGATGGCAAAGGGTACAGTAAGTGGCAATAGAAGTGGGAAGATCAGCCTGCCAGTGACAATGTCAAACACAAAACTGTCAACGAAAAGTGAAGTTACAGTGTCTTACCTGTGTGTCATTGGAAGTATTGTCATATTATTGCACTTCTGTTGTCCTCATCCTCTGCCTCCTCATCTTCACTGTCCACAGGGTCCACTGCTGCCACACGGCCATCTCCAGCCTCATCCTCCTGGAGAAAAGACACCTGGCGACGTAAGGCAAGGTTGTGAAACATACAGCACGCCACGATGATCTAGCAGACCTTCTTGGGTGAGTAGTACCTGTTAGATGGAGGCAACGAAACCTGTCCTTCAGGAGGCCGAATGTCCTCTCTATGATTCTTCTTGTTCGCCCATGTGCCCCATTGTAACATTCCTCTGCCCTTGTTGAGGGACAACTGTTAGACACACACTAACCCTTAGGGGCCACACCATACCCATCCACCAACACCTACTGGGTGGGAACCAGGGCTCACCTATTAGCCACACCCGGTGCCTTTGGAGTTGGGCCATCACATATGGTATGCTGCTATTCCTCAGGATAAAGGCATCATGCACAGATCCAGGATACTTTGCATTGACATGGGAGATGTACTGGTCCACCAGGCACACTATCTGAACATTCGGGTGGACAAATGTAATATGTGTACCATCAGTAGCCCCAATAATGTTGGGGATATATCCCATTGAATAGAAATCAGCTTTCACTGTGGCCAAATCCTCCAACTGGGGGAAAATGATGTAGCTGTGCACGTCTTTAATCAGGGCAGACAACACTCTGGTCAGCACTATTGAGAACATTGGCTGTGACATTCCTGCTGCCAAGCCCACTGTCACTTGGAAGGAGCCAGTTGGCAGGAAATGGAGCACAGATAGGACTTGCACAAGAGGGGGGATCCCGGTGGTCTGACGGATAGCAGATATTAGTCAGGCTCCAATTGGGCACACAGCTCTATGATTGTGGCCCTGTCCAGTCTATAGGTGAGGATAATGTGCCTGTCCTCCATTGTTGCCAAGTCCACCAGGGGCCTGTACACGGGGGATGTCTCCATCTCCTATTCATTGTCAGCGGTTGCAATCTAAGGGGCAAAACGGTAAGCAGCTGGTCAGTATTCCATATCTACAAACACTATTCTGCATTGCATGTTATGACTGTAACAGTTTATTGTCGGATAGGCCCAAATTATGCATATGGGTACTGTGACACCCTTGCAGGAGGTGGTCGAGAACCGCTGTGCAATTCCTCATTGGATACCATTGGGCCCTTAGGGGTTGCAGTGGCCAATGGTGGTGTACGCCAGCAGTGACGACACTGCTGCGTACGTGACTGCCATTTTCTATCTGTTCTCTCACTTGCTACCTGACCTTCAACAGTATAGGACCTACACTGCAAGTGCTGCTGTGACCTGTGTCTGGAACCGACCATGGCTTGTGTCACTGGGGAAAGGACCCCTGGCTTGACCGCTGCGGAGTTGGAGAGACTGGTGGATGGGGTCCTACTCCAGTACCGAATGCTGTATGGGCCTCCAGACCAACAGGTGAGTATACTGTGAGCACAATGCATGAAGCATGAATGCATGGAGTGCAGTGTGTGAGGGCCTCGTGTGGGGGGGTTGGTGGAAGGGCCCTGGGTAACTTGCTGCATGTATTGTGGGCAATGTCTGTGCGTAAGGGGATGTGAGGGCTATGGTGAGCCATGAGTGTAACAGGCAGGATGGTCTGATTGATCCCTTTTCCTATGTGTATTTCTCGGCAGGTCAGCGCCCATAAAAAAAAGGGTATATGGAGTGCCATCGCCAAGGACGTGAGAACCCTGTGGGTCTATGGCAGACGGAGCACCCACTGTCGGAAAGGTGGGAGGATATGAGACGCTGGGCACGGAGTGTGGCGGAGGCCCAGCTGGGGATGGCCTCCCAATGAGGAAGGGGTGCTCTTTGAACCCTAACCCCCCTGATGGCCTGCATACTGGTGGTGGCCTATCCGGAGCTGGATGGGCGCTTGGGGGCATCACAGCAGCCAGAAGGGGGTGAGTACAGTTCCCCAATTTACTACTTGCGCATAGTGGGGTAGCATCCGGGTGGGGGATGTGGACTTGTGGGTTCCCCTAGGCCAGGCCGGACATTGCAGGGTAGGTCCCATGTTGGGCAGAGTCTGATGTAAACCTCCTCCAACCAAGGTAGTAGGCGTCCACTACTGGGCAGGGGTGTGTGGATCTCAGGTATGCTGCAATTGGCATTAGGTACCCCTGTCCTTGGGCTGGTGACTAGCATTGTGATTGGTAGTGCATTGCCTAGTGTGTAGGGCTGTTCCCTGTGTGTGTGTGTTGTGTACGCCAATGGAGGTGTTGTTGCCGCCATTGACCAAGGGTATCCTTTGTCTCTCTACCCTCTTTGTCACCCTGTCCTTATGTGCATTAGCATCATCTGGCGGAGGAGCAGAGGCACCGGCAACGGGGAGAGCTGCATCCCACAGGGCCCAAGAGCCCAAATCCATTGACGGTAAGGGCACCAGTGGGACGGAGGGCAAGGGGAGCACCACAGCGGAGACTGGAGAGGACAGTTCTGACAGTGATACCTCCTCCGATGGAAGCTCCATGGTGGTGGCTGACACCTCTGTGCCCACCCCAACTACAGGTACAGCTGCCACCCCGTACCAGCACCGCCCTTCCAGCAGCCCCTCAGCGTGTTTCCCATGCCCGCTCACCCAGGAGGGTGAGCATCTTCTTCACCCCAGGCACCTCAGGCCCTGCCCCAGTTGGCCCTGCTGCCCTGAGTGAGGAGGCTATTGACCGCCTGTGATCCATCTCTGTTGGGCAGTCAACCATTGTGAATGCCATCCAGGGGCTGGCAGCCCATTTGCAACAAACAAATTCATTCCTGGAGGGCATTCATTCTGGCATGGCAGGCCAACAGAGATCAATCCAGACTCTGGCCTCCTCCCTGATGGCAGCCACTGTCCCTGTTTCTAGCCTCCCCCTCAAACTTCCTCTACCCAATCCCATTCCCCTCAACCCAAACCTATCCCAAGCACACAGGCAGACCAGCATGCACACAAGACAACACACAGGAGTGGTTCAGGCAAACACAAGCACCACACATCATCCCACAGGTACACACACAAATGTCAATCAGATGCAGACATACCAACATCCACTTCCTCCACTGTGTACTCCTCCTCGTCCACTTCCCTCCCAGTAGCTTCTACACTCACACCTGCATGCATTACATCCTCATCCACTCCCACCATCAGCATCAGGACTTTCACTACACTCCCCTCACTGGCAGTCACCACCCCCACATCCATGCACACGTCCTCTGTGTCCTCTTCCACTGTGTCTGTGCCCCCTCCTTCCAAAGTATACAGACACAAGCACTCAGGCACCCTACAGCCATCCACCTCACAACAGCATCCAGCTCATGCACTTGCACCCAAACACAGCAGACAGACACTTCCTACAACCACTTCCTCTTCCTCCACTGCCAAACCTTCACCCTCTTCTTGCTCCAATATCCCTAAGAAGCTCTCCCTCTCTACCGTTGACCTCTTCCCTTACCACTCCCCCATCCTTCATGTCGTGCCAGGGTGGTCAGAACCCAGGCGAGCAAATCAGCCACCCAGTCCACAGCCATAGTAGTGTTGACAGCTGCTGCAGGTGGGAGAGGATCCCGGGCACCAGGCAGCAACACTGAAAGTGTGCCTGCATCAGGTGCTTCAAGGAAGGGCAAGGAGGCACCACCAGCTACGATAGGGAAGGGCAAGTAGGCACCACCAGCTAAGACAGGGAAAGGCAAGGAGGCACCACCAGCAGCATCTTTGAAGGGCAAGGAGGCACCACCAGCTGTGACAGGGAAGGGCAAGGAGCAACCCCCGGATGTTGACAGAAAGGGCAAGGGGCCTGCACCAGCAGGCAGGAACGTCAGGAGGCCTGGTGCTGGGACTCATTCGGAGTCCCCTCCACCAACCATGGTGTTTGAGCTATTCGAGACTGCAAGGGATGGGCTGGAACCTCCCCCCACCACTGCCAGCAATGCCACCAGCACCGCCGCCAGCACTGCCACCAGCACGACTGCCACCAGCACCGCCACCAGCACCACTACCACCAGCAGCAGCCCCAGTGGGCAGTCATCGAGGCTGCAGGGGATGGGCTGGAGCCTCCCACCACCACTGCCAGCACCGCCACCAGCACCGCCACCAGAACCACCACCAGCACCATTGCCAGCAGCAGCAGCCCCAGTGGGCAGCTGTCAGCAGCTGCAGGGGATGGCTGGAGCCTCCCCCCACCACTGCCAGCCCCGACACCAGCACCGCCACTGCCACCACTGAGCAGCCATCACCGCCGGCAGACAGGGTGTAGTGCTGCCTCCTTGGGCTGTTGTGTGTCCTGGCCCCTGCAAATCCTGTGGGTCTGACACCCAGGTGAGAGACTGTGACCTTGCACTCCCCAAGATCTGCATCACAGGGCACAATGCCCCCTCCAGGACCAGTGGAGAAGCCATCCACTCACCCCATCCTTCCCAGGATTAAGCACACTGGGCACAATGCCCCCTCCCGAACCAGTGGACAAGCCATCCACTCACCCCATCCTTCCCAGCATGAAGCACACTGGGCACAATGTCCCCTCCAGAACCAGTTGAGAAGCCGTCCACTAGAGAGACTGTGGCCTTGCACTCCCCAGGACCAAGCAGTGGGCAAATCACCCAGTTGAGAGTCTGTGGCGTTGAGCTCCCCAGGACAGTGCAGGGGGCATGTTGCCCCACCCAGGACCAGTGGTGTTGTACAATCTTCCGGCTGAGGTTCCCCCCATTCCCCTGTCCTCCTGAGGTGCCTGTGTATTTTCGACCTGATGCCACTGCAGTGTTTTCTCCATGTAGTTGCAGGAGTGAGGTGGAGCCTTGGCCTATGTGTTGTGGCCCTGTGGCGCACGGACATTGAGTACTGGGCAGTGCCCTACATTTGTAAATATGTATATACGTTTGTATTTTGATGCACTTATTCATGTTATTTTATCGTGTTACACTCACTTTCTTCAAATCATTTTGTCCTTTCATTTTTCCTGAGGGGTAAGGGGTGAATATGTAATGTTTGTGCATCTTGTTGTGTGTACGGTGTTGGGGGTGGGTGTGTGTGTGTTGCGTGTGTGTGTGTGTCACTCTCTTTTTCCTCCCCCCTACCTTGTGTGCTGGGCGGCAGTACTCACTGTAGTCGTCTTCACCAGCATTGATGTTCATAATGCAGCAGAAGGTAGACGAGTATCGGAAATATGTGCAGCTCGGGCTCCATGGAGTTGTGGTTGTTCCCTGAGTCTCCACAGGTGAGTCCTTTGACTTCTGTGCAGTGTTTCTGCCATGCTTTTGATGTCATTGGTACCGCCCCGGAAAAGGTGGTGGATAGGCCAGTTGTAATAGTGTGAGTGGTACATTATCTTCCATCTGTCTGTTGGTGGTTACCTCCGTGGTGCTTGTTGATTCCGCTGTAGCAGTTGGTGTGTTAAAGTGGCTTTCCGAGCAGTTTCCGCCGTGGTCATAATTCCATTTTGGTTACCACCGGCCTGTTGGTGGTATTACTGCTGCTTTATCACTGACTGCCAGGATTGTAATGAGCGTCTTAATCCTTAGAAAACAGTGAGAATACTGTTGTTACACAATATACCTGGTTAGTGTAAAAAATAAAGCCGCACCGGAGAGCGTGCATCGGAAAAGTCAGCGATGTGTTGATTCCTTACTCGCAAGTGAGTCCGTGCGTCGTTTCCTTCTCGGGTCGGGTCGGGTCGGCGATGCGTTGTTTTTCTCCCGCAAGACAGCAATGCATCAATTCCCAGATGGGGCACCTCGGACCCGCACAGAGTCAGGTTGGCATTGACGCCCAGGGACGATGTGTGGAAAATCCAGTTGCACTGTATCACAAAACTGCGCTGTGTGGGTTTTGTGTCATTACCAACCTCCGTTAGTGCGTGTTGCGCATCATTTCTCCAGACGCGTTGCATCAATCTTCCAGCAGCAATGCAAGTGGAGCGTTGATTTCAGCAACAAAGCTGGCGGCGCTGCGTTTATCAGTCGTGTCAGGGAAGGTGCATCAAAAATTTCCCCACACCGCGATCTGTGCGTGAATTATCAGTTCTTGTTTGCCAACTTTACCTTTCAAGGGCTCAGGAAGTGGATAGGGCACCACAAGGCAGGGCAGGAGTCTCCACAGAGAGTCCAGGTGCTGGCAAGGGAAGTCTTTGATAGCACCTCACACTTCAATAACAGGAGACAAGATCAATTCAAGCCCTTGGAGATTCTTCTCAAGCTGGAAGGTACAACAAAGTCCGGTTTTTGTCCCCTTTCACAGGCAGAAGCAGAAACTGAGGGATAGCCCAACAAAGCACAGTCACAGGCAAGGGCAGCACTTCTCCTCAGCTCTTCTCCTTGGCAGAGGTTCCTCTTAATTCCAGAAGTGATCTAATTTTTAGGGGTTTTGGGTGCTGTTCTTATACCCCTTTCTGCCTATCAAGTAGGCTTACTTCAAAGAGAAGTCTTTATTGTTTTCAAGATCCTGCCTTGCCTAGGCCAGGCCCCAGACACACACCAGGGGGTTGGAGACTGCATTGTGTGAGGGCAGGCAAAGCCCTTTCAGGTGTAAGTGACCACTCTTCCCCTCCCTTCCAGCACAGATGGCTCATCAGGATATGCAGGCTACACCCCACCTCGCTTTGTGTCACTGTCCAGAGAAAGGTGAAAACAGCCCAACTGTCAAACTGACCCGGACAGGGAATCCACAAACAGGCAGAGCCACAGAAAGGTTTCAGCAAGAAAATGTCTACTTGCTAAAAGAGGCATTTTAAAACACACTATCTAAAAACAAACTTTACTAAAAGATGTATTTTTAAATTGTGAGTTCAGTGACACTAAACTCCACATTTCTATCTGTTCTCAAAGGGACTCTGCACTTTAATAATATTTAGATGCAGCCCCCATGTTAACCTATGAGAGAGATAGGCCTTGCACAGTAAAAAACGAATTTTGCAGTATTTCACTGTCAGGACATATAAAACACATTAGTATACGTCCTACTTTAAACATACACTGCACCCTGCCCATGGGGTTACCTAGGGCCTAACATAAGGATGCCTTACATGTAAGAAATCAGAAGGTTTAGGCCTGGTACACTTGCCAAGCCTATTTGGCAGTTTAAAACTGCACACAGCCACTGCAGTTGGAGGTCTGAGCCATCTTTACAGGGCTACTTATGCAGGTGGCACAGCCAGTGCTGCAGGCCCAATAGTAGCATTTGATTTACAGGCCCTGGGCACCTCTAGAGCACTGTACTAGGGACTTACTAGTAAATCAAATATGCTAATCATGGAAAGCCAATTACACATAAATGTTACATAGGAGCACTTGCACTTTAGCACTGGGCAGCAGTGGTAAAGTGCCCAAAGTATCAAAAACAGCAAAAACAGAGTCCACCACACATCAACAACCTGGGAAACAAAGGCAAAAAGTTAGGGAAGACCACACCAAGGATGCCAAGTCTATCAGTGTGCCCCCTTCAACTTCAACAACAGCACCACCAGTGGCATAGGAGGTATCAAAAGGATGAAGATGAGGAAGGAACAACATTCACACGTAAAACCACCCAGTTGCTCCAATCTGTGCCACATGGACAGTATCTCTTTAGTTCTGTGCTTATGATCATGCCAGTGTTGTGATAGCTGGCAATGTGCCCTCTTAACAATTCCTCTGTTAACCTACTTTGCACAGACTGTCATTGTCTCAATTCCTACCTATTGTCAATTAGGACACCTCCTAACTAATGCACACTTTTACACATCTTGTGACATGTCCCTCACCCTTGGCCTCTGAATGAAAATGAAATGGCTCACAATTTCTCATGGGGTCAGTAACAGTACACTGTATAGCATTGGAAACAAAACTTGCACCTATAAATAAATCACCATATTCACATGTATCATGCTCTTTTTTCAATGTTCAATCAACTCATATAAATGTATGCTTTGTGTGAGGCTATGTCAATGAGAACAGAACCAAATGACATGTGTGGATTACTGTCAGACACAAATGCACACACTAGGACACACATAAGATAAAGGTGACCAATAGTATTGTGGTCTACAACCAACTTTCTGAACCTTCAAAGCATATATTGAACAGATATCCAAGCAATTTGACATATGGCATGTATGGTTCAGAACTCAAGTGTCTGGCAATGTCCCTGATGATTACACCAGTACAACAAAACTGTGAGGAACAGAAGAGGTATATTTATGACTGTGATGGGTAGCTGTTAGTGTGCCAGTATCCGCACCCCAAATACGGTGGAGTTTAATGTGCTAAACCTTTCAAGAATTATTGTGATAGACCTTAGCGATGACAGTTGATGTTGCATTATTACCTATCAAAGAGTTTGTATCCATACACAATCTGAGTGTCAGAAACTGCACTGAAAACTATCCTGAGTAGCTGATGCCATATCACAGCCAATCAGACAGCTCCTTGGTAATAGGGGATACTCATAGTCATACATATAAATCAGTACTGAATATATACCTTAAGGCATTTCTCTAACTTGGCCAGTGCAGATATGAGAACACACAGACAGTCAATCATCATGGACACTTAATTGTCTATAATTAACAGGATTTATTGGTACTTCAAAACACAATCTATTAAAAACCTAAACTAAACACTAACCTACCCTAAGATAACCTACACTAACTTATCTTAACTTACTCCTATAGCTATGTATCCTAATGTAAACTTAACTTATACATGTAACGCTACACAATAAACATTGTTTCCCCACCCCCCCTTAAGAGACAATATACGAGTAGGACAACATCAACTAAAACTACACATAGACTAACTTAACCTATAGCCTAAATATATATACCTATTTTTGTATTTCTATATTTTATAATGTTTGTAATTTTTTGTTTTTACATAGCGCCCCATACATAACCCCCTCACAAACCCCAAAATAAAAACTAAAACTAAAACCCACCCCCAACTATACTATGTTCTACAAATAACCTAATCTATGTTACCTAACCTATTATTACCCACCTAAAACCCACCAAAACTATTTACAATAAAAAATAGGGGAAGGGAAGGAACTGGGAGGCTGTGTATATTGTTGTTCACAGCTTTTTGAGCTATTCTTTAGAGTACTTTAAAAGTTTGTAATTTCTGGCATTGCCCTGCTCTAGTTTGGCCAACCTGGCCTTTATGTCAGCCATGTCCCTCCTCATGTCTACCTCAAAGCTGGAGACTGTGGCACCTGGTGGTGGCTGTTGCTGGGCTTGTGTCAAAGTTTGTGCTGTGGACGTGGAGGGGTTGGGACCAGCTGAGGCACCCCTGACCCTTGCCGTGGAGCTATATGTTGTTTTGGTGGTTGCGGTCTGTTTAGGTTGCCCCCCCAGGTGGAAATACCTGCCAAGACACCAATTACTTTTCCCTCCAATATCTCTTGCCCATCTTCCAGTAACCTGCTTTCACTTCCACAACGTAGTAGAAACACTCTGCCCTCTTCTCTAAAGCACGCTTCAGTGCTGGGGTCATTATGGCAGCTAAAACATGAGGAGAACATGGCATCAAAAACTGCACTGGGTAGAGGTAGAACAACCATGCAATGTATACAGAATTATCAGATGACACATTGTCCACCAGACATACCACAACAATGTCGATATCCGAATCAAGACTAAACTTCCTACCAGGCATCTACGGTATCATGTTCATGTCACAGGGATAAACAGGTATCTAATGTTGCACATTAGGGCCTAGATTTAAGTTGGACTAGTGCCTCCTTGCGCCACATTAGCATCATCATTCTTGTGAGGCTGATGTGGCCCAACAGGGACAAAATCTCTGTGCTATAGTCACAAGGTGGCACAATGCATGCATTGCACCACTTTGTCACCTCTTATGCTACACTATGCCTTGGCCAAGAATCGTGGATGCAGGTTGAGGTTCACCCAGTAGGGAGGCAGGATAAATGGCACTGGGGATTCTAAGAGATTCCACAACATAATTTATTTTTTCTTCATTTTTAACACCTGTTCAAAGCAGGAGTTACAAAGGGGCAGATCATTGCTTACAATGGGCCCCTGTGTACAGTTCAGGGTTAGTGCCAATATTTTTAATGCTGAGCCTGAAAAGTACATCAATATAGTCTACACATTTTATCCTATTGCCCCCTACCCTGAGTCATGGTGTGCCAAATTTCTAATACAGCTCACACATGGTGGCAGTAGGGGTGCACAAAGGGGCACAGGAAAAGTTGTTCTGCACTGGGTGCAGCGTCAGTTTTTGTGAGTGTTAAACTACCTGTGCACATGCCTTTTTACATCTTCTAAATACTAGGTAAACACTCACCATGCATATCTCATACACACGTGATTTGGCCATGCTCACTCACAATTATCATTATGGGTAGAACATGTAGGTTGATATGCACACATATTTTTTGCTACAATCCACAGACATGTCCCACACCCATCTGCAGCAGAGCTGAAATCTTAATTGGTACTCAACTGACTGCTGCCCATCACAAAAAGGCTCCTTGCACAGTCACTGCCTCACTTCTTCAGAACAGTAGAGAAGCAAGGTAGTGCAAGTACCTCAGTGATAAGTCCCCTAGAGACCTCAACACATGTACAAAATGTGTACCATGTCCAGAGTAAATTAGTGCAACGTGTGGCACACAGTGCAGCAACATGTGCTGTGACAAATATATTTGCAACAGCCATACACATCTAAAAACCAGCACCTCTGACCTATATCTTGACTGACATCACTGTGTTTGTGAGCATAATTACCTTTTCCTAAAACCCATAATACCATTGCAGTACACATTAGCACCAGTGCATCAATCAACTTATCCCACATCCTCAACATTACATCAGGCATGATGTCGATACCCAAGCTTAGATGATGGTATTTTATTTGTCACATATGCCATTTTAACATGGTATTGCACATGTCATACCCTCACACACACACAATGCAATGGATGATTGCTTATGTGCAGAAAAGCCTCCCTCCACATTAACAATGTATAACACATGATACTTTGGCACCTCTGTGTGTGCTGCATGCTGCAGAACACATAGAAGTGGCAAATTGTCATTGTAGATTGTTTACGTGCAGGAAGGGATGCATTCCTGCACATTAACACTCCTCTCAACGCAGACACACTTGTGCTGTGGTCCAAGTATGCCTACGTTGGTACAGGTAGCTGAATTCTGTGGCGGTGCAGGAGCAGACGCAGGCCTGCGCTGTACTCTTGGCTGTACTCTTGAAAATACGGCGCGGCCCTGTGTTTAAAAACCGGTGCAGCACTTCTGATGTTGGCACAGCACCGTACTGTGCCTGTTTCTTTTATGTGTGGCTCATAGTTAGCCCAGAGTAATGTGTACAGATTTGGGTGGCAGACATATGTACAGGTTTCAGATACATAAGTTTCACATTTCTGAGGGATAGGATACTGTCCATTGGCAAAAGCTTTGAATTTTGTAGTTAATGTATGTGAAAAAGAAGCAACCACTCAGATGCTTGACGGTTTTCAAACCCATAGCCCCACCACATACCTCCATCATGTGTGTGTCATATGTAACATATGGCACACCATGGCTGATGTCAGGACACTGATGTTGAAAACTGTTTCATTAAGGTTGCACTTAGCATGTTTAGCACCATACATGCAGATGCTATAGGAGCAAAGTGAAAATTGGCATTTTGATGTCAAAGGAATAGTAATGTAACCAGCCTCCGTTAGGCACAAATACAAGTTGACTCCAAAAAATGGCATAGTTTAATCAAGTTGACTTGAAGGCTATTATTTTTGTGTGCCACCTATGGCAGGAATACACACCTTGCATTCTTCAGGCCTGGAGCTGCCATCATGAGGCACTAGGCTTTTACACTGCCACAGTGCTTGCATGGGACAAATGTTGACATATGGTTAAATTGTAATTGCCTCATTGGCAATAGCTCCTTCAAAAGCGTAGACACAGATGTTGCATTAAGAGGCAATCACTCCTTACATTTGTGTTCTTGTCATGTCACTCTGCACATACATGACTCAAGGCGCCATGTTTCTCATCACTTAAACATTTCTTAGCACATTCACACAGTTGTAAAGACTATGATGGACATGTACTTTTGTGCCTGGGAAATTTGTACCCTTGCACCATTGCACATGTGTCTCTGATATTTGGCCTTTATTGTGTATATGTGATATAAAAGGCACACAGAGAGGAATATGCAGTTTGTCTGCAACGGGTGCATTGCTGAGCTCTCATAAATGCTGGTTGGTTTAGACACAAAACTTCCAGTCCTGACCCTTGCCATAACATACTGCAGTCATCCTAATCTCCTGTCATTCACATGCAAATGAGAGTGTTGCAATGCAAAAGGGGTACTTACCAACAGGTCCGCCAACCAGAATCAGCAAGTGATCCAGGAGATCTCCTTCACGGGCAATGAGGTCTGCCCACTGGTGTTTGAGCTGGTGGTCCATCTGCTCTTCAGACGCGCTTGGTGCCACATGTCATTTTAGTGATTTGCGATGTATGGCGAAGTACCGTATACATCAATTTTTTGACGCGTAACGGCCATGCGTGGATTTTGATGGAAAGGCTGACAGTGCACCCACATTCACATTCCTTGTTACATGGGCTAAGCATCTATGTAGTTTGTATGGTATGGCTACATGTGTGTGCATGTGCATTTCATTTTGTACCCATAACATAGGAATGTGTTACCATATATTTATATGTGTGTGTGATGCATGCGAGGACTGATACTGTTTGAAAATGGGCCTGTGTGTGGGCCTGTGTATGAAGACTGTTTGCTGAATACATGTTTACACATGTGTACTGAGTGTACATATGTGATGATACTCATCTTGTGAGTCTACCTCACTGGCATGTCAGAATTCCAACTGTACATTACAATACACAATATGAGATAGGAACAGCCATGTGAAATACATGTTCAGGCATATGTTTAGCAAGGGATGCTGTTGCCTAAGGCTGGGATAAGATCCTGTAAGCCATTTCAATGTGAGTGCACGTATGTGCACACTCTGGTATTTTGTAAGGAGCAGACTTAATGATGCAAAGCCACACATGGAATATATGGTTTCTCATGCATGCAAAATGTTGGAGATGATGTACTGACATGTGTCATTGTAGGTATATAAGTGACATGTTATTGTGTGAAAATGTATGTATCATGTCTGATAAGGGTTGCATGATACAGTGGTGTGTTTAGGGATTGGACACATACCAAATCTCTATTCCAGTTGACTTATATGTAGGCCTTTGCTCCAAAGCTGTGTACTCCTTACTTTTTCCAAAATATGTTTCACAATGGGGGGACATGTGTACTGGTCATGATAGGTTGTAAGTTATCATGTGACACATACACATTTTATCACGTAAATTGTTCTAATTTGTCCATCGTCAAATTGACAGCATCAAGCCGTGTCAACCTAGCTGGGTCATGTGTGATAACATTTAGATATTATTGCCCTCATTACAACCCTGGCGGTCGGTGTTGAAGTGGTGGTAATACTGGCAACAGGCCAGCGGTAAATTTAATGGGATTTGGACCATGGCGGTTACCGCCATCCAAAACAACCACTTTAACACACCGACCGCCAGGGTGGTAACGGCCGCTGGGCTGGAGACCTCAGTCTACAGCCCAGCGGCCGCAACAATCTCACCCTCGGGATTACGACCCGGCCTACCCCCATGGTTTTCGTGACAAGCATACCGCACGAAAACCATAGGAGTAGGCACCATCAGTGTCAGGAAATCCCTTCCTTGGCACTGATAGGGGTCTCCTCCTGCCCCCTCCCTCTCCCCAGAGTCCGCCTCCACCCTAACCCTCCCGCTCCTGCCCCGCACATATACACACCCACATGCGCACCCATATACACACATGCACACATGCATCCCCACCACCACCCATGCATGCTCACATACATACCCACGCACCGCAACACACACCAACATACCTTGTCACACACATTAATTCACAACACACAATACTCACAATCACTCATTCATGCATGCGTCCTAAGCGACTCACACGTGCCTGCACGTATACCACTACATATACACACACACACACACACACACACACACCCACATACACACAACACCTCCCTCTCCGGTTGGAGAACCCGACTTACCTGCTTGCAGGGGGTCCTCAGGCTTGAGACGGTCTGCGGCGCTGCTGTCAGCAGCAACGTCCGCCAGCAAAACACCGCCAGGCTGTATCCTTGCTCCTGATACGTCTGTGGTGTTTTGCTGGCGTGGTGGTGCTGCTGTCAGCAGCACCGCCTTACCGACGTCTGCCGCCATGACCGTCGGCAGTGCTCCGCCAGAATTCTAGCGGAATTCCATTGACGGTCATGATACTGGTAGATGGCTAGTAGCCATGGCGGCAGTATATTGGTGGCCGTGGCGGTAGGTGGTCAATACCGCCAATGTTGAAATGAGGGCCTATTTGTTAACAACATACATTTTCAATGTTCAATGACTCAAACTTTAATGTTATTGGCAGATTGATAAAATGTATTCAATCTTTATGGTGGGGGTGCTCTCATGTGATGGCAACCTAGTCATCAGTCAGTGCTCCTGTGGCACTTTCAATGGCCACACAGGGCCGTTGTTGCATGTATCAACAGTGGTTGACTGTGGTCACAGCAGCTCAGTTCACTGTGCACAATCAGCAGGCCACTGACTGTGTCAATGGTCTATGTAGTGTCCTCAGGAGATTAAGGGGGCGTTAGGTGGTGATCTGCCATCCTTATAATGGATCATCATCACTGCGATGCACAGTTCCCTGCAGACATACACCTGCACATTTGTGATCCCATGGCCAAGTCTGTTTTTTCCTTTGAGGTTCTTTATGTCAGGCTTGCCCTATCATGTACTGGAGACTGACAGCTTGTTCGTGTTCCCATGGTTTTACATGATTTGCCATAAATAGGTGATGCTATTCCTAGGTTGCTTGGTTAGGTCATTGATAGGTTGCGGAACTGGGTCTCGTCTGTAGACCCAGTGTACAGATAGTATCCTCTTTGGGCTTCCTTTCTTTGTGGATGACCACTATGGAAGCCCGGCACTGGTCTAACAGGAGTCCTCATCCTTTCTGGCTCCCTTCATAAATCTTCTTGGGATGTGAGGCAAGCTTGGTGGCTGTCAACTTATAGGGTTCTATTGGTACCCGGTTGGGCCCTGATGCTTTGCCGGGCTCCACAACCCTGATGGCTCATATGATTTCCTCCAGAAAAAGTGTATCTTCTAAGGCTTCACAGTCCTCTGTAGTGAGGCTTGGAAAGGGAATGTCACACAGGAGCTTGCTTGCTTTGCTTTGTGGTGAAAAACCTTGCATAATTGAATTTCCCAGAGTAGTGGGAAAACCTATGGGCTATGGTTTGTCGACTACTAGCAAGTTCCCCTGACTCTTTCTGGAACCCAGGAGCCCATCTTTCCACTTCCTTCTACCTGTCCAGCCTGGCCAATATCTTTCCTGCCTTGTTCCCAATTACATTGATGTGGTGCGGTGTAGCCTTATGGTGCATATTAGCAGCTTCCTGGGCCACGTCTCAGTATTCTTTTTGCTTAAGGGCTAGGATGTGGGCTCTGTATGATCCCTCCTCATCTGGTAAGGTAGCCTCAAGGGACAAAGATTCACATTCAAGAGCCTTCAATCTGGCCCTTTTTACTTTTTTCCCTTGTGTCATCATAGTGAGACCCACCTACCCCCTTGACTACTGTCTCATAGGTCGCCCACAATTTGAGTGGAGACTCGACTGAAGTGCTGTTTCCCTGAAAATAATGGTCTTTTGCAGCTAACATCCCTTCTCTAATTTTTGGCTCTTTAAGGTACCAAGGGCTCAATATGATGCAGCACGTGTTTGGCCTCTCACCCCTGCCATACACCAGCCACAGGAGAAAATAGTCATATATACCCCTGGTTAAGTTAGTGGTCTCTCTGACTTTTAACAGCTGGAGAGTAGGCATTAGAAAGTGATCAATTCAGGCGAGACTATCATGCACTACCAAGCACAAGGATAAAGTGCTGGGTTTCTGGGTTAAGGGTACACCACACATCTGCCAGACCCTGGGCAGTGAGGAATTTTGCAAGTGGTCATCTAACTGAGTCCAGGGGCATCTGGGAATGTTGGTGAACGCTATCACTCACCGTTGGGTTAAGGTCCCCTCACATGATCAATTCCCCATCTGGAAGTCTGTGTACCAAGGTGGTCAGAGCTGGTAGTACTTAGTTGTGAAGTCATATAGTAATATCTACTGAAAGTATTTTTCAGATGCCTCCCATGCTAGGTCCTGGAGAGCACCACATAGTGACCCAGCAGATTTAGCCATATTTGCCAAAAGACCAGGGGCAGCGTTCTCCTCACCAAGATTACAACTCCTCTAAAGGAGGTGGTATGGCCTACATTAGCAGCCTTTTTTTCCCCCAGTGATCAGGGGCATGGCACCTATTACATAGGAGTTGAGTCTCTTGTAGGAGAACTATATAAGGGGAGAATGATTTGATGTACTGGAACACCACTCCCCATTTGTCTTTGTCACCTAGACCATTGACATTCCAGGATGGTATCTTTAGGGTTCATATACTAACTTTGGACACCCCACTGTATGGTTAATGGCCAACCCCCGTGGGGAGGGGGGAGCAGGCCAAAGCTGGGTGAAGTTCAGACTGTGAGAGTGAATATTCTGTGTGCCTCAAATATGTTGACTGGCTGTATATATCTTGCCTGAATATCAACTATAACAATTATCCAATAACCCCTCTTCAATCATGAATCCCCTGTCCTCCTACACTGCACTTCAGAATCCAAACTGCCCACCTCCCCACCTGCAAATAGTGCCTGTTGCCACCACCCAAACTTACTGCCAACTCTGAAGTATCACTACTGCCTTCTGGCCCCCATCCAGAATCTTACTGGAATGTCTTTACCAGGTTGGTGTCCCATCTCCTCAGTCTCAATCTTCCCCCAATCACTGACTAAGGACCATAGCGGGCTGCTCCCATCCCACCCACTAAACCCTCTGGGTGCATCTCTGTGCTACATTTTCAATTCCACAAGCCCCTCTTGTCTCCCCATGGGTCCCAAGATCTGTTCAGGTGATCAGGACGATGCCCCAGGCTAGGTGTAATTTGTTCACTTCAAGTGTTTCACAATTCTCCTTTGCCATGCCGCCATCCGGATGCCTCTTATGGTGGTTACAGTGCCTTGACCCTCCTGCTATCTGACATATAATCCATCCAATCACAACCAGCTTCTGGGCTTGATAATAAGCGAGTTTTACATGCTGCGACTAATCAAAGCTGTGCCAGATAAGTAATTGAATACTTGTGGTCCCGTTCCCTCACAGACTTCTTCACCTAGAGGAAACTGTGGAGCAGCATCTGGACCTAAGGACTGAAATTGGGGAAGAAGGTAACCCGAGCATTATCTTTATGCAATGGAGGGGAGCTGCTTGGAGAATCACGTCCTGGTATCGGACATGTATGAGTTTTGCTATGAGAGGACAAGGGTGTGTTGCAGGGTTTCATGGTGCACCTGGGATGAGGTTGGCTCCCTCCCCCTAAAAAGTCCATGTGTTGGCAGCTATTTCAGGATGCGATATTCTACAAACAGGGCCATGGATGGCCCTTGGTATATAGAGTTACCACTAGCATCCATATATTATTTCATATTATATTCATAATATTATCGCAGGACCAGCCCTCCAAGACTTCCAACTTCTCTAACAACTGTGCTACTGTAGCTTCACATCGTTTGTTATACATGGCCACATACTCACCTTTGCATTTCACAACCTATGTCACATTCCCAATGAGAATATTTTGGTACTGTGATTCCTCATGTCAGCTATGTGCAGAGGGAAGGACACAGTCAACCTTTCTATGTCATTCTTCACACATACAATTTGCCAAGGCTCTGTGACTTGTAAGTATATTGCTTGACTTACCTGCACATTCCTAGATGATTGGGTGTGATACACCTATTTATGTGTATTGGTCCCCAAATGTCACTCTTTTGCTAATGCATGAGTAGCACTGAGAAGTATGTTCTCAGTACTCATGTGTGATATTGTCATTCAGGCTTAGCCAGGTTACCTAGCAGACACAAACATACCATTGTAGGTTCTTGCTAGCCTTTTCCTACCTAGCCCATACATCTTTACATCAGTCTTCACATATATTTCCAGGATTGCTACAGGCATATGTCAAGCCAACACACTTGTGTGATTTGTGTGAGTCAATATAAAATGTATTAGCTACAGACAGCGCCTACATTCTGCCAACCCATTCATGTGGAAGTGAATTATTTCAAAATGTTTTTTGTTCCTGACTATGGGGCAGATTAAAGTAAAGTGGTGCAGCATCCAGTGCAGGACCACTTTTCTTCCCCCCGGCACGCCCCTACCACCACCATGTGTGCGCAGTATTTGAAAGACTGTGCTCCATGGCAGAGTAGGGGGCAATTGATATACTGTTCAGGGTTAGAGCTAACAATTTGGCCCTAACACTTAACTGTATTTAGGGTCCTATTGGTAACAATGGTGCACCCTCTTTAAACAGCTGCACTGAGCAGATGTTTATAGTAGCAGCAATATATGGCACAGTTGTTTTTGATCAATTCCACGACACCATTTTGGCACCAACCTACTGGCTGTACACCCCTATACTGATTTAAGAGCCCCTAGCGCCTCCTTGTACTACATTAGCCTCATTTTTTACACTAATGTGGCCCAACAAGGCCAAAGTCGCCACACCAAATTTACAAAGTGGCAAAATGCATGCATTGTACCACTTTGTAACCCTTTGCGCTGCAATATGACCACACCATGCATAGTGTGTGCAAAGGGGGCGTTCCCCCATTAGCGGGATTGAAAGAATGGCACAAAGAAATCTATTTCAGCACTTTTAAAGCCTGCTCAGAGCAGGAATTAGAAGTCATGCCATTGTTTTTAATGAGCCACAATGGGATTTGCAAGATTAGCGTCAACATTTTTTACACTAATCCTGCAAAGCTCCGAACCAGTGTAACAAATGTTGACGCTAGTTCCCCTAACAACCACCGTGGTATGCCATATCTTAGATACAGCGCACACATGGTGGCGTTAGGGGGGTGCTAAGGGGTGTTAGAAAAGTGGCACTAGACCAGGTGCAGCGCCACTTTTCTTAATGCAGGGTCTTAATACCTGTCTCAGGCATTTTGTAGTACAAAGTGTTACAAAGTGGCACAATGCATTTATTGGCCACTTTGAGTTTCTGCTGCTAATATTGAACAAGGATGCACTAGGCCCTATTAAATCAGGGCCTATATTCCAAAGTTGTTTAAACTGTTGTGGTGTCGTCATGGTCTCTGAGATATGGGCAAATTACGCATGATCAGCTGCAAAGGAATGTGATAACATGTGTCAATCATGCACATTAGTTAATTGCTAGATGTCATGGCCTGTATTTGTTTTGAGTGGAGTAGTGAATCAGACTTGCTTCTGGTATTGTGTGTGTTCTTGTTTGGATGGATGGTTGCACTGGTCTGTGGTGGTGCACTTTCCTATCATAGGTTTTGCCTTAGGTATATGGTGATTGTAATTGGAATTTTTGTCTGATAGTTCACCCATGCCACATATGTGTGGTTTCTCTATATTTGAGCCAAGGGACAAAATTTACAAGGCCCTAGTAGCTCCTTACACCACATTAGCCTCATTTTTGTAGACACTGTTGTGCGCCAACTAGACTAAAAACCACAGCGCCATGTTTGCAAAGTACCACTACCCATGCAGTGTAACACTTAGCGACCCATTGCGACACATTATGCATGTGCAAAGCATCATGTATGTAAGAGGTGTGTTTTTACTCATTAGGCAAATGCAAAAACAATGCAGAGGAATATAAGAGGTTCCAATTGCGTCATTTTTATCTGGTACTTTTGACACCTGCACAGAGCAGGCGTAAGTATGGGGCACACATTTGCTTTAAATGTGCTCCTATGTACTGTGCAGGACAAAAATCCTACACAGTCCATGTTGGACCTTGCCCTTTTGGCAGGTTCTTCCCCTGACTTTTTGCCTCCTTCCTTCTATTTTTTCTAAACTCTCGCTGTTGGCTCTAGGACTCTGAGCACTTTCTCACTGTTAATCAGTGCTAAAGTGCAGGAGCTCTACCTTCTAAAGTTGATATGATTGGCTTATACCTAATTGGCATATTTAATTTACTTGTAAGTCCCTTGTACAGTAGTATCTCTATACCCAGGGCCTGTAAATTAAATGCTGCAAGTGGGCCTGCAGCGCTGATTGTACCTCTGAAGTAGCATTCCAAGCCTGTCTCAGGCCTGCCAGCGCAGGTCCTGAATGCACAGTATTTTGGCACAGGGACTGGGCATCTAAATTTACTTGCCAGACCCAGAACTCCCCTTTTACTACATGTAAGTCACCCCTATGGTCGGCCCTAGCTATCCTTATGGGCAGGGTACTATGTATGTAGAAGGCATGACAAATGCCTAGTAGCGTGGCCTGTCCTGGTAGTGACAAACAGCCTATTTGGTTTCTCACTGCTGTGAGTTCTGCCTTCTCATAGTATTGCATTGGAAATGCCCTGCCTTATGTCTAGGGGTTATTGTCTGATTTATGAGGGGTAGCGTAGGCATGTTTGGTATGGTTGTAATAGTAGTGAGAAATGCTACTTGTGGATTTTTTTTTACTATTACAGAAATGTGACTTGTAGAAACTGAGCATTTCTCTGTGATTATGACCCTGGTGTTTTGCAGCTTGGCTCTAATCCACATCTGGGAAGAGTGACATTTGGGCTTTGTGCATACTTTTCAGACAGCCTGTACACAGGGAGGGTGGAGGTGTCACAGAGGTGCATCTGCATACTGAATAGTCTTCCTGGGCTGAGATAAGGGGTAGGCGGGGCACACATGAATCTAAAAAGGCTGTGCCCTGGCTTCACAGGGTCGTTTACACCCAACTGATGGTTGGAGCCTCTGCTGGAGGAGAGAGGGGGCACTTCCAGAACCAGTTGTAACCTGTTGAAACCTCCTCTCCCTTTCTTTTTCAACACTGCTTAAACTGAGTATAAGTATAGGGGAGATTTCCCCAGAATTTGGTGATATTTTGGAACTGGACACAGAATGCTGGAGGGACTCACCAGGGAACCACCATGGACTGCTGCTGCTGTGGTGACCTGTGACCTGCCTGGTCACTTAGAGGAACTGCAACTTGCCTGCATCCACCATGCTCTGGTCTGCTGCTGGGTGCTGCCGACCTGTGCTCCATGGAACTTTGTCCCCCAAGGGCAGGGTGCTGTGGCCCCTGACCTCTGTAACTGCCTAAAGAACAAGTAGTGCTTCCTTTCCATGGGAGCGCTTTCTTTCAGCTGGTTATGAGCTTGAAAGCACTGTAGCCATAAATCCTCAAGCGCTTTCAAAAGATCTTTTGTCATTTTATTGCCCCCTGTGCTTTGGAAAGCGCGTTGCCGCCATGAGGAAGTCACTGCCATAAACCGGCTTTATTTTACAAGCATGCCAGAATTCCCGCTGCCCCTGGGATCCACTAGGCACCACTGAAAGTAAACAGAGGAGTGAGCGCACTCCTACTGTGTCCCGGGGCGGAGCACATTTCAAGGGGCACCCCCGGGGCACAAGCAGGCACGTGCTTTGGTGCTGCTTCACCACCACAGGCTCGGACAGGCTCTGCTGTTGTTCTTGGAGCCGGGCAGGAAAGGAAGCCTCATCGGAGGCTCCCCCCTTGCTTCTCGGCCCTTGTGGTATATTCAAGACAGTCGGGAGAAGAGGAAGCTTCATCGGAGGCTCCCCCTGCCCCACTGGAGGCCCGATTACCTTTGTGGAGACCGCGGGAGGGGCAGAAGCTTCGCCGAAGGCCCCCCTAGCCGCCGGTCCCGCATCTATGGCCCCAGTTGTCGTGCTGGCTTTGGTCCCCCCCCTCTGGAGGGCCAGTTGTGGTCCGGGGGGCCAAGGGATCGCAGGCACCAGGAGGGGCCTGTTATAAAACCGGAGGGGGTGCGGATTACTCCTCTCCTTCCAAATCACCACTAGGTCCCCGTTGTGCGCAGAGGAGCACCAGGGGCCCTCCTTATTTTGCTTCATGGCCCTAGAGGTGCCTCCTCTTCATCAAGGCATGTACGTTTTCTAAAGGGCATATGATTTAAAATGTTCCTGGTATTGACACAATGGGGGTCATTACAACCCTGGCGGACGGTGTTAAAGGTGCGGTAATACCACAAACAGGCCGGCAGGCAAAAAAAGGGAATCATGACCCTGGCGGAAACCGCCAACAAAGACAGCCACTTTACCGCACCACCCGCCACGGTGGTACAGACAAGCAGCGCGGCGGTCACCGCCAACAGACAGGCGGAAGACAATGTACCACCCAAAGTATCACAACCCGCCAATCAGCCACCTTTTCCGGGGCAGATTCACCGTGGATAAAAACACGGCGGAAACAGTTTCTGCAATGGGAAAACGCTCACCTTAACACATCCCACGAGGAAGGAGGACTCCATGGATCCGGAATTACAAATCCTACCGGCCCTTGTATTCCTACTCATCTACGAAGAGCAACGCCGGCGCCGGAGAAGACAATGGTGAGTACTGCACCTACGACATAGGGGAGGCAAAAGTTAGGGGGACACACACGAAACACCCCCACCCCCACCCACACCCTCGCATATTACATCACACACACCAATGCATTCACAAAAATCACAGTAACAACCCACAACCCCCCCCGGAAGAATGCAAAGACAAAACGAAATCAGTTCAAACATTGTAATGTTTCAATATACATGTCTCAAAAATATACAGATATATTATAAAATCATTCAAAAGTATATACATTACGAGAAGTAGTGCAGGTATGCACATATCAATGTCCGTGCACCACTAGTCCAAAAATACATGGGCGAGGCCCACAAAAGATACCTGTCCACAAACGGAGAGAACACTGCCGGCGCATCAGATCGAAATACTACAGGCACCTCAGGGGGAAGGGAAAGGGGGGGCACCTCAGCATGATGAGTACAAAGCCAGATCAACGACGTGGCTCCATGCCCATTGATGTATCCTGGGAGTGCAAAGCCACAGACTCTCAAGTCTCTACAGTGGGTGGGTTGCCCACTGTACCATCCTGGGGAGTGCAAAGTCACAGTCTCTCAAGTCTCTATAGTGGGTGGGTTGCCCACTGTACCATCCTGGGGAGTGCAAAGCCACAGGGGGTCATTACAACATTGGTGGTAAAAGGCGCTTACCGCCGCGCAGAAGACCACCAATACACCGCCGCGGCCGTGGAATACTGCCACAGCTATTATGACATACAGCTCGGAATCCACCGAAATTCAGACACCCACACAACTCCGCCACACCAAAGGTCAGTGATAAACTGGCGATAACAAAACCTCCACCTCCACGCCAACAGAAACACGCCCATGCTATTACGACCCACGAATCCACGCGGCGGTCTTTCAACCGCGGTATTCCATTGGCGGTAAACACTGCCGCGCTCAAAATACACACACTTCTACAAAACACCACCACATTGGACATTTCGAAATACACACACCTGATACATGTACACACACCACTCCCACACACCCAATACCATATAAAACACACACCCACATCACCCACAAACCCCCACGACCAAAATATCACGAACGAAGGCCAGAGAGAGAGCACAGAATAGACAACCCCATCACACAGAGGCACACAACACCATCACCCACACAACATCCACGCAGCAAACACCACACACCACTACACATCACCACACTCATCACCACATACACCACCCCACACATCACACAAACCACCCCATGTCACGCGAAAGATACCCCCGCTTCTCCGAGGAGGAGCTCAGGGTCATGGTGGAGGAAATCATCCGGGTAGAGCCACAGCTATTTGGCTCACAGGTACAGCACACATCAATAGCCAGGAAGATTGAGCTATGGCGCAGAATAGTGGACAGGGTCAACGCCGTGGGACAGCACCCAAGAAATAGGGAGGACATCAGGAAGAGGTGGAACGACCTACGGGGGAACGTGCATTCAATGGTCTCCAGGCACAACATTGCGGTTCAGCAGACTGGCGGCGGACCCCCACCTCCTCCTCCACAACTAACAACATGGGAGGAGCAAGTCTTGACCATCATGCATCCAGAGGGCCTCGGAGGAGTCGGTGGAGGAATGGACACTGGTAAGTCAAATCTTAACTATCAGATCCCCCACCCTACCTGCATGCTATCAAACACCCCCGCCCTCACCCCCTACCCTATCACTCCAACTCCTCACTAATGTACTAATAACACAAACCACACATCCCAACACCAAGCCCTGCATGACACAACTAAGCATGGTCACCCCTCACTGCACATACCCAGAACAACCCCCTAACCATCATCACACAAACCCACACACAGGAATGCTTGCACTGGGGTACACAAACACCCACCCATTACACACCATTACACACACACATGCAGTAATCATGCTCTTATGCCCCTGCAGGAACCTGAAGGACCGTCACCACACCAGAGGGTCCAGACAGCACCACTCCACCCCCAGAAGAGGCCCACAGTGACAATAGCAGCTCTGCACTACTGGATCCTGATGACCAGCCCGGACCATCGTGGGCCTCGGGACAGTCGGTTCCCCTTGCACAGGCACAGCCCAACAATGACCTTCCACCCTCTGGTAACACCAGCACAGCACCCACCCAGTGGGCCCAAACCTCCCTACCCAGGACAGGACAATCAGCGGTGTGTCCACCACTACAGGGAACCCAGGATAACCCACCACCCCAACAACAACAGGGACCTGGGGGCAGTGGTAGTGGGCACATGGTCCAGGGGACGGAGGCACAGGAACACAGGGGAACTGGGAGGGCTGCTGTGCGACAGGGGGCGGACAGGCCAAGGGAACCCACTCTCCACGGGGCCCTATCCTCCATTATGGGAGCATACCACCACTCCCAGGAGACGATGGCGACGGTCCTGGACAAGTTGCAGGAGACCCTGCGCCTGCAGGAGGAACAGCATTTGGGCTTCAGTGAGGAGCTCAGGACCATCAGCTCTGCCTTGGGCACCATCGTAGGGATGCTGAAGGACATACAGCAGACCATGAGGGACACCGTGGCACTCCAAGGGGCCCCTGACCCTAGCATGGACGATGAACTGCCCACCACCTCCGCCGGCGCTAGTGGACAGGACGCACCAACACAGGACCAACACAGCAGCACCCCACCCCCTGCAGACGGACAACCACCACGCAAGCGGTCCCTGAGATCCAGGAACAGGACAGAGCAAGATGGCAAGAACCCTGCCAGGAAATGAGACCACCCTGTTTGTCCTCCCACTGTACCACCTTGTTACCCTGTCCATACTTAAACTGCCCCAGCTCCACTCCAGACCAATAGACTGGACTCTGCCATGGACCTTCCTCCGCCATCACCCATCCTCTTTTTACAAACCCCTCACATTTCTGAGCACCTCAATAAACACCCTTGAAACACAAAACAATCTTGAGTCAGTCTGTGATTTACTAAATATGTATTAATGCGTTTCCCATTGTAAGGCTAACATACTTATGTCACACATCACAAGTCCTTGAAGGATGCAAGCAGATGACACGTTGGTAACCACACCTGTGAAACCGTAATGGAAAGGTACAACTCAGTTACCAAATAGTGATTGAAATCGACAAACAGGATAGAGGTAGACGTGTGAAAGTTAATGTAATGTTAAACATGAAAATGTTCTCACCTGTGTGTCACTGGAAATATTGCTGTATGACTGACTCCCTGTTGTCGTTGTCTTCTTCCTCAGCTTCCTCCTCATCACCGTCCACAGGCTCCACAGCTGCTACAACACCGTCATCTGGATAATCCTCCTGCAGAAAAGGCACCTGGCGTCGCAAAGCCAAATTATGGAGCATGGAGCAGGCGATGATGATCTCGCACACCTTCTTCGGTGAGTAGAGTAGGGATCCACCTGTCATATGGAGGCACCTGAACCTGGCCTTCAGGAGGCCGAAGGTGCGTTCGATCACCCTCCTAGTCCGCCCATGGGCCTCATTGTACCGTTCCTCTGCCCTGGTCCTGGGATTCCTCACTGGGGTCAATAGCCAGGAAAGGTTGGGGTAACCAGAGTCCCCCAATAGCCATACACGGTGCCTCTGGAGTTGACCCATCATATCAGGGATGCTGCTATTCCGCAGGATGTAGGCGTCATGCACTGAGCCAGGGAACATAGCATTTACCTGCGAGATGTACTGGTCTGCCAAACATTCCATCTGGACATTCATTGAATGATAACTCTTCCTGTTCCTGTACACCTGTTCACTCCTGTGGGAGGGGACCAGAGCTACATGGGTCCCATCAATGGCACCTATGATGTTGGGGATATGTCCAAGGGCATAGAAGTCACCTTTCACTGTAGGCAAATCTGCCACCTCAGGGAAAATGATGTATCTCCTTACGTGTTTCAGGAGGGAAGACAGCACTCTGGACAACACGTTGGAAAACATAGGCTGGGACATCCCTGATGCCATGGCCACTGTTGTCTGAAAAGACCCACTTGCAGGGAAATGGAGCACTGACTGCACCTGCACGTCAGGGGGGATTCCAGTCGGATGGCGGATTGGTGACATCAGGTCTGGCTCCAACTGGGTACATAGTTCAAGGATTGTGGCACGGTCAAACCGGTAGGTGACGATGACATGTCACTCTTCCATTGTCAACAGGTCCACCAGTGGTCAGTACACCCTAGGATTCTGCCATCTTCTCAACTGTCCCAGCTGACGGTGCCTACGAAGGACAACAGCGAAGAATCAGTCATTAGTCCTCCAGGTATGTACCCACAGTTACACACAAGACTACACCACTCACAAAACCCTTCCTGTATGTGTGTTGGGTGTAGGCCTAGCTATGTGTGACGCAGAGGTAAATTAAGCCATGTGGGCCCCTGAAATGGCGGCTGCCTGACCTCTAAACTGGGACAATGGGATTGTGGGGTAACTGCGCTGGCGTTGCACACCGTCGCGGTAGGCGGTCGTAGACCGCGGCGCAATGCTGCATTGGTTAACATTGGACCCTATGGGTCACAGGAGCCAATGAACAGGTGCGCCGGAGGTGATGATGCGCCCCGCCGCGGACGTCACCGCCGCGGACATCACCGCCATTTTCTATCTGTTCAATCACTAGATACCTGACCTTCGACAGGAGAGGACCTACACTGCAAGTGCTGCTGTGACCTCGGTCTGGAAGCGACGATGGCTGCTGCGTCTGGGGAAAGGGCCCCTGCCTTCACTGCACAGCAGTTGGAGAAACTGGTAAACGGGGTCCTCCCCGAGTACACGCTACTCTACGGTCCTCCAGACCAACATGTTAGTACACAGGGAGCACGTTGTATGGGCTAGGCCTGGGTGGAGAGGGCTGGTTGAAAGAGGGAAGGGGGCAGAGTTCATAGAACATTAATGCATGGGAATGAATGGGCCACATGGCCAGTGTAGGGAGGGGGCCACTCACAACGACGGTGCAGCTGGCAATGACTGTTCCTCTTTCCTTGTGCATGTCATGGAGGTCAGTGCCCACCAGAAGAGGGACATTTGGCGTGCCATCGCCAAGGAGGTCCGGACCCTGGGGGCCCACCGGAGACGGGGTACCCACTGCCGTAAGAGATGGGAGGACATTCGGCTCTGCAGCAAAAAGACGGCGGAGGCTAGGCTGGGGATGGCCTCCCAACGTGGGAAGCGTGCCCGTCGTACCATGACCCCCCTGATGTTCCGGATCCTGGCGGTGGCCTACCCGGAGTTGGATGGGTGCTTGAGGGCATCACAGCAGATACAAGGGGGTGAGTACACTGTCATTCTGCGGACTTTGCGTGCAGTGGAGGTGTCTGGGTGGGGGAGGTGGGCTGTGGGTGTCCCTAGGCCAGGGCGAGTTCAGTAGGCAAGGCCCCTCCGTAATGTAGGCCATGTGGCACTCTACCCCACCTCAGCAGAGTGCCAAGTCGAGGTATAGTTGCCCCTGTGGCATCCATGTGCGCAGATGTCCACCATTGCCATGTAGGCCATATCCCAGAAATTGCATGTGCAGAGGGCAGGAGCACGGCGTAATGCAGGGGGCTGCTGTGTCTGTTTTGTCCGCCAAAGGTAGCGGTATGCCATGCACTAAAACTCTCTTTCTTCTGTCTCCCCCCCTTTTTCTGCTCTCCCTGTCCTTTTGTACTTCAGCATCATCAGGCGGAGGTACAGTGGCACCGGAGCACGAGGGAGCTGCATCCCACATGGCCATGGAGGGCCACACCACAGACTCTGAATGCACCAGTGGGATGGAGGGTGAGGGGAGCTTCACGTCGGCCACCGGATCACCAAGCAGCGACACGGACTCGTTCGCCGATGGGGGCTCCCTTGTGGTGGCGGCACCATCTGTGCGCCCCACTTCTACCGGTACAGCCGCCACCTCCCCTACCAGCACTGCCCTCCCAGCAGCCCCTCAGTGTTCGCCCCGTGCCCCCTCACCCAGGAGGGTGGGCATCACCTTCGCCCCAGGCACCTCAGGCCCTGCCCTAGTCACCCCTGCTGCCCTCAGTGAGGAGGCCATTGACCTCCTCAGGTCACTCACTGTTGGGCAGTCTACCATTGTGAATGCCATCCAGGGTGTAGAACGAGAGTTGCAACACAGTAATGCATTCCTGGAGGGCATTCATTCTGGTCAGGCTGTCCTTCAGCGAACCCTGCAATCTCTGGCCTCAGCACTGATGGCAGCCATTGTCCCTGTGTCTAGCCTCCCCCCTCCAACCTGCTCCACCCAGACCCAATCTCCTGTACCCCAGCCCATCCCAAGCACACCTACAGACCAGCATGCACACAAGTCAGCACACACAGGTAGCTCAAGCAAACATAGGCACCACGCAACCCACAGGCACCCACGCAAGCCTCACCCACGTACAGACACAGCAACATCCACTGCCTCCACTGTGTCCCCCTCCTCCTCTTCTCCCTCCTCCCTCCCAGTCTCGTCTACACACACACCTGCATGCACCACATCTACAGGCACCATGAATCGCACAAGGAGACCCAGCATCACAAGCCGCTCACCTGCACTCACCACCTCCACTCCCATTTACACGTCCCCTGTGTCCTCTCCCAGTGTGTCTGTGACGCACCCTCCCAAAGTACACAAACGCTGGCAATCACTCACCCAACATCCATCCACCTCACGACAGCCTCCAGTACCTGCACCTGCACCCAAAAAACCTAACGTGACACCTCCGACAACCACCTCCTCTTCCTCCACTCCCAGGCCCCCTCCAACTACCCATCCCAGTGTTCGTCAGAAACTGTCCCTCTGCAAAGTTGACCTTTTTGCCCCTACCCCCCCCCCCCTCCAATTCATCAGTCCCGTCGTAGCGCCTCAGCCAAAAAGCCTCCAGTACCAGTGGTGCGTGTTCAAGGTGTGTGGAGTGCACCGGCAACCAGGGCAGGCAGTGTGACCCGGAGCCAAGGCAATGGCAGTCCACCCCCTGTAAAGGCTCTAAAATTGTCCCAGCTGCACATGGGATAAGGATGCCTGATGTGGCGGTATCTTCATTCCTACCCGGTGCTTGCCCTGTTCAGCGGTGTTTTGCCATGGCGGTCTTTGCCCTGTTCAGCGGTGCTTTGACATGGCGGTTCAGGACTGTTCAGCGGTGTTTTGCCAAGGTGGTCTTTGCCCTGTTCAGCGGTCTTCACCATGGCGGTGCTTGCGCTGTTCAGCGGTGCTTTGCCATGGCGGTCTTTGCCCTGTTCAGTGATGCTTTGACATGGCGGTTCAGGACTGTTCAGCGGTGCTTTGCCATGGCGGTTCAGGACTGTTCAGCGGTGTTTTGCTATGGCGGTCTTTGCCCTGTTCAGCGGTCTTCACCATGGCGGTGCTTGCCCTGTTCAGCGGTGCTTTGCCATGGCGGTCTTTGCCCTGTTCAGCGGTGCTTTGACATGGCGGTTCAGGACAGTTCAGCGGTGCTTTGCCATGGCGGTTCAGGACTGTTCAGCGGTGCTTTGCCATGGCGGTCTTTGCCCTGTTCAGCAGTCTTCAGCATGGCGGTCTTTGCCCTGTTCAGTGGTGCTTTGACATGGCGGTTCTGATACGGACATTGGTGTGTGGCATGACGTTCCCTACACTGGGCATTGGTGTGTGGCATGACGTTCCCTACACTGGGCATTGGTGTTTGGCATGACGTTCCATCATAGCCCACCTGGGCTGTGGCAGCCGGGGCCCTCCTGGGCACTGACTCCGGCGGTGGCGGTGGTCTCCTGACCAGTGACGATACTTGTGCCCTCCTGGGCACTGACTCCGGCAGTGGCGGTGGTCTCTGGACCAGTGACGATACTTGGGCCCTCCTGGGCTGTGACTCCGGCGGTGGTCTCCTGACCAGTGACGATACTTGTGCCCTCCTGGGCAATGACTCCGGCAGTGGTCTCCTGACCAGTGACGATACTTGGTCCCTCTTGGGCACTGACTCTGGCGGTGGTCTCCTGACCAGTGACAATACTTGTGCCCTCCTGGGCAATAACTCCGGCGGTGGTCTCCTGACCAGTGACGATACTTGGGCCCTCCTGGGCACTGACTCTGGCGGTGCCGGTGGTCTCCTGACCAGTGACGATACTTGGGCCCTCCTGGGCACTGACTCTGGGGGTGGCCTCCTGACCAGTGACGATACTTGGGCCCTCCTGGGCACTGACTCCAGCGGTGGCGGTGGTCTCCTGACCAGTGACGATACTTGGGCCCTCCTGGGCACTGACTCCGGCGGTGGTCTCCTAACCAGTGACGATACTTGGGCACTCCTGGGCAATGAATCTGGCGGTGGTCTCGGACCAGTGACGACGGTGCTGGCGTCCCGACCACCTGGATGGATGCCGCCCTTCTCCGCCGTGATGCTCACACCAGGCTGTGCAGACTTCCTCTGGCCCTTCCCCACCTTTGGAGGAGTCACAGCTGACTCTGCAATCCCCCTGGGATCCCTGTGAGTTGTTTTGCCTCCAGGAGTCTTCACACGGTCCCGTCGGCCACTTTCCAATTTCAGAGCCTTTACAGGGGGTGGACTGCCAGTGCCTTGGCTCCGGGTCACACTGCCTGCCCTGGTGGCCGGTGCACTCCACACACCTTGAACACGCACCACTGGTACTGCAGGCTTTTTGGCTGAGGCGCTACAACGGGACTGATGAATTGGAGGGGGGGTGGGGGCAAAAAGGTCAACTTTGCAGAGGGACAGTTTCTGACGAACACTGGGATGGGTAGTTGGAGGGTGTCTGGGAGTGGAGGAAGAGGAGGTAGTTGTAGGTGGTGTCACTTTAGGTGTTTTGGGTGCAGGTGCAGGTACTGGAGGCTGTCGTGAGGTGGATGGATGTTTGGTGTGTGGGTGCCTGCATTTGTGTACTTTGGGAGGGGGCGTCACAGACACACTGGGAGAGGACACAGGGGACGTGTAAATGGGAGTGGAGGTGGTGAGTGCAGGTGAGCGGGGTGTGGTGCTGGGTGTTCTGGTGCGACTCCTGGTGCCTGTAGATGTAGTGCATGCAGGTGAGAGTGTAGACAAGACTGAGAGTGAGGAGGTAGATGACGAGGAGGGGGACACAGTGGAGGCAGTGGATGTTGCTGTGTCTGCATGTGGGTGATGCTTGTGTGTGTGCCTGTGGGTTGTGTGGTGCCTATGTTTACCAGAGCTTCCCTTGTGTGTTGACGTGTGTGCGTGCTGGTCTGTAGGTGTGCTTGTGATGGGCTGGGGTACAGGGGATTGGGTCTGGGTGGAGGAAGTTGGAGGGGGGAGGCTAGACACAGGGACAATGGCTGCCATCAGTGCTGAGGCCAGAGATTGCAGGGTTCGCTGAAGGACAGCCTGACCAGAATGATTGCCCTCCAGGAATGCATTACCTTGTTGCAACTCTCGTTCTACACCCTGGATGGCATTCACAATGGTAGACTGCCCAACAGTGAGTGACCTGAGGAGGTCAATGGCCTCCTCACTGAGGGCAGCAGGGGTGACAGGGGCAGGGCCTGAGGTGCCTGGGGCGAAGGTGATGCCCACCCTCCTGGGTGAGCGGGCACGGGGCGAACGCTGAGGGGCTGCTGGGAGGGCAGTGCTGGTAGTGGAGGTGGCGGCTGTACCTGTGGAAGTGGGGCGCACAGATGGTGCCACCACCATAAGGGAGCTCCCATCGGCGGACGAGTTTGTGTCGCTGGTTGGTGATCCGGTGGCCGACGTGAAGCTCCCTTCGCCCTCCGTCCCACTGGTGCATTCTGAGTCTGTGGTGTGGCCCTCCATGGCCATGTGGGATGCAGCTCCCTCGTGCTCCGGTGCCACTGTACCTCCGCCTGATGATGCTGTTGCACAAAAGAACAGGGAGAGCACAAAAAAGGGGGAGAAGACAGAAGAAAGACAATTTGAGTGCATGGCATACCGCTACCGTTGACGGACAATACAGACACAGCAGCCCCCTGCACTACGCCGTGCTCCTGGCCTCTGCAGATACAATTTCTGGGATCTGGCCTACATGGCTATGGTGGACATCTGCACACATGGATGCCACAGGGGCATGTATACCTGTACTTGGCACTCTACTGCGGTGGGGTAGAGTGCCACATGGCCTGCATTACAGAGGGGCCTAGCCTACGTATTTCTGCCTGGCCTAGGTACACCCACAGGCCTACTCCCCAACCCAGACCCCTCCACTGCGCGCAAAGTCCACAGAATGAGAGAGTACTCACCCCCTTGTGTCTGCTGTGATGCCCTCAAGCGCCCATCCAACTCAGGGTAGGCCACCGCCAGGATCCGGAACATCAGGGGGGGTCATGGTGCGACGGGCACCCCTCCCACGTTGAGAGGTCATCCCCAGCTGAGCCTCCGCCGTCTTCTTGATCCAGTGGCGAATGTCCTCCCATCTTTTCCGGCAGTGGGTGCCCCGTTTCTGGTGGACCGCCAGGGTCCGGACGTCCTTTGCGATGGCACGCAAAATATCCTTCTTCTGGTGGGCGCTGACCTACATGACATGCACAAGGGAAGAAGCAAAGTCAATACCAACTGCACCGTCGATGTGAGTGGCCCCCCTCCCTACCCTAGCCCTGTGGCACATTCATTCACATGCATTCATGTTCCCTGAACTCTGCCCCCTTCCCTCTTACAACCAGCCCTCTCCACCCAGGCCTAGCCCATACAACGTGCTACCTGTGTACTAACCTGTTGGTCTGGAGGACCGTAGAGTAGCGTGTACTGGGGGAGGACCCCGTCTACCAGTTTCTCCAACTCCTGAGCGGTGAAGGCAGGGGCCCTTTCCCCAGACGCAGCAGCCATCATCGCTTCCAGACCGAGGTCACAGCAGCACTTGCAGTGTAGGTCCTCTCCTGTCGAAGATCAGGTATCTAGTGATTGAACAGACAGAAAATGGCAGTGACGTCCGCGGCGGTGCGTATCATCACTGCCGGCACACTTGTTTATTGGCTCCTGGGACCCATGGGGTCCAATGTTAACCAATGCAGCATTGCGCCGCTGTCTACGACCACCTACCGCGACGGTGTGCAAAGGCAACGCAGTTACCCCACAATCCCATTGTCCCAGTTTAGAAGTCAGGCAGCTGCCATTTCAGGGGCCCACATGGCTTCATTTACTTCTGCGTCACACATAGTTAGGCCTACACTCAACACACATACAGGAAGGGTTTTGTGTTTGCTGTCGTCTTCTGTGTAACTGTGGGTACATACCTGGAAAAAAATTGACTCGGTGGTCGCTGTTGTCCTTCCTAGGCGCCGTCAGCTGGGACATTTGAGAAGATGGCGGAATCCTCCGGTGTACCGACCGCTGGTGGACCTGTTGACGATGGAGGAGCGAAATTTAATCATCACCCACAGGTTTGACCATGCCACAATCCAGAAACTATGTACCCAGTTGGAGCCAGACCTGATATCACCAATCCGCCATCCCACTGGAATCCCCCCTGACGTGCAGGTGCTGTCAGTGCTCCATTTCCTTGCAAGTGGCTCTTTTCAGACAACAGTGGCCATGGCATCAGGGATGTCCCAGCCTATGTTTTCCAACGTGCTGTCCAGAGTGTTGTCTGCCCTGCTGAAACACGTAAGGAGATACATAATTTTCCCTGAGGTGGAAGATTTGGCTACAGTGAAAGGTGAGTTCTATGCCCTTGGACATATCCCCAACATCATAGGTGCTATTGATGGGACCCATGTAGCTCTGGTCCCCCCCCACAGGAGTGAACATGTGTACAGGAACAGGAAGAGTTATCATTCGATGAATGTACAGATGGTATGTTTGGCAGACCAGTACATCTCGCAGGTAAATGCTATGTTCCCTGGCTCAGTGCATGACGCCTACATCCTGCGGAATAGCAGCAACCCTGATATGAAGGGTCAACTCCAGAGGCACCGGGTGTGGCTATTAGGAGGCTCTGGTTACTCCAACCTGTCCTGGCTATTGACCCCAGTGAGGAATCCCAGGACCAGGGCAGAGGAACGCTACAATGAGGCCCATGGGCGGACTAGGAGGGTGATCGAACGCACCTTCGGCCTCCTTAAGGCCAGGTACATGTGCCTCCATATGACAGGTGGTTCCCTATTCTACTCACCGAAGAAGGTGTGCCAGATCATCATCGCCTGCTCGATGCTTCACAATCTTGCTTTGCAACGCCAGGTGCCTTTTCTGCAGGAGGAAGGTCCAGATGACGGTGTTGTGGCAGCTGTGGAGCCTGTGGAGCCTGTGGACAGTGATGAGTAGGAAGCTGAGGAAGAAGACAACGACAACAGGGAGTCAGTCATACAGCAATATTTCCAGTGACACACAGGTGAGAACATTTTCATTTTTACCATTACATTCACTGTAACACGTCTTCCTCTATCCTCTGTGTAATTTCATGGGATTATTTGGTAACTGAGTTGTTCCTTTCCATTACGGTTTCACAGGTGTGGTTACCAACATGTGTCATCTGCATGCATCCTTCAAGGACTTGTGATGTGTGACATAGGTATGTTGCCTTTACAAATAGAAATGCATTTTGACACTGTCATTGATAATACATTTTACCAAATAATAGACTGACTCCAGATTGTTTTATGGTTCAAGGGTGTTTATTTAAGTGCTCAAAAATGAAGGGGGGTTGTAAAATGGTGAGGGGTGATGGTGAAGGAATGTCCATGGCAGAGTCCAGTCTATTAGTCTCACAGGTGCACTGCCCATATGGGCATAGGAAGTGGAGCTGGGGCAGTTTCAGTATGGACAGGGTAACAAAGTGGGACAGTGGGATGACAATCAGGGTGGTCTCATTTCCTGGCGGAGGTCTTGCCATCTTGCTCTGTCCTGTTCCTGGATCTCAGGGACTGCTTGCGTGGTGGTTGTCCGTCTGCAGGGGGTGGGTTGCTGGTGTGGTGGTCCTGTGGTGGGGCGTCCTGTCCACTAGCGCCGGCGGAGGTGGTGGGCAGTTCATCGTCCATGCTAGGGTCGAGGGCCCCTTTTGTGCCACGGTGTCCCTCATGGTCTGCTGTATGTCCTTCAGCACCCCTACGATGGTGCCCAAGGCGGAGCTGATGGTCCTGAGCTCCTCCCTGAACCCCAAATACTGCTCCTCCTGCAGGCGCTGGGTCTTGACCAGGACCGTCGCCATCGTCTCCTGGGAGTGGTGGTATGCTCCCATGATGGAGGAGAGGACCTCGTGGAGAGTGGGTTCCCTTGGCCTGTCCGCCCCCTGTCGCACAGCAGCCCTCCCAGTTCCCCTGTTCCTGTGCCTCCGTCCCCTGGACCGTGTGCCCACTACCACTGCCCCCAGGTCCCTGTTGTTGTTGGGGTGGTGGGTTATCCTGGGTTCCCTGTAGTGGTGGACACACAGCTGATTGACCTGTCCTGGGTACGGACGTTTGGGCCCGCTGGGTGGGTGCTGTGCTGGTGTTACCAGAGGGTGGAAGGTCAGTGTTGGGCTGTGCCTGTGCAAGGGGAACCGACTGTCCCGAGGCCCATGATGGTCCGGGCTGGTCATCACGCTCCAGTAGGGCAGAGCTGCTATCGTCACTTTGGGCCTCTTCTGTGAGTGGAGTGGAGTTGTCTGGACCCTCCGGTGTGGTGACGGTCCTTCGTGACCCTGCAGGGGCAAAAGAGCATGATTATTGCATGTGTGTGTGTGTGATGGTGTGCAATGGGTGGGTGTGCGTGTACCCCTGTGCAAGCATTCCTGTGTGGGGGCTTGTGTGATGATGGTTAGGGGGTTGTATGGGTATGTGCAGTGAGCATGCTTTCGTGATGGGTGTCCATGCTTAGTTGTGTCATGCAGGGCTTGTTGTTCGGATGTGTGGTTTGTGTTATTAGTACATTAGTGAGGAGTTTGAGTGATAGGGGAGGGGATGAGGGTGGGGGGGTGTGATAGTATGCAGGTAGGGTGGGGGATATGATAGTTAAGATTTGACTTACCAGTGTCCATTCCTCCACCGACTCCTCCGAGGCTCTCAGGATGCATGATGGTCAAGACTTGCTCCTCCCATGTTGTTAGTTGTGGGGGATGAGGTGGGGGTCCGCCGCCAGTCCGCTGAACCGCGATGTTGTGCCTAGAGACCGTTGAACGCACCTTCCCCCGTAGGTCGTTCCACCTCTTCCTGATGTCCTCCCGATTTCTTGGATGCTGTCCCACAGCGTTGACCCTGTCGACTATTCTGCGCCATAGCTCCATCTTCCTGGCTGTGGATGTGTGCTGCACCTGTGAGCCAAATAGCTGTGGCTCTACCCGTACGATTTCCTCCACCATGACCCTGAGCTCCTCCTCGGAAAAGCGGGGGTGTCTTTGGCGTGACATGGGGTGGTGTTTGTGATGTGTGAGGCGGTGTGAGTGTTGATGTGTGTGGTGATGTGTAGTGGTGTGTGGGGTTTTGTGCGTGGATGTTGTGTGGATGATGGTGTTGTGTGCCTCTGTGTGGTGGGATTGTCTATTCTGTGCTGTCTCTCTGGCCTTCGTGACTAATTTTTGGTCGTAGGGGTTTGTGGGTGATGTGGGTGTGTGTTTTATATTGTGTTGGGTGTGTGGGAGTGTTGTTTGTACGTGTATCAGGTGTGTGTATTTGGAATTGTCCAATGTGGTGGTGTTTTGGAGATGTGTGTGTATTTTGAGCACTGCGGTGTGTACCGCCATTGGAATACCGCGGTTGAAAGACTGCCGCGTGGATTCGTGGGTCGTAATAGCATGGGCTTGTTTCTGTTGGTGTTGAGGTTGAGGATTTGTTTACGCCAGTTTAACACTGACCTTTGGTGTGGAGGACTAGTGTGGTTGTCTAAATTTCGGCAGATTCCGAAATGTGGGTCATAATAGCTGTGGCGGAATTCCGCGGTTGCGGTGGTGTATTGGCGGTCTTCTGCACGGCGGTAAGCGGCTTTTACCGCCAATGTTGTAATGACCCCCAATATATTATTATGTTAACCTGGTTCCTTGATGATGTGCCAGATAAATTGACTGATGTTCCTTTTATGGGCATTCCCTGCTGATATGTTTTCATGACTTAACATATGTTTTATAATGTTGCTGATACGGGGATTTATGATATTTCTAGGACAAGTGCATTTATTTAGTAATGTGACTCCTGACTACTGCTTATGTAGCAGAATGATAACTAACCTGTGTGTTATGTGTGACTGCTGCTGGTTCTGCAGGGTAACTATTGTGTAATATTCTCACAACTGCTTGGGTAGCAGGGTATTACTGACATGTTGTGTTTGGTCTCATAATTATGTTGTGTACAAGGCCGTCTAGGTTTATATAACTTGGTGATGTGTTTCCTTTGTGGTGGGGATAGTGCATTTACGTGTGTTGTGTGTGTTGCGCAAACGCTTTACACATTGCCTCTGGGATAGGCCTGACTGCTTGTGCCAAGCTATCAGGGGGGTGAGCAGGGGTTATCTTGGATGTGTAACTCCCTGACCCTGACTAGAGTGGGTGGGTTCAACCTGGCTTAGGTGCATACCCTTGCCAACCAGAACCCCCATTTCTAACAGTCCATCTATTACATCCATCATGTTGACACTATTGCACCTTCTCTGTTCCATGGTGTGCCATAGTTTGAACACTCTACACACATGTTGGGGGCGCTAAGGTGCGCAAGTATAGTAGAGCTACTTTAGATGCTGTCCAATTTTTCTGATATGTGGCCCTTAGTGCCTTCACTTCAGACCTTCAGTAGAGAGATATAGTGGACTTGCATACCGATTTCATGTGTTGAGTGCCATGTAACAGTTGTAGAGACCTGTGTGTTTCATGTGAATCTCACCCCTTTGCCCTTGAAACAACTCCCTTGCACAAAGTTTTGTTGTTGGCAATTGCTGGCTGGCATATGTGTGTGCATGAGGTTCATATGCCCTGTGTGGGACAGTTATATGGGATGTATTGTGATGTATGCAAGATTTTCCAGACAGCTGTGGAACAGGACAGGGCATGCTGTGCTTTTAAGCACTGCCCTGCATCAGGAGTACAGTCCTGCTAAGTTCCATGTACTCATTCGAAAGCCTTTCTGACCACTCCTTGTACATTGTCAATAGTTCATCTGCCACAGTCTATTGTTGGTACCCTTGTGTTATGGTATTTAGATGTGGGATTTACAGGTATTCTTGTTGATGTGCTGTGAGGTGTGCATTCCCGCACATGATCTTTCATTGATGGTGATGTTGAATTTCAATGTGTGCTGCACTATGCACCACACAAGGCAAAGCTATGCACAATGAGTATATCTATTGTATGTTGCTGATATGTAGATGGTGATGGGACCACCCAGATGGCAATACATATCAGTGCTGCCAGAGATTTCTACAACATGGTAAATGTGGGGAAGTGCCAATATGTGAGTTGTTTGACATTTGAATGGCCAATTCATTTCTCATAGCAGAGAGATTCCTTGGTAAATATTATGTGTGAAGGATCTGTGTTTTGTTGTGAACCTGTGGACACGTAGTTGTTTGAGTCCAGTGTTTGAATTCATAGGGGACATGGCTCCACCTGTCCATCCACTGATGTGCCAGTCAGGTGGTGTTAGGGACTTGTAGATAGGGGTGTATGTGAGGGTGATATTCATTGTAGGTGGTGTAGTGTGGCATGTGGCACATGTTTTATGGTCTATACATCTGTGTTTCCCTGTCCATGTGTGTTTGGTATGTTTTGTTTGTTATGATTTGTATGGTATTGTACCTACAAGTAGGCCATTGCCATGTGATCCATCCTGGAATTGTTGGTTTATAGTGGAGTGCCTGAAGATGTAAGCATCATGGACGCTTCTGGGATATTTTACAAGGATGTTTGAGATAATTTCACAGTGATCCACTTGCCTGCACTCAATGGATTGGGTCTGTTTGTGGTTCCTGTAGAGGTGTTGGATTGCTGCACGATGGACAAGTTGAACATGGGTGAAGTACATTGCACCCAGCACATGCAGGAAGCCAGCAATTTCGTAGAAAACTTGCTTGGTCTCATGCTGCAGTTCCTGGGTATTGGGGAACCGGCGTAAGGAAGGCAGATATGAATGGTTGGGAGATCGCACCCATTTGTGCCACTTTTGTCTAGAATGAACCTGTGGACAGCAATTGAAGGACAGCTAGGATTTTGGTCATGGGTGGAATTTCTGAGTGACTTTGCACTCTTGCTGTGATTTCTTGCGCAATGTGATGTGGCAGGCGCACAATGGACTCCCACCTCAGATGATAGAGTCTGATCATCTCTACTTCTTTGAGGGTCAGGATGGTTGCACACTGGTGAAATATCCTCTCCCGCCTTCTATTCTGCTGTGGTGGTGTTTGCAGTTGCTGCAGTGGTGCTGGTGACACTTGGCTTCATCATTGTTGTCTTCTATGGGTGCCGAGCTGTAGGAGTAACAGGTCCATGTTGTCCAGTTGCTTTCCCATGCCCCTTCTGTGTGTTTCCCTTATGTAGGAGTGTGTGGGCCTCATTTTAACACCTGGTCTGACCAGGCATTAACATTTTGACACTAATCGGACTTAGAGTAACTTTTGGGACCCCGCCCTTTGCGTGCATCATTTTTCCATCAGGTTCTAAATTTGGCACTAGTGGCCTAGCATACTTTTTTAGGAACATTGCATATCATTATTGTTAAACATCCCAAGGTGAGGTGGTGCTCCCAAAAAACTTTTGACTGAAGACTGCTCTTGTGCCAAACTATAAATATGGGGTTTAGTTAGTGCCCCTTATGCGCAAACAAAATGGGTCAAAGGCAGTGCTAACTTTTCTTAAATCTGGGCCTTAGTCTTTACCAGCAACTGACACTTCATTAAAAGTGGCAGCTTGATTGTCCTGTAATTAAGCATAAATTGAAGACATAGGCCCTCATTACATCCCTGGTGGTAAATCCCGCTTACTGCAGAGCCAACGGCCGCCAAGATACTGTGCCTGCAGGGGAAATTTGCCACGAGTATTATGACACACACAGAGAATACCACCACAATACAGACACCCACACAGGTCCGCCACCCCAAAGGTCAGTGATAAACTGGCGATAGCAAAACCCACACCATCATGCCAACAGGAATACGCCCATAGTATCACGACCCACGAATCAACGCGGCAGTCTTTCAACAGCTGTAAAACATTGGCGGTACACACCGCTGCGCTCAAAATACACACACATTTACAAAACAATACCACATTGGACAATTCAAAATACACACGCCTGATACACATACACACACCACACCCACACACTCACACCACTACAAAACACACACCCACACTACCCACAGCCCCTTACAACTAAACAAAAGAGACCAAGCACAGAGAGTCAAGCAAAGAGCACACACCCAATCAGAGGCAGAGAACACCATCAGTCATACACCATCCACGCACATCGCAGTATACATCCCAACACATCACCCCACGCATCACCTCACACATATCACTCAAACCACATCCATTGCACCTCAAAGACACCCCAGGTTTTCTGAGGAGGAGCTGAGGGTCATGGTGGAGGGAATCATCCGGGTAGAGCCACAGCTATTCGGATCACAGTTGCAGCAGACGTCCATTGTAAGGAAGATGGAGCTATGGTGGAGAATTGTCGACAGGATCAACGCCATGGGACAGCATCCAAGAACGAGGGATGACATCAGGAAGAGGTGGAACGACCTACGGGGGAAGGTGGGTTCTGTGGTTTCAAGACACCAGATTGCTGTACAGAGCACTGGCGGTGGATCCCCACATCCTCCCCCACAACTAACAACATGGGAGGAGCAAGTCTTGGTGATCATGCATCCTGAGGGCCTCGTAGGAGTAGCAGGAACACTGGACTCTGGTAAGTCAAATCTTTACCATTAACTTCCCCACCCTACCTGCATGCCATCACAAACCCCCACCCGTACCCTCACTCCCATCACTCCATCACCTCACATATACCCCACCATCACAACCCACACATCCCAATACCAAGCCCTGCATGCAATCACAATGCATGGACACCCATCACCACAGCATGCCCAGTAGAGAAAACTCACCCAGCCCACACAATCAGCAATCACACAAGGCCAATGCAACAGGGAAACCACAATTCTATAAGGGAAACACACCCATTGCACAAGATGGCACACACAGATACAGTAACAATGCATTTGCATCCCAACAGGACCCCTACCCAACGTCACTGGAGAGGAGGTGCCAGCTACATCCAGTCTCCCCCCAGAAGAGGCCGACAGTGATGACAGCAACTCTGCATGCCTGGATCATGATGACCTACCTGGCCCATCAGGGACCTCTGGACAGTCGGTTCCCTGCCACAGTCCCAACCCACCACAGAGCCTCCCCCTCAGGAAACACCAGCACAGCACCCACCCAGCGGGTCATGCCACTGTCCCCAGGAAACATCAATCAGCAGCGTTTTCACCACTACAGGGACCCCAGGCATCCCCACAAACCCAGGATGATCAGGGACCTGGGGTCAGTGGCAGTGAGCACACGGTTCAGGGGACAGAGGCAAAGGACAACAGGGAAGCTGGGAGGACTGCTGTGCGACAGGGGGAGGACAGGCCAAGGGAACCAACCCTCCACGAGGCACTCTCAAACATCATGGTAGCATACCACCATTCCCAGAAGACCATGGGCACAGTACTGGCCAAGTTAGAGGAGACCCAGCGGCTGCAGGATGGACAGTACCTTGGGATCAGGGAGGACGTCACAAAAATTTACACCATCCTGGTCACCATAGCAAGGGTGCTGGCTGACATGGGCAAGACCATGAGGGAGGCAGCGGCACAACAAAGGGCCCCTGACACTAGCCAAACCGATGAACGGACTCCCACCTCCGCCAGCACTATTGGACAGGAGGCCCCGCCACAGGACCAACAGGCCACCAGCACCCCACCCCCTGCAGAAGGAGAACCACCCTGCAAATGGTCCCTGCGATCCAGGCAGAAGACAGAGAACATCACCAAGACCCCCGCCAGGAAATAGGACTCTCCTGATTGTCACCCTTCTGTCACACTCTGTCGCCCTGTCCACCTTGAACTGCCATTACTCCCCTCCCTATGCCCCATATGACAATGCACCTGTGATACCAAGAGACTGGACTATACCATGGACTTCCTGCACCATCACCCCAGTCCCTTGCACGCACCCCTATACTATTTACCACAAAAAAAGCACCATTGAAATATAAACTATACTGGAGTCAGTGTAATGATTGGAAAGATGTATTCTTGCTACATTCCCAAAGCATTGCAACGTCTATGTTCATTGAATTATACCAAAGTATGACAGTTGGTGGGCAGCAGCACACATAGCAGAAGCCAAAATGGGGTACACAGATCTGAAAAAAGGAAACCCAAAGGGAACAGTCAGTGGCCATACACAGATGGTAAGAGGCTGCCATGTACAATGTCCTAAAGTATACTGAAATTTTAAGTGGAGTTATAGGGGGTCAATACAACATTGGCAGTAAAAGCCGCTTACCACCGTGCAGAAGACTGCCAACGCACCGCCGCGGCCGGAGAATTCCGCCAAAGCTATTATGACCCACATCTCGAAATCCAACAAAATTCAGACACCCACACAACTCCGCCACACCAAAGTTCAGTGATAAACTGGCGAAAACAAAACCTCCACCGTCACGGGAACAGAAATACACCCACACTATCACGACACACGAATCCACGTGGCGGTCTTTCAACCGCGGTATTCCATTGGCCGTACACACCGCCGTGCTCAAAATACACACACTTCTACAAAACACCGCCACATTGGACAATTCCAAATACACACACCTGATACACATACACACACCACTCCCACACACCCAATACAATATAAAACACACACCCAAATCACCCACAAACCCCTACGACCACTATTACAGAGACAAGGCCAGATAGAGACACCACCATCCACAAACTAGAGGCCACAGGCACTCAAGACCATCACCAACACAACTTCCAGGCACAAAACACCACACACCACCACATATCACCACACTTATCACCACACACACCACCCCACACATCACCCACACCACCCCATGGCACGGCAAAGACACCCCAGGTTCTCAGAGGAGGAGCTCAGGGTCATGGTGGAGGAAATCATCCGGGTAGAGCCACAGCTATTCGGAGCACAGGTGCAGCACACCTCAATTGCAAGGAAGATGGAGCTATGGCGAAGAATAGTCGACAGGATCAACACAGTGGGACAGCACCCAAGAAATCGGGATGACATCAGGAAGAGGTGGAACGACCTACGGGGGAAGGTGCGTTCCGTGGTCTCCACACACCACCTGGCGGTACAGCGGACTGGCGCCCGACCCCCACCTCCTCCCCCACAACTAACAACAAGGGAGGAGCAGGTCTTGGTGATTCTGCATCCTGAGGGCCTCACAGGAGTCGGTGGAGGAATGGACTCTGGTAAGTCAAAGCTTTAACTAGCATATCCCCCACCCTACCTGCATGCTATCACAGACCCCCACCCTCACCCCTCCCCTATCACTCCAACTCCTCACAAATGTACCAATAACACAAACCACACATCCAAACACCAAGCCCTGCATGACACAACAAAGCATAGACACCCATCACTAAAGCATGCCCACTGCACATACCCATAACACCCCGCTCAACCATCATCACACAAGCCCCCACACAGGAATGCTAGCACTGGGGTACACGGTCACCCACCCATTGCACACCATCACACACACAGATGCAACAATCATGTTTTTCCACCCCTGCAGGACCCCTACCCAACGTCACCAGACAGGAGGGTCCAGACATCTCCACCCCACCCACAGAAGAGGCCCACAGTGATGACAGCAGCTCTGTCCTACTTGATCCAGATGACCAGCCCGGACCATCGTGGGCCTCGGGACAGTCGGTTCCCCTCACACAGGCACAGCCCACCACAGACCTTCCACCCTCTGGTAACACCAGCACAGCACCCACCCATCGGGCCATACGTGCGTCCCCAGGACACGTCAATCAGCTGTGTGTCCACCACTACAGGGAACCCAGGATAACCCACCACCCCAACAACAACAGGGACCTGGGGGCAGTGGCAGTGGGCACACGGTCCAGGGGACGGAGGCCCAGGAACACAGGGAAACTGGGAGGGCTGCCCTGCGACAGGGGGCGGACAGGCCAAGGGAACCCGCTCTCCACGAGGCCTTCACCTCCATCATGGGAGCATACCATCACTCCCAGGAGACGATGGCAACGGTCCTGGCCAAGTTTCAGGAGACCCAGCGCATGCAGGAGGAACAGTATTTGGGCTTCAGGGAGGAACTCAGAACCATCAGCTCCACCCTGGGCACCATCATAGGGGTGCTGAAGGAAATACTTAACACCAGGAGGGACACTGTGGCACTCCAAGGGACCTGTGACACTAGCATGGATGAACTGCCCACCACCTCCGCCAGCGCTAGTGGACAGGAGGCACCGCCACAGGACCACCACACCAGCAACCCACCTCCTGCAGACGGAGAACCACCCCACAAGCGGTCCCTGAGATCCAGGAACAAGACAGAGCACAATGCCAAGACCCCCGCCAACAAATGAGACCACCCTGATTGTCATCCTACTGTCCCACTTTGTAACCCTGTCTATATTGGAACTGCCCCAGCTCCACTTCCTATGCCCATATGGGCAATGCACCTGTGAGACTAATAGACTGGACTCTGCCATGGACATTCCTCCACCACCCCCCCTCACCATTTTACAACCCCCTCCAATATTGAGCACTTCAATAAACACCCTTGAAGCACAAAACAATCTGGAGTCAGTCTGTGATTTCGAAATTGTGTATTAGCAATTACAGTGACAAAATGCTTTTTCAAATGTCATGTCAACATGCCTATGTCACACAGCTCAAGTCCATGAGGAATCTAAGCAGATGACACACGTTGGAAACCACACCTGTGAAACCGTAAGGGAAAATGACAACTCAGTGACCATACACTGGGTGAAATCTACAGACAGGATAGAGGTAGAAGTGTTAAAGTACTTGTAGTAGGCAGGAATGTTTTCTCGCCTGTGTGTCACTGGAAATATTGCTGGATGACTGAGTCCCTGTTGTCAATGTCTTCTTCCTCTGCTTCCTCCTCATCACTGTCCACAGGCTCCACAGCTGCCACAACACTGCCATCTGCACCATCCTCCTGCAGAAAAGGCACCTGTCGTCGCAAAGCCAAGTTGTGAAGCATACAGCAGGCCACGATGATCTGGCACACCTTCTTTGGTGAGAAGAATAGGGATCCACCTGTCACATGCAGGCACCTGAACCTGGCCTTCAGGAGGCCGAAGGTGCGTTCGATCACCCTCCTAGTCCACTCATGGGCCTCAATGTAGCGTTCCTCTGCCCTGGTCCTGGGATTTCTCACTTGGGTCAGTAGCTATGACAGGTTGGGGTAACCAGAGTCCCCTAATAGCCACACCCAGTGCCTCTGGAGTTGACCCATCACATAAGGGATGCTGCTATTCCGCAGGATGTAGGCGTCATGCACTGAGGCAGGAAACATAGCATTTACCTGGGAGATGTACTGGTCTGCCAAACATACCATCTGTACGTTCATGGAATGATAACTCTTCCGGTTCCTGTACACCTGTTCACTCCTGTGGGGGGAGACCAAAGCTACAAGGGTCCCATCAATGGCACCTATGATGTTGGGGATATGTCCCATGGCATAGAAGTCACCTTTCACTGTAGGCAAGTCCTCCACCTGAGGGAAAACGATGTAGCTCCGCATGTGTTTCAGCAGGGCAGACAACACTCTGGACAACACGTTGGAAAACATAGGCTGGGACATCCCTGATGCCATGCCCACTGTTGTTTGAAATGACCCACTTGCAAGGAAATGGAGCACTGATAGCACCTGCACTTGAGGAGGGATTCCTGTGGGATGGCGGATTGCTGACATCAGGTCTGTCTCCAACTGGGTACAGAGTTCCTGGATTGTGGCACGGTCAAACCTGTAGGTGATGATCAAACTTCTTTCCTCCATTGTCGAGAGGTAAACCAGCGGTCGCTACACCGGAGGATGCCGCCATCTCCTAACATGTCCCAGCGAACGGTGCCTATGAAGGACAACAGCGACCACAGAGTGAAACAACTCAGAGGTATGTACCCACAGTCTACACAGAACACCATTCATACACAAAATGTGGCCTGTATTTGTGTTGTGAGACAAGGCCTAGGTATGTGTGACGCAGTTGGTAATTAGGCCATGTGGGCCCCTGAAATGGCGGCTCTAAACTGGGACAATGGGATGTGAGGTAACTGCGCTGGCGTTGTACACCGTCGCGGTAGGCGGTCGAAGACCACAGCACAATGCTGCATTGGTTAACATTGGACCCTATGGGTCCCAGGAGCCAATGACGATGTACGCCGCGGTGATGGTACGCACCGCCGCGGACGTGACCGCCACGGACGTGACCGCCATTTTCTATCTGTTCAATCATTCGATACCTGATCTTCGACAGGAGAGGACCTACACTGCAAGTGCTGCTGTGACCTCGGTCTGGAAGAGACAATGGCTTGTGCGTCTGGGGAAAGGGTCCCTGCCTTCACTGCAGAGGAGTTGGAGAAGCTTGTCGACGGGGTCCTCCCCCAGTACACGCTACTCTATGGTCCTCCAGACCAACAGGTAAGTACACAGGGAGCATGTTGTTTGGGCTATGCCTGTGTGGAGAGGGCTGGTTGTAAGAAGGAAGGGGGCAGAGTTCTGCGTGCATGAAGGACCGGGAATGCATGTGCCACATGGCAAGGGTAGGGATGTGGGCCACTCACTTTGACGGTGCAGTTGGTAATGACTTCTCTTCTTCCCCTGTACATGTCATGTAGGTCAGCGCCCACCAGAAGATGGATATTTGGCGTGCCATCGCCAAGGACGTCCGGACCCTGGGGGTCCACCACAGATGGAGCACCCACTGCCGTAAAAGATGGGAGGACATTCGCCGCTGGAGCAAGAAGACGGCGGAGGCTCAGCTGGGGATGGCCTCCCAACGTGGGAGGGTTTCCCGTCCAACCATGACCCCCTGATGTTCAGCATCCTGGCGGTGCATCACAGCAGACACAAGGGGGTGAGTACACTCTCATTCAGCGGACTTTGCGCTCAGTGAAGGTGTCTGGGTGGGGGAGGAGGGCTGTGGGTTTCCCTAGGCCAGGGCGAGTTCTGTAGGCAAGGCCCCTCCGTAAGGCAGGCCATGTGGCACCTCACCCCACCTCTGTAGAGTGCCAAGTACAGATATTCGTGCCCCTGTGTCATCTATGTGTGCAGATGTCGTCCATAGCCTTGTAGGCCGTTTCCCAGGAATTACATCTGTAGAGCCCAACAGCACGACGTAGTGCAGGGGGCTGCTGTGTCTGTATTGTCCGCCAACGGTAGCGGTAAGCCATGCACTCAACCTGTCTTTCTTCTGTCGTCCCCCCCCTTTTTTTGGTCTCCCTGTTCTGTGTGCATTAGCATCATCAGGCGGAGGTACAGTGGCACCGGAGCACGAGGGAGCTGCATCCCACATGGCCATGGAGGGCCACACTATGGACTCAGAATACACCAGTGGGACGGAGGGCGAGGGGAGCACCACGGCGGTCACAGGATCTGCAACCAGCGACACAGACTCATCCTCTGATGGGAGCTCCCTTGTGGTGGCGGCAACATCTGTGCCCCCACTTCTACAGGTACAGCCGCCACCCCCCCCCCACCAGCACAGCCCTCCCAGCAGCCCCTCAGCCTTCGCCCCGTGCCCGCTCACCCAGGAGGGTGGGCATCACCTTCGCCCCAGGCACCTCAGCCCCTGCCCCTGTCACCTCTGCTGCCCTCAGTGAGGAGGCCATTGACCTCCTCAGGTCACTCACTGTTGGGCAGTCTACCATTTTGAATGCCATCCAGGGTGTAGAAAGGGAGTTGCAACACACAAATGCATTCCTTGAGGGCATTCATTCTGATCAGGCTGCCCTTCATCGAACCATTCAGACTCTGGCCTCTAGCACTGATGGCAGCCATTGTCCCTGTGTCTACCCTCCCCCCTCCAACTTCCTCCACCCAGACCCAATCCCCTGTACCTCTGCCTATCCCAAGCACACCATCAGACCAGCCTGCACACACCTCACCACACAAGGGAAGCTCAGGCAAACATAAGCACCACACATCCCACAGGCACTCACGCAAGCATCACACACAAACAGACACACCAACATCCACTGCCTCCACTGTGTCCCCCTCCTCCTCCCTCCCAGTCTCGTCTACACTCACACCTGCATGCACTACCACTACAGCCACTATGTCCCGCACCAGCACACCCACCACCACACCCCGCTTACGTGCACTCACCACCCCCACTATCATTTACACGTCCCCTGTGTCCTCTCCCAGTGTGTCTGTGACGCCCCCTCCGAAGATACACAAACGCAGTCACACACCCACCCAACAGCCATCCACCTCACGACAGCCTCCAGCGCATGCACCTTCACCCAAAGTCACCAAACGTACACCTCCTACAACCACCACCTCTTCCTCCACTCCCAAACCCCCTCCAGCTACCCGTCCCAGTGTCTCCAAAAAAAGTTTCCTGTCCCCCCTTAACCTATTTCCCACCACCACCCCATCCAACTCATAGGTCCCGAACTAGCACTTCAGCCAAAAAATCTCCGGGACCAGTGGTGTCTGTTCTTACAGGTATGTGGAGTGCACCGGCCACCAGGCCAGCCAGTGTGGCACAGAGCCACAGCACAGCCAGTCCCCCCCTGTGAAGCACCAGAAGTTGGACAGTACCCGGCGGGAGAGGGGGAGGACTCCAGCCAGCCAAGCCGCTCACAGGGGTCCCGGAGGGAGTGTCGACTCAGCTGTGACTCCTCCCAAGGTGGGGAAGGGGCAGAATAAATCTCCTAAGTCTGGGAGGAGCAGTACGGCGGAGAAGACCACCATCATCCCCGCTGCCCAGGAGGCCTCTGCCAGCCCCATCGTCACTGCCCAGGAGGCCACCGCCAGCCACAGCCCAGCTGGCCAGGAGGGTCCCGCAAGCCACAGCCCAGCTGACCCATAAAGGACCGCCAGCCACAGCCCTGCTGGGCAACGAAGGACCGCCTTGGCAAGGATTGCTGAACAGGGCAAAGACCACCATGGACAGCACCGCTGAACAGGTCAGACAATGGCAACTCAAGCACCGCTGAACAGGCCAAGGACTGCTGAACAGGGCAAAGACCGCCATGGAAAGCACCGCTGTACAGGTCAGACACTGGCAACTCAAGCACCGCTGAACAGGCCAAGGACCACTGAACAGGGCAAAGACCGCCATGGCAAGGACTGCTGAACAGGGCAAAGACCGCCATGAAAAGCACCGCTGAACCAGTCAGCCACTGGCAACTCAAGCACCGCTGAACAGGCCAAGGACCACTGAACAGGACAAAGACTGCCATGGAAAGCACCGCTGAACAGGTCAGACACTGGCAACTCAAGCACCACTGAACAGGCCAAGGACCGCTGAACAGGGCAAAGACCGCCATGGAAAGCACCGCTAGCCCATTTGTGGCAGGGATGCAACTGGGACCATCACGGGGTGAGTGCTGCACTCTGGGCACCAGTCCCCCTCCAGAACCAGTGGAGACCTGCATCCACCCCGTCTGTCCTTGGCAGGATGAAGCACTCTGTGCTCCAGTCCCCCTCCAGAACCAGTGGAGACCTGCATCCACTCCGTCTGTCCTTGGCAGGATGAAGCACTCTGGGCACCATTCCCCCTCCAGAACCAGTGGAGACCTGCATCCACTCCACCTGTCCTTAACAGGATGAAGCACTCTGGGCACCAGTCCCCTTCCAGAACCAGTGGAGACCTGCATCCACTCCGTCTGTCCTTAACAGGATGAAGCTCTCTGGGCACCAGTCTCCCTCCAGAGCCAGTGGAGACCTGCATCCACTCCGTCTGTCCTTGGCAGGATGAAGCACTCTGGGCACCATTCCCCCTCCAGAACCAGTGGAGACCTGCATCCACTTGAGAGACTGTGGCTTTGCACTCCCCAGGATGGAACAGTGGGCAAACCACCCAATGTAGAGACTTGAGAGACTGTGGCTTTGCACTCCCCACGGTGGTACAGTGGGCAAACCACCCACTGTAGAGACTTGAGAGACTGTGGCTTTGCACTCCCCAGGATGGTACAGTGGGCAAACCACCCACTATAGAGACTTGAGAGACTATGGCTTTGCACTCCCCAGGATACATCAATGGGCATGGAGCCCCCTTGTGGATTTGGCGTGGTGCACTCATCCGGCTGAGGTGCCCCCCCTTCCCTTCCCCCTGAGGTGCCTGTTGTATTTCTATCTGATGCCCCTGCAGTGTTCACTCCGTTTGGATCGGGTATCTTGTTTGGGCCTTGCCCATTCATTTTGGGCCCAGTGGTCCACGGACTATGAATGGTGCAATACATGCACTACTAATCGTGGAGTATATTTTGTTTATTGTGTGTATATATATATATATATATATATAAATATATATATATATATATATATATATGTATATATTTGCTTACTGTTTTTTGATATATTACAATGGTTCCACTCATTTCCTTTTGTCTTTGCACTCTTCCCGGGGGTTTGGGGGGTGTTACTATAATGTATAGATAAGCATTGGTGTGTGTGTTGCAGTGGGTGAGGGTCGGGGTGGGGGTTGGGGTGTTGAGTGTGTGTGTCCCTGTGTTTTTGGCTCCCCCCTCCCCTATGTCGTAGGTGCAGTACTCACTGTGGTCTTCGCCGCCGGCGTTGATGCTCCTTGTAGAAGAGCAGGAAGACTAGCGCTGGAAGAATATGAAGTTCTGGCTCCATAGTGCCCTCCTTCCTTGTGGAGTGTGTATGGGTGAGCGTTTTCCCTTTGAAATGGCTGTTTCCGCCGTGTTTTTATCCGCAGTGAATCCGCCCCGGAAAAGGTGGCGGATTGGTAGGTTGTGATACTGTGGGCGGTACATTGTCTTCCGCCTCTCTGTTGTTGGTGACCGCCGCGCTGTTTGTTTGTACCGCCGTGGCGGTCGGAGTGTTAAAGTGGCTGTCTTTGTTGGCGGTTCCAGCCACGTTCATAATTGCAAAATTCTTACCGCCGGCCTGTTGGCAGTCTTACCGCCGCTTTAACACCATCCGCCAGGGTTGTAATGAGCACCATAGTCTCTTACCTGTGTGTCACTGGAAGTACTGCTGTATAATTTTTGTTCTGTTGTCCACATCTTCTTCATCTGCCTCCTCTTCCTCACTGTCCACAGACTCCACCACTGCCACAAGACCATCACCAGGCTCATCCTCCAGCAGAAGAGGCACCTGGCGTCTCAATGCCAGGTTGTGCAACATACATCATAACACAATGATCTGGCACACCTTCTTGGGGGAGTAGTCAGGGATCCACCTGTCAGATGGAGGCTCCGGAACCTGGCCTTCAGGAGGCTGAAGGTCCTCTCAATAATCCTCCTTGTTCGCCCATGTGCCTCATTGTAACATTTCTCTACCCTTGTCCTGGGATTCCTCAGTGGGGTCAGTAACCATGACAGGTTGGGGTAACCAGAGTCACCTGTAAATATCGAGGGACAATTGGGAGACACACACTAACCCTTAGGGACAACCCCATACCCAGACACCTACATATACTGTGTGTGGACTTTGGGCTCACCTATTACCCACACCCGGTGCCTCTGGAGTTGGCCCATCACATAAGGGAAGCTGCTATTTCTCAAGATATAGGCATCATGTACAGATCCAGGATATGTGGCATTCACATGGGAGATGTACTGGTCCGCCAAACACACCATTTGCACATTTATCGAATGATAGCTTTTTCTATTCCTGTAGACCCATTCATTTCTGAGGGAGGGAAAATGCCACATGTGTACCATCAATGGCACTAATGATGTTGGGGATATGTCCCAGGGCATAGAAGTCAGCTTTCACTGTGGCCAAATCCGCCACCTAGGGGAACAAGATGTAGCTGTGCATGTGTTTCAGCAGGGCAGACAACGCTCTGGTCAACACGTTTGAGAACATTGGCTGAGACATCCCTGATGCCATGGCCACTGTAGTTTGAAAGGAGCCACTTGCCAGGAAGTGGAGCACAGACAGGACCTGCACTAGAGGGGGGATTCCTGTTGGCTGGCGGATAGCTGACATCAGGTCTGGCTCCAATTGGGCCACAGTTCTTGGATTGTGGCACGATCAAGTCTGTATGTGATTATAATGTGTCTGTCCTCCATTGTCGACATGTCCACCAAGTGTCTGTACACCGGAGGATGCCGCCAACTCATATGCTGCCTCAGCGGTTGGAGCCTATGGAGGAGAACTGTGAGCAGAAGGTCATTTACCAAATAGATAGGACAACCTTGTTTGAATTAATGTCACAGAAGCAGTGTGTGAAATCAAGAGTCAGTATATGTGCCAATATGTACCGTGACGCAGTTAGGTGCCATGCCATGTGTCCCCCTGAAATGGCGTCTGCCTGACCTGTGAGGAGGGACAAGGGGAAATGAGGTAACTGTGCTGCCGTTGTGCAGCGTTGCGGTAGGTGGTCGAAGACGGCCGCGCAACTCCGAATTGGTTATCATTGGGCCCTATGGGTTCCAGGAGCCAATGGCGATGTACGCCGACGGTGACAGTAGGCACTGCCGCGGATATCAACGCCATTTTCTACCTATTCACTCACTTGCTACCTGACCATCAACAGGAGAGGACCTACACTGCAAGTGCTGCTGTGACCTGAGTCTGGAAGTGACAATGGCTAGAGTGTCTGGGGAAAGGGCCCCTGCCTTCACTGCAGAGGAGTTGGAGAAACAGATGGATGGGGTCCTCTCCAGTACGCATTACTCTACGGTCCTCCAGACAAACAGGTGAGTACACTGTGAGCATGATGCGTGGGCAATGCCTGTTTGGAGTGGTGTGGATGTAAGCCACATGTTGGGGGGTGCTAAGGAGTCCTGGCCTGAATGCTGCATGAGAGGTGGTCACTGTTGGTGCGTCAGGGCACGGGTGGAAACTGGTGGGCAATGAGTATGACAGTCCGGACGGGTGTGTAATTACATTTTCTGCTGTCTTTTCCCTCTAGGTCAGTGCCCACCAGAAGAAGGGTATTTGGCATGCCATCGCCAAGGAGGTGCGGACCCTGGGGGTCTATTACAGGCAAAGCACCCACTGCCGCAAGAGATAGGAGGATCTGTGCCGCTGGACCAAGAAGACGGCGGAGGCCTAGCAGGGGCTGGCCTCCCAACCTGGAAGGGGTGCCCGTCGCACCATGACCCCTTGATGTTCCGCATCCTGGCGGTGGCCTATCTGGAGTTGGATGGGTGCTTGAGGGCATCACAGCAGCCACAAGGGGGTGAGTACAGTTTCAGAAAACTGACTTTGTGCGCTTTATGAACTAGCTGGGTGGGGGATGTGGGTGCCCCTAGGCCAGGACGATCACGCCGGGGTAGGTCCCTTGTTTTCAGGCTCTGAAGCACCCCTACAAGTGGCCAACTACTACTGGGCAGGGTCCTGTGGGTGTCAGGTGTGCAGGTGCTGGCATTAGGTATTTTGCCCTATGGGCTGGTGACTACCTTAGTGAGTGGTTGGGCATGGCCTAGTGCATAGGGCAGCTCAGTGTGTGTTCAGTACGCCAACAGTAGTGATGTTGTTGGCATTGACGATGTGTATCCTCTGTTTATCCCCCCCTTCTTCTTTTGTCACCCTGCCCTTGTGTGCATTAGCATCATTTGGCAGAGTAGCAGAGGCACCGGAGACGGGGGAGCTGCATCCCACATGGCCCATGGGGGTGAATCCACTGAGGGTGAAGCCACCAGTGGGACGGAGGGCAAGGGGAGATCCACAACAGGGACAGGAGGGGATACCAGTGACAGCGACTCCTCCTCTGATGGAAGCTCCCTGGCGGTGGCGGACACCTCTGTGCCCACCCCAACAACAGGTACAGCCGCCACCCCCCTACCAGCACTGCCCTCCCAGGAGCCCCTTAGTGTGTTTCCCATGCCCCCTCACCCAGGGGGGTGGGCATCTCCTTCACCCTAGGCACCTCAGGACCTGCCCCAGTCAGCCCTTCTTCCCTCAGTGAGGAGGTTATTGACCTCCTGAGATCCCTCACTGTTGGGCAGTCAACCATTCTGAATGCCATCCAGGGTGTCGAGAGGCATTTGCAATAAACATATGCATACCTGGAGGACATTTATTCTGGTGTGGTGGCTCAACAGAGAGCATTTCAGGCTCTGGCCTCAGCACTGATGGCAACCATTGTCCCTGTGTCCAGCCTCCCCCCTCCAACTTCCACTACCCAGACCCAATCCCCTCTACCTCAGCCTATCAAAAGCACACCTTCAGACCAGCATGCACACACATCAACACACAAAAGTGGCTCAGGAAAACATAAGCATGACACATCATCACACAGGCACTCACACAAGCACCATACCCATGCACACATACCAACATCCACTTCCTCCAATGTGTCCCCCTCCTCCTCTTCGTCCACCTTCGTCCCAGTAGCGTCTCCACTCACACCTGCATGCACTACATCATCACCCACTGCCTCCATCACCAGCATGCCCATCACAACACATCCCTCACGAGCAATCACCACCCCCACAACCATACACACGTCCCCTGTGTCCGCTCCCAGTGTGTCTGTGAGCCCTCCTCCCAAAGTACACAAAAGCAGGCACACACCCACTCAACAGCCATCCACCTCACAACAGCCTCCAGCCCATGTTCCTTCACCCAAACTCAACAGATGTACACCTCCTACAACCACTACCTCTTACTTCACTCCCACCCCCCTCCATCTTCCTGTCCCAGTGTGTCTAAAAACCTTTTCCAGGCTAACGTTGACCTCTTCCCTACACTTCCCCCCGTCCTTCCTCTAGGGCCAGGATGTCTAGATCCCAGGCCAGCACCTCAGCCAGCAAATCGGCATCCGCTGTGGTCCCTGAAAGTCCTAGAGGTTCGAAGGGGGCACCCATCAGGGCTGCCAGTGTGCCACCTACCGATGCTAAGGACCACCCAATTCCGCCACCTGCCATGGTTAAGAAGGGGCCGGCATGCAGCAGGGAATAGACGCACCACCCATCCAGCAAGGCCTCATCCAAAACCAAAGATGACAGTGCCAAGGTCCCAGCAGTGACTACCAAGGTGGGGAAGGGACACAAAAGCAAGGGCAAGTCACCTCAGGGCAAGGAGCCTCCTGGTGAGGGACTGGTGACCACCATTTCTCCTGACAGGCCAGCAACCTGTACCACAGTAAGCACCGCCGCAACGACCGCCACCTGTACCGCCACCTGTACTACCACCTGTCCCACTATCCGCACCACCCGATCCACCGCCGCTGCCACAACGACAGTCACCAGCATCCTCCCCAGTGGCCAGCCATCCGAGGCTGCTGGAGACGGCCTAGTGTCTCCCTCCCTACTTCAGACACCAGCACCACGGGCAGCCCAGGCAGCATCTCTGCCGCAGACACCACCGCAGCCACCGCCACCTGCACAGCCATATGCACCGTCGCATGCCCAGCCGGTGCCACTACATCAGACATCAGCAGCATCCCCAGTAGGTAACCATCTGAGGCTGCAGGAGACATCCTGGACCCTGCATACACCACATGAGGCACCAGCACTGGCACTACCAGCAGTATGCAGCCTAAGTCGTTGCAGGATGGAGTGTGGCTCTGCCTCCATGGAGTATCATGCTACCTGTTCCCAGCCCATCTCATGCCTCAGACACCCAGGTGAGGGAATGGGAACTGCCACACCCTAGGTGCAGCATCACTGGGCACAAGGCCCCCCTCCAGAACCAGTAGAGATATGCATCCACTCACCCAATCCTTGGCAGGATGAAGCAGACTTGGCACAAAGCCCCATCCAGAACCAGTGGAGAGATGTATCCACTCACCCAATCCTTGGCAGGATGAAGCAGACTGGGCACAAAGCCCCCTCCAGAACCAGTGGAGAAGCCAGACACTTGGAAGACTGTGGCCTTGTACTCCCCAGGACCAAGCAGTGGGCAAACCACCCACTAGAGAGACTGTGGCTTTGCACTCCCCAGGACCAAGCATTGGGAAAACCACCCACTTGAGAGACTGTGGCTTTGCACTCCCCAGGACATTGGTGTGGGCGTGTTACCCCCTCGAGGAGCACTGGCGTAGTACCATCTTCTGGCTGAGGTGCCCCCCCCTCCCTCTGAGGTGCCTGTGTTTTTTCAACCTGATGCCCCTGCAGTGTTCTCGCCATTTTGAGGCAGTAGTCAAGTGTGGGCTTCGCCCATGATTTTTGGGCCCACTGGTCCACGGACATTTAGAAGGGACAGTGTATGGCCTTCTGTGCATAATGTAAATATTTTTATATATTGATTTTTTAAAATTCATTTTCTATATCTGCATGTTTCAAAATATCACTGACTGAGCTCAATTCCTTTTGTCCTTGCATTCTTCCAGGGGGTAACTGGGTGTATCTGTAATGTTGGTGCATGCATTTGTGTGTATGGTGTTGTGGGTGAGGGTGGGGCTGGGGGTGGGGGTGTTGCGTGTTGCGTGTGTGTGTGTGTGTCACTCTCTGTTTCCTCACCCCTCCCCTGTGTGCTAGGTGCAGTACTCACCGTCGTCGTCGCCGCCGCCTTCTTTCTACTTCCTGGTGTATTATTAGATACACCAACAAGGGGAGGACCTGCGGTTTGGGCTCTATGGTGTCCTGGTTCTTCGTTGAGTGTCGAAAGTTGAGTGGTTCCCCTTCAGTGTACTGTTTCCGCCGTGCTTTTGATGTCTTTGGTACCGCCCCGGAAAAGCTGGAGGATTGGTCTCTCATAATACAGTGGGTGGTACATTGTCTTCTGCCTGTCTGTTGGAGGTGACCGCCTCGGTGTTTGTTGCTACTGCCCTAGCGGTCGGAGTGGTAAAGTGGCTGTCTATGTTGGCAGTTTCCGCCATAGTCCTGATCCCATTTTTTTACCGCTGGCCTCTTGGCGGTGTTACCGCCCTTTAACACCGACCGCCAGGGTTGTAATGAGGGCCATAGTATTATCACTTATGTTAGAGTGTGTAGTGTATATTTGTTTGAATCTTAAATGCCTCATCCATCATCACAATAGCCCTTTTTTTTTAAAAGATGAAGATTATGGAGACATTTTAGTGTTCTTTTAGTAGGATGTTTGTTATTATAGAAAAGAAACGGTTCTTGATTATAGGTTTTGGTTCGTTCGGTAGGAATGTCTATGTGAGAAAATGCTTTTAGTTAAGTAAGAATAGATTTACTCGCCAGTCTTTTAGGACTAATTAATCTTTTTAATTTTGAAATGGGAGGCATTTCTGTTGCAACATGGCTAGTGATATATTTGGACAGCTTTTTTCCTCAGTATGGCTGTCCAGATGTTGTCTCTGGGAAGTTGTTTATTCTGTAAAACATTCATAATTTTATAAGAGACTTAAATTGTTTATTGATATGTTGGCTAATTCAGATATATGTCTGGTAAAAATATGGTGTGTTGTAAAATTATGTGTTGGTAATGTAAAATGCTTAACGTTATATTTAAATGAAAGGTCAAATCCAATTGTTTTTCAAAATGGGTGGTAAAGTTTACCATAGTGAATGTTGAGTGGTAAAGTCTAATATTCGCATATGTGTCCTCATACCAAGATGGTAATTTTCTTTAATATAACTTATTTTTGGTAAATTGGGAATGTTAAATTTTCTTTCACATATTTTACCTCTCCGAAAATGCTGGCAAAGTTTCATACAACTCCTGTCCTGTTGCACCCAAGAAGTGTAGGAGTAAAATGCTTTTCGCTCTTAATTTAGATTAGCTCCATCCACATGCTGTCACACAGTAATTAAACACCATTTTCCACTTTCCCCATTTTGTTTAATTCCATTGATCAACAGAGGAGCTCTAACATTTTTTACGTTAATATCTATTTCTTTAAATACAACTACTACCCACAACAAACATTTCAAGACACATGTTGTAAATTACTAATGGACAACAGTACACAAAACACCACAAACAACAAAAAGAACTGGTGCCCAACACAGTTCCCTAATGTTTTTGATGAAATAAGGAGGGGTACACTTAATTAGACCTGATTTTTACTCTCTCAACTTTGTGATTGTTGCCTACTGCTCGATTCTTCATACTGAAATTTTGTAGACAGCCTAAGCCCAGCTCTCCTATTTCACTAGTGGGATAACTCTTTTTGATCCCCGAGTTGTAATTGCATTGCTGTAGATCCTATTCAGGAACCCTAACCCAGAAAGTTCCTAGGAGCAGATTTAAGAAAAGCGGCACTGCCCCCAGTGCAGCACCACTTTCTGTACACCCCTTAGTGCCTCACTACCGCCACCATGTGTGCACTGTATTTAAAATACGGCGCACCATGGCGTACGGTAGTGGCAATTGTGTCAGAATGTTTGGCAATATTGATATACTGTTCAGGGTTAGTACCAACATTTTGGTGAACTGTACATAGGGGCCCACTGTAACCAATGATGGGCACCCTTTTAATGCCTGCTCTGAGATTTCTTTGCGCCCCCAATGGGGAATGCCCTCTTTGCATAGATTATGCCCGGGCACAGGCATAATGTGGCGCAAGGGATTACAAAGTGGTACAATGTGTACATTGCACCACTTTGTAAATTTGGAGTGGCGTTTTTGCCATTATATCGCCACATTATCAAAAGAAATGGTGCTAATGTGGCAATACTATGGGGCAAGAAGCTCTTAAATCTGCTTCTTAGTGCTCTTTGTAGGATGATGACCAGTTTAATACTTTCCACCTTCCAGAAAGGCTTCTACACATCACCTTTCAGTCTGCTTAATGGCTAGCCAATGCTCCACTCCATAGATAGGACTAATGCTTCTTGAAGTTTTATGATTTTTAACATTTATATGACTAATATATTATCTTAACAACTGTCATATTTAGATAACACTGTAAGACTTGAGACAACTGAATAATATATGGATTGCATAGGGTAAACCTTGTTACCCTTTATTATCTTTGTTATATTCATAAAAAAGTGAGGCATACTCTCTAATAGACTAATGAAGCCCATTGCTTTATACTTGGAATTTTTTTCTTTCTCTGTTTTTCCTTTGTTGACCCTCTTGCTCTGCCCTTCCTTTCAACGTCTGCCAATACAACTCAAATAACTTCCCCTATAATTATGAAATTATGCCACAGCCACAGGTGGTCACATAGTCAGTATTATAGCAAGGATAGAAGGCTAAGAAGTATGACCCTGTGTTATATAAACAATAGTTCCTGGTATACTCATCCTCATGTTTTTTTAATCATATTATAAGGATATATCCAAAACAGACATGCCATTATGGCATGAAACATACACATACAAACTGCAATACTGTTAGACCTGCCACCCTTGGTGTGGTTTTCCATCTAACTTTTTGCCTTCAGGCCTCCTGTTTATGCTGAATTCATTTTTGCTGGCCTTGGGATTTGGCACACTTTACCATTGTTAACCACTACTGAAGTTCTTGTGCTCTATTTGTAAGTTGGCTTATATCCTGATAAGCCCCCCCTTTGTGCTACTGCATTGACTGCTAGAGGGACTGCCAACGCAAAGCTCCAGCGATGCCCATCTGTGATGACTTAAAGATATTCTTGCTTTGCCAGCAGCCTCCTGAAGCACCTTCCCTGTTCCCAGTGGCCCTCTCCACCACAAAAGGGACTCTTGGCATGGATTTGAGAAGGTAGACGTTGGCTGGCATAATCAGCTGACTGTAGCCAAAATGCACTCCATACATTTTGGCCTGAAACTGTGACTTTGACCCAGGCCAGCGAGACCAGATATCCATAGTTGACACTTTGTGCTTTTGCTGCAATTGTTAAAATTCTTAAACGTCATACCTCTGGTTTCACTGTTTGGATTTTTGTTGTTTTGTTCCTGTTTTATTTATTATATTTTATTTAATTTTTCTAACTTGGTGTGGGATTATTACAGCATTTTCCCTGACTTATTTTATGACATCATGGGAAGAGGATGGGAATGTTTGGGCCTCCTTAAGTTAGGTGACCTTTTTGACTCAGATCGCATATGTTCATTTGCTGGGCTTTGGGCAGAGTTTGATATCAGTTCCAGGTCCTTTATCAAATACTACCAGTTTTTCGCTTTCATGAGTCAGGTTAATCCTGAAAAAATGTCTCTGGACAGAGTAGAATTGGTGGAAATAATAAATCAGCAAGAGCGTAGGATAGGGCACATCTACATGCTTCTTCGAGATACAATGCCCGATGAGTTGGAATAAAAGGAAGGTAAGGGATTAGACGACTTGGCAAAGGTGTTGTGGATCTATATGAGTCCATTGAGCTAAGCATGAAAGTTTTTCACTCATCCAGTTTGAAAGCACAACACTACAAAACAATCTTTGATTTGTACTATACGCCAGTGACGCTCTTTGGTTGAGGCAAAAGAGCAGATGAGGGCTGCTGCCGGTGTGACAAGGGCCCAGTGCATATGCAGTAAATGTTGTATGAGTGTGAGAAGCTATCCTGCCTGAAGGCCGGAATTGATTCTTTTTTGGATAAGATGTTTGGGGACGGCAACCGTATTAGCCCGTTGATGATGCTCTTTGGACACTATGATTGTGTTGTGTAGCCATTTTAGCTATAGCTCCATGCACGTTATTTTAACACACTAGGCCAAGCCGCTGTGCACCTTAACCTAGATATATTTTATTTGGCTTCATTTTATTATTGTTACAATAGCCACTTTTATGGTCTTGTTTTATTTTCTGTTTATCTAACTGTTTTTGCCTAGGCCAGCACTCTATTCTCAAACAAGACAATCTTGATCACTTTGTGCTTCTTCAAAGGCTACAGCACGGTACATTGCCAGTGAACGTGGTAGAGGTTTAGATCCCAACATTCGTAGAAAACACACATCCTTTCGTAGGGACATTTTCCAAGAACATCAGCTGTGTTGTTATAAAAACACTTCCTTGTCCCTTACACATTAGAGGGACATTCCAGCCAGAGAACCACGACTGTATGCTGATTGCCGAATGCTTTGCTACAGATGCTAATGCAGACCGCAGGCCTTTGCTCAGGTATGGGGGATGATGTCTTCCCAGGGGAACCTGAAGGGCAGAATTAGAGCTTACCATGCTGTGCTCTATCCTAGTCTTGGCAGGAGTTAGTCTATTGAGCATAGTGACAATATGATAGCGTTATATTTATGCTTCACTCTCCTCGTCACAATTTTAATACTGCCATGCTGTGTCGTCCTAGTTAATGCAGCTCACGCTTTGTTATCTAAGATGCAGTTGTTTTATCAAAATCATTATTGAAGGATATACTGCCTATGTTTGTCATTTATATATGAGACTAAATGTAACTGAGAGAAACGGATGAGACCTGAGTGATAAAGTGGTAGTAATACCGCTAACAGGCTGGCGGTCAAAAACATTTAATTACGACCATGGCGGAAACTGCCAACACAGACAGCCACTTTAACACTCCGACCGCCACGGCGGTAGAAACAAACACTGCGGCCTTAAACGCCAACAGACAGGCGGAAGGCAATGTACCGCCCACACTATTACAAGGCACCAATCTGCCAGCTTTTCAGGAGCGGTACCAACACCATCAAAAGCACGTTGGAAACAGTCTTTGGAAGGGAAACCACTCACCTCTCGACACCCAGCGAGGAACCAGGACACCATGGAGCCCAAACTACATGTGTTACCAATGTTGGTGTATTTTCTCATTTACCAAGAGTACGACCGGCGGCGGCAACGACCACAGTGAGTACTGCACCTAGCACACAGGGGAGGGGAGGAGGGAAAAGAGAGTGACACATGCATGCAACACCCCCACCCCCCACCCACAACAACACACACACAGATATCCAATCACATCATAGATACACCCCGTCACCCCCTGGACGAACGCAAGGACCAAACAAAATGAGTTTAACTAGTGTAATATTCGAACAATCAAATAGCCCAAGAGAACAGTAAATAATCAGTATACACAAATATTTACAGCAAGTACAAAAGTCTTTACACTGTCCTATGAAACGTCCGTGGACCAGTGGTCCCAAAAAACATGGGCGAAGCCCACACATGACACCTGCCTCAAAACAGAGAGAACACTGCAGGGGCATCAGGTATGGGGGATGATGTCTTCCCAGGGGAACATGAAGGGCAGAATTAGAGCTTACCATGCTGTGGTCTATCATAGTCTAGGTAGGAGTTAGTCTATTGAGCGTAGTGACAATATGATAGCGTTATTTTATGCTTCACTCTCCTCGTCACAATTTTAATACTGTCATGCTGTTTCATCCTAGTTAATGCAGCTCACACTTTGTTATCTAAGATGCAGTTGTTTTATTAAAATAATTATTTAAACATATACTGCCTATGTTTGTCATTTATATATGAGACTAAATGTAACTGAGAGAAACGGATGAGACCTGAGTGACCACGGCTTCCCTGAGAAACCAAGTATGTCATGTGCTTGGCTGCCTAGTCATCCCTATCCTTGGGTAGAGATGAGGCACTGCTAGTTAGCCGGAGCAAAACCCAGATTGGAGCGACAGGTGTCACCCACAGTGGGTTAGACTTAGGCTCTCATTACAACCCTGGCGGTTGGTGATAAAGTGGCACTAATACCGCTAACAGGCCGGCGGTCCAAAAAATGGAATTACGACCATGGCGGAAACTGCCAACACAGACAGCCACTTTAACACTCTGACCGCCACGGCGGTATAAACTAACACAGCGGCGGTAACCGCCAACAGACAGGCGTAAGACAATGTACTGCCCACACTATTACAAGACACCAATCCGCCAGCTTTTCCGGGGCGGTACCAACACCATCGAAAGCATGTCAGAAACAGTCTTTGGAAGGGAAACCACTCACCTTTCGACACCCAACGAGGAACCATGACGCCATGGAGCCCAAACTACAGGTGTTACCAATGCTGGTGTGTCTTGTCATCTACCAGAGTACGAACAATGGTGGCAACAACCACAGTGAGTACTGCACCTTGCACACAGAGGAGGGGAGGAGGGAAAAGAGAGTGACACATGCATGCAACACCCCCGCCCCCCACCCACAACAACACACACACACAGATATCCAATCACATCATAGATTCACCCCGTCACCCCCTGGAAGAACGCAAGGACCAAAAAAAATGAGTTTAACTAGTGTAATATTCAAACAATCAGATAGCCCAAGAGAACAGTAAATAATCAGTATACACAAATTTTTACAGCAAGTACACAAGTCCGTACACTGTCCCATGAAATGACCGTGGACCAGTGGTCCCAAAAAGCCTGGGCGAAGCCCACACATGACACCTGCCCCAAAACAGAGAGAACACTGCAGAGGCATCAGGTCGACAAAAAAACAGGCACCTCAGGGGGAAGGGGAGGGAGGGCACCCGGAAAATCCAATAGTCTCATTAGAATAAGGAGAGCCTATGCGACAATTGCAATACCAATAGCATGTCCCATACTAATTTTATATTAATTTGTATGTCTGTAGCCCATCTGTTAATTCCCATGGATTGGAAAAACCTTGCGCCTCCCACTTTTGGTACCTGGACAGGGTGACTTATGGGGATATATAACGCTGAGAGATTGCTTTATAATTGTAAGGGCAGAAGGGCAAAAGAGTGGGCAAGAAGATCTGGCCCCCCCATGACTAAACGGTTGACTGGCTCCCTAGGGAGTTCTGACTGGCTTCAACTGGATTTGCAAAGGCTGTGGGAAGAAGAACCATTTTGTAACAGTTTGCAAGGTGAAGGAAGAAGGAAGTGCTCCACAGTGAGAAGGAAAAATGACCACCTAAATGTTTCAGAAGTGATGTTCGATGCACGCCTAAAAGGCCAAGTGACACTAGTTGAAACAAATCAACACCAAATGAAGTTGATCATCATCTAAATCATCGTCAAAAAGTTCTTCAGTATCAATATCAAGTGAAAGTGATCGTGCAATGTTGAAGATTACCTCAGAAAATGTGTGCATGTGGGACTGGCCGCATGTGAAAAGAAATATCAGTCAAAGAAAAGTTGACATGAAAAAGCACCAAAGTAATTCAAACATTGCCTAAAAATTACACTGAAATTAAACGGTTGTTCAATACCTTTCATTGTTGACAGTGGTACATTGATAAACACTATACCTGAAGAGAAATATAATTAACTATCTCTATGACCGCAACTGATGCCATTGAAAGCTAAAGTATGCACATGGGCTGCATCAACAGCAATGAAAGGTCAAGGCTCATTCATAGTGATAATGAAAGACATGAAGAAAAAAGTGCAAGGGCCCATTCATGTGCTTTAAGGTACAGCGTTAATTTTCAGCACAGCTGCAGATAGGGGACTGATCTCAGTGAGTTACAATATGAATGCTCATCACAAAACACTAAGACAGTTCTATTCTTTGTTTCATGGGCTAGGAAAACCTAGGTTGCACAAAGACACAGAAAAGTGTATTTTATTGACAATAAGCTGTTGAAAACAAACACAAATCATCACTTAAACATGATATCATTGCGTGTTCCACTGGTCTAACACCATGGGATTGTCTCATAGTAGTAGGACCCAAAAAGGGCAGTGAATGAGCTGTACGTATCTGTGTGGATATGTATCAAGCAAACAAAACAATTGAAAAACAACAATATCCAGGTCCCCACATTGCTGACATGATAACACAATTAAAAGGTGTGAACATTTTCTTTCTCATTGATTTAAATGAAAGATATAATTCATTCGAACTCGAGAAGATACATTATAACCTTTTGTACACATATTGGTCTATTTCAATATAAAAGACTAAGGGGCTGATTTAGTTCTTGGTGGACAGGTTACTCTATCACAACGTTGACCGATTTCCTGTCCACAGAAATATAAATCCCATTATCTCCTATGGGATTTATATTTCGGTGGGCGGGATAACCACTCCGGAAACCAGCGCTTTCCCTAATGTTGTACAGACTGAAGTGGGAATAGCAAATCCTACCCCTTGGAAGTCCAATTCTTTCCTTACTGTGCCATGCACAGTTTTTTTCGTCAAACAATTTACAGCAAATATTGCATTGTTATTATCAAAGATGTTATCAAAGATGTCATGAGTGTCACAGTTTGTAGGTAATTAACAGTGCATGGCAAGGGTGTGAATTATAGTTACCTTAAGACACAATTTATAGTTACTTGAGATAACTCTAACAATAAGTGGGGAATTTCTAAGGTTTCGTATGTTTAAAATGTGAGCCTAACTATAACGTCCATGTAACCTTTGTTTGCCTGTTTTTTTTTTAATTCTATTGCCTAAATGTAGCGACCCTGTAACCTTTGATTTTTCACATGAATTTCTAGGTTTTTTTCTACCATGTAGTAATTTTCATTACTATGGGGGTCATTACAACCCTGGCGGATGGTGTTAAAGGTGCGGTAATAGCGCAAGCAGGCCGGCGGACAAAAAAAGGGAATCATGACCCTGGCGGAAACCGCCAGCAAAGACAGCCACTTTAACACACCGCCCGCCACGGCGGTACAGACAAGCAGCGCAGCGGTCACCGCCAACAGACAGGCGGAAGACAATGTACCGCCCATAGTATCACAACCCGCCAATCCGCCACCTTTTCCGGGGCGGATTCACTGTGGATAAAAACACGGCGGAAACAGTTTCTGCAATGGGAAAACGCTCACCTTAACATATCCCACGAGGAAGGAGGACACCATGGAGCCGGAATTACAAATCCTACCGCCCTTTTATTCCTACTCATCTACGAAGACCAACGCCAGCGCCGGCGAAGACAACGGTGAGTACTGCACCTGCGACATAGGGGAGGGGGGAGGCAAAAGTCAGGGGGACACACACGCAACACCCCCACCCTCACATATTACAACACACACACCAATGCATTTACAAACATCACAGTAACAACCCACAACCCCCCCAAAAGAATGCAAAGATAAAACAAAATCAGTTAAAACATTGTAATGTATCAATATACATGTCTCAAATATATACAGATATATTATAAAATAATTCAAAAGTATATACATTACGAGAAGTAGTGCAGATAAGCACATATCAATGTCCATGCCCCACTGCCGGGGCATCAGAGAGAAATACAACAGGCACCTCAGGGGAAAGGGAAGGGGGGGCACTTCAGCCGGATGAGTGCAAAGTCAGATCCACGACGGGGCTCCATGCCCATTGATGTATCCTGGGGAGTGCAAAGCCACAGTCTCTCAAGTCTCTACAGTGGGTGGTTTGCCCACTGTTACATCCTGGGGAGTGCAAAGCCACAGTCTCTCAAGTCTCTACAGTGGGTGGTTTGCCCACTTGACCATCCTGGGGAGTGCAAAGCCACAGTCTCTCAAGTCTCTACAGTGGGTGGTTTGCCCACTGGACCATCCTGGGGAGCGCAAAGCCACAGTCTCTCAAGTAGATCACAGCCTCCACTGGTTCTGGAGGGGGACTGGTGCCCAGAGTGCTTCATCCTGTGAAGGACAGACAGAGTGAATGGATCTCTCCACTGGTTCTGGAGGGGGACTGGTGCCCAGACTGGATTAGTCTCCCCGTGACAGTTCCTGTCCCGTCACTGTCCCAGCTGCATATGGGATAACGATGCTTGATGTGGCGGTCTTTTCCTTCTTCAGCGGTGCATGCCCTGTTCAGCGGTGCTTGCCCTGTTCAGCGGGGCTTTGCCATGGCGGTCTCTGGACTGTTCGGCGGTGCTTTGCCATGGCGGTTCTGGACTGTTCAGCGGTGATTTGCCATGGCGGTCTCTGGACTGTTCAGCAGTGCTTTGCCATGGCGGTCTCTGGACTGTTCAGCGGTGCTTTGCCATGGCGATTCTGGACTGTTCAGCGGTGCTTTGCCATGGCGGTCTCTGGACTGTTCAGCGGTGCTTTGCCATGGCGGTTCTGGACTGTTCAGCGGTGCTTTGCCATGGCGGTCTCTGGACTGTTCAGCGGTGCTTTGCCATGGCGGTTCTGGACTGTTCAGCGGTGCTTTGCCATGGCGGTCTCTGGACTGTTCAGCGGTGCTTTGCCATGGCGGTTCTGGACTGTTCAGCGGTGCTTTGCCATGGCAGTCTCTGGACTGTTCAGTGGTGCTTTGCCATGGCGGTCTCTGGACTGTTCAGCGGTGCTTTGCCATGGCGGTTCTGGACTGTTCAACGGTGCTTTGCCATGGCGGTCTCTGGGGTGTTCAGGGGTGCTTTGCCATGGCGGTCTCTGGACTGTTCAGCGGTGCTTTGCCATGGCGGTTCTGGACTGTTCAGCGGTGCTTTGCCATGGCGGTCTCTGGACTGTTCAGCGGTGCTTTGCCATGGTGGTCTCTGGACTTTGCATTGGTGTGTGGCATGACGTTCTCTGGAGTGGGCATTGGTGTGTGGCATGACGGTCCCTCATTGCCCAGCGGGGCTGTGGCTGCCGGGGCCCTCCTGGGCAATGACTCCGGTGGTGGCAGTGGCGGTGGTCTCCTGACCAGTGACGATACTTGGGCCCTCCTGGGCACTGACTCTGGCGGTGGCGGTGGTCTCCTGACCAGTGACGATACTTGGGCCCTCCTGGGCACTGACTCCGGCGGTGGCGGTGGTCTCCTGACCACTGACGATACTTGGGCCCTCCTGGGCACTGACTCCGGCGGTGGTCTCCTGACCAGTGACGACGGTGCTGGCGGTCGCGTCCCGGCGGCCGGGAAGGATGCCGCCCTTCTCTGCCGTGATGCTCACACCAGGCTGTGCAGACTTCTGGCCCTTCTCCACCTTTGGAGGAGTCAGAGCTGACTCTGCAATTCCCCTGGGACCCATGTGAGTTGTTTTGCCTCCACGAGTCTTCACACGGTCCCGTCGGCCACTTTCCAACTTCAGATCCTTTAAAGGGGTGGACTGGCAGTGCCTTGGCTCCGGGTCACACTGCCTGCCCTGGTGGCCGGTGCACTCCACACACCTTGAACACGCACCACTGGTACTGGAGGCTTTTTGGCTGAGACGCTACGACGGGACTGATGAATTGGAGGGGGGCAAAAAGGTCAACTTTGCAGAGGGACAGTTTCTGACGAACACTGGGATGGGTAGCTGGAGGGGGTCTGTGAGTGGAGGAAGAGGAGGTGGTTGTAGGAGGTGTCACTTTAGGTGTTTTGGGTGCAGGTGCAGGTACTGGAGGCTGTCTTGAGGTGGATGGATGTTGGGTGTGTGGGTGCCCGCGTTTGTGTACTTTGGGAGGGGGCGTCACAGACACACTGGGAGAGGACACAGGGGACGTGTAAATGGGAGTGGAGGCGGTGATTGCAGGTGAGCGGGGTGTGGTGCTGGGTGTTCTGGTGCGAGTCCTGGTGCCTGTAGATGTATTGCATGCAGGTGAGAGTGTAGATGAGACTGGGAGGGAGGAGGGAGACGATGAGGAGGGGGACACAGTGGAGGCAGTGGATGTTGCTGTGTCTGCATGTGGGTGATGCTTGTGTGTGTGCCTGTGGGTTATGTGGTGCCAATGTTTGCCTGAGCTACTTTTGTGTATTGAGGTGTGTGCATGCTGGTCTGATGGTGTGCTTGGGATGGGCTGGGGTACAGGGGATTGGGTCTGGGTGGAGGAGGTTGGAGGGGGGAGGCTAGACACAGGGACAATGGCTGCCATCAGTGCTGAGGCCAGAGATTGCAGGGTTCGCTGAAGGACAGCCTGACCAGAATGAATGCCCTCCAGGAATGCATTACCGTGTTGCAACTCCCTTTCTACACCCTGGATGGCATTCACAATGGTAGACTGCCCAACAGTGAGTGACCTGAGGAGGTCAATGGCCTCCTCACTGAGGGTAGCAGGGGTGACTGGGGCAGGGCCTGAGGTGCCTGGGGCGAAGGTGATGCCCACCCTCCTGGGTGAGCGGGCACGGGGCGAACGCTGAGGGGCTGCTGGGAGGGCAGTGCTGGTAGGGGAGGTGGCGGGTGTACCTGTAGAAGTGGGGCGCACATATGGTGCCGCCACCACAAGGGAGCTCCCATCGGCGGACGAGTCCGTGTCGCTGGTTGGTGATCCGGTGGCCGACGTGAAGCTCCCCTCGCCCTCCGTCCCACTGGTGCATTCTGAGTCCGTGGTGTGGCCCTCCTTGGCCATGTGGGATGCAGCTCCCTCGTGCTCCGGTGCCACTGTACCTCCGCCTGATGATGCTGATGCACAAAAGAACAGGGAGAGCACAAAAAGGGGGGGAAGACAGACGAAAGACAGGTTGAGTGCATGGCTTACCGCTACCGTTGGCGGACAATACAGACACAGCAGCCCCCTGCACTATGCCGTGCTCCTGGCCTCTACAGATGCAATTTCTGGGATCTGGCCTACATGGCTATGGTGGACATCTGCACACATGGATGCCACAGGGGCATGTATACCTGTACTTGGCACTCTACTGCGGTGGGGTAGAGTGCCACATGGCCTGCATTATGGAGGAGCCTAGCCTACGTATTTCTGCCTGGCCTAGGTATACCCACAGCCCTCCTCCCTCAGCCAGCCCCTCCACTGCGCGCCAAGTACCCAGAATGAGGTTGTACTCACCTCCTTTTGTCTGCTGTGATGCCCTCAAGCGCCCATCCAACTCAGGGTAGGCCACCGCCAGGATCCGGAACATCAAGGGGGTCATGGTGCGACGGGCACCCCTCCCACGTTGGGAGGCCATCCCCAACTGAGCCTCCGCCGTCTTCTTGCTCCAGTGGCAAATGTTTTCCCATCTTTTCCGGCAGTGGGTGCCCCGTCTCTGGTGGACCCCCAGGGTCCGGATGTCCTTGGCGATGGCACGCCAAATGTCCTTCTTCTGGTGGGCGCTGACCTACATGACATGCACAAGGGAAGAACAGAAGTCATTACCAAGTGCACCTTCCCTAGCCATGTGGCACATTCATTCACATGCATTAATGTTCCCTGAACTCTGCCCCATTCCCCCTTACAACCAGCCCTCTCCACCCAGGCCGAGCCCATACAACGTGCTACCTGTGTACTAACTTGTTGGTCTGGAGGACCGTACAGTAGCGTGTACAGGGGGAGGACCCCGTCTACTAGTTTGTCCAACTCCTGAGCAGTGAAGACAGGGGCCCTTTCCCCAGACGCAGCAGCCATCGTCGCTTCCAGACTGAGGTCACAGCAGCACTTGCAGTGTAGGTCCTCTCCTGTCGAAGATCAGGTATCTAGTGATTGAACAGATAGAAAATTGCGGTGACGTCCGCGGCGGTGCGTATCATCACCAGCGGCACACTTGTTCATTGGCTCCTGAGACCCATAGGGGCCAATTTTAACCAATGCAGCATTGCACCACGGTCTACGACCGCCTACCGCGACGGTGTGCAACGGCAACGCAATTACCCCACAATCCCATTGTTCCAGTTTAGAGGTCAGACAGCCGCCATTTCAGGGGCCCACATGGCTTCATTTACTTCTGCATCACACATAGCTAGGCCTACACTCAACACACATACAGGAAGGGTTTTGTGTTTGGTGTCGTGTTCTGTGTAACTGTGGTTACATACCTGGAAAAAAGTTGACTCAGTGGTCGCTGTTGTCCTACCTAGGCACCGTCATTTGGGACAATTGAGAAGATGGCGGAATCCTTCCTGTGTACTGACAGCTGGTGGACCTGTTGACAATAGAAGAGCGACATTTAATGGTCACCTACAGGTTTGACCGTGCCACTATCCAGGAACTATGTACCCAGTTGGAGCCAGACCTGATGTCACCAATCCGCCATCCCACTGGAATACCCCCTGACGTGCAGGTGCTGTCAGTGCTCCATTTCCTTGCAAGTGGGTCTTTTCAGACAACAGTGGCCATGGCATCAGGGATGTCCCAGCCTATGTTTTCCAATGTGCTGTCCAGAGTGTTGTCTGCCCTCCTGAAACACGTAAGGAGATACATCATTTTCCCTGAGGTGGAAGATTTGGCTACAGTGAAAGGTGACTTCTATGCCCTTGGACATATCCCCAACATCATAGGTGCTATTGATGGCACCCATGTAGCTCTGGTCCCCCCCCCCCACACGAGTGAACAGGTGTACAGGAACCGAAAGAGTTATCAATCCATGAATGTACAGATGGTATGTTTGGCAGACCAGTACATCTCTCAGGTGAATGCTATGCTTTCTGGCTCAGTGCATGACGCCTACATCCTGCAGAATAGCAGCATCCCTTATATGATGGGTCAACTCCACAGGCACCTTGTGTGGCTATTAGGAGACACTGGTTACCCCAACCTGTCCTGGCTATTGACCCCAGTGAGGAATCTCAGGACCAGGGCAGATGAACGGTACAATGAGGCCCATGGGCGGACTAGGAGGGTGATCGAACGCACCTTCGGCCTCCTGAAGGCCAGGTTCAGGTGCCTTCCTATGACAGGTGGTTCCCTATTCTTCTCACCGAAGAAGGTGTGCCAGATCATCATCGCCTGCTCGATGCTTCACAATCTTGCATTGCGACACCAGGTGCCTTTTCTGCAGGAGGATGGTCCAGATAACGGTGTTGTGGCAGCTGTGGAGCCTGTGGAGCCTGTGGAAAGTGATGAGGAGGAAGCTGAGGAAGAGGACAACGACAACAGAGAGTCAGTCATACATCAATATTTCCAGTGACACGCAGGTGAGAACATTTTCATTTTTACCATTACATTCACTGTCACACGTCTTCCTCTATTCTGTGTGTAATTTCATAGGATTATTTGGTAACTGAGTTGTTCCTTTCCATTACGGTTTCACAGGTGTGCTTACCAACGTGTGTCATCTGCATGCATCCTTCAAGGAGTTGTGATGTGTGACATAGGTATGTTGCCTTTACAACTGTAAACGCATTTTGACACTGTCATTAATAATACATTTGACCAAATCATAGACTGACTCAAGATTGTTTTGTGGTTCAAGGGTGTTTATTTAAGTGCTCAAAAATGGAGGGGAGTTGTAAAATGGTGATGGGTGATGGTGGAGTAATGTCCATGGCAGAGTCCACTCTATTAGTCTCACAGGTGCACTGCCCATATGGGCATAGGAGGTGGAGCTGGGGCAGTTTATGTATGGACAGGGTAACAAAGTGGGACAGTGGGAGGACAATCAGGGTGGTCTCATTTCCTGGCAGGGGTCTTGCCATCTTGCTCTATCCTGTTCCTGGATCTCAGGGACCACTTGTGTGGTGGTTGTCCGTCTGCAGGGGGTGGGGTGCTGGTGTGGTGGTCCTGTGGCGGGGCGTCCTGTCCACTAGCACCGGCAGAGGTGGTGGGCAGTTCATCGTCCATGCTAGTGTCAGGGGCCCCTTGGAGTGCCACGGTGTCCCTCAAGGTCTGCTTTATGTCCTTCAGCACCCCTACGATGGTGCCCAAGGCGGAGCTGATGGTCCTGAGCTCCTCCCTGAACCCCAAATACTGCTCCTCCTGCAGGTGCTGGGTCTCCTGAAACTTGACCAGGACTGTCGCCATCGTCTCCTGGGAGTGGTGGTATGCTCCCATGATGGAGGAGAGGGCCTCGTGGAGAGTGAGTTCCCTTGGCCTGTCCGCCCCCTGTCGTACAGCAGCCCTCCCAGTTCCCCTGTGTTCCCCTGGACCGTGTGCCCACTACCACTGCCCCCAGGTCCCTGTTGTTGTTGGGTTATCCTGGGTTCCCTGTAGTGGTGGACACACAGCTGATTGACCTGTCCTGGGTACAGAGGTTTGGGCCCGCTGGGTGGGTGCTGTGCTGGTGTTACCAGAGGGTGGAAGGTCAGTGTTGGGCTGTGCCTGTGCAAGGGGAACCGACTGTCCCGAGGCCCACGATGGTCCGGGCTGGTCATCAGGATCCAGTAGGGCAGAGCTGCTATTGTCACTGTGGGCCTCTTCTGTGGGTGGAGTTGAGTTGTCTGGACCCTACGGTGTGGTGACGGTCCTTCGTGATCCTGCAGGGGCATAAGAGCGTTATTATTGCATGTGTGTGTGTCATGGTGTGCAATGGGTGGGTGTGCGTGTACCCCAGTGCAAGCATTCCTGTGTGGGGGCTTGTGTGATGATGGTTAGGGGTTGTTATGGGTATGTGCAGTGAGCATGCTTTAGTGATGGGTGTCCATGCTTAGTTGTGTCATGCAGGGCTTGGTGTTGGGATGTGTGATTTGTGTTCTTATTACATTAGTGAGGAGTTTGGGTGATAGGGGAGGGGGTGAGGGTGGGGGTGTGTGATAGAATGCAGGTAGGGTGGGGGATCTGATAGTTAAGATTTGACTTATCAGTGTCCATTCCTCCACTAACTCCTCCGAGGGCCTCTGGATGCATGATGGTCAAGACTTGCTCCTCCCATGTTGTTAGTTGTGGAGGAGGTGGGGGTCCGCCGCCAGTCCGCTGAACCGCGATGTTGTGCCTGGAGACCGCTGAACGCACCTTCCCCCGTAGGTCGTTGCACCTCTTCCTGATGTCCTCCCGATTTCTTGGATGCTGTCCCACAGCGTTGACCCTGTCCACGATTCTGCGCCATAGCTCCATCTTCCTGGCTATGGATTTGTGCTGCACCTGTGAGCCAAATAGCTGTGGCTCTACCCATAGGATTTCCTCCACCATGACCTGGAGCTCCTCCTCGGAAAAGCGGGGCTGTCTTTGGCGTGTCATGGGGTGGTGTGTGTGATGTGTGGGGCGGTGTCAGTGTTGATGTGTGTGGTGATGTGTAGTGGTGTGTGGTGTTTTGTGCGTGGATGTTTTGTGGGTGATGGTGTGGTGGGATTGTCTATTCTGTGCTGTATCTCTGGCCTTCGTGACTAATTTTGGGTCGTAGGGGTTTGTGGGTGATGTGGGTGTGGGTTTTATATTGAATTGGGTGTGTGGGAGTGGTGTGTGTATGTGTATCAGGTGTGTGTATTTGGAATTGTCCAATGTGGCGGTGTTTTGGAGATGTGTGTGTATTTTGAGCGCGGCGGTGTGTACCACCAATGGAATACCGCGGTTGAAAGACCGCCATGTGGATTCGTGGGTCGTAATAGCATGGGCATGTTTCTGTTGGCGTGGAGGTGGAGGTTTTGTTTTTGCCAGTTTAACACTGACCTTTGGTGTGGTGGACTTGTGTGGGTGACTGGATTTCGGCGGATTCCGAGATGTGTGTCATAATAGCTGTGGCGGAATTCCACGGCGGTGTATTGACGGTCTTCTGCACGTTGTAAGCGGCTTTTACCGCCAATGTTGTAATGACCCCCTATATGTTAATCCAACCACTGCCACACACAGCCTTTGGGTGTGTGCAGCAGGAGTTGGCCTTGAGTCCAACCCCCTATAAGCAGCCATCCTTGCACCTTGCACAGCCTTCACCCATGTGCAGCAAGGTTGCCCTCAAGAATTAGCCTGCAGCTAGACACTACAGCAAACCCCCTTAACCACCCAACCTCATGCTGTGCATGGCCCTTTGGACGTGTGTGGCAAGAGTTGGCCAGGCCCTTTCTGGGTGTGAGAACAGGTGTGAGAGGGTGTATCTGGGGGTGGGAGTGGCTGTGAGTGTATCTGTCTGGGTGTGAGAGTGCATACAACAGTGTTTTAGTGAATGCATCAGGGTGTGTGCAGGTCTGTGAGTGGGTGCATGAGGCTGTCAGTGGGTCTGTGAGTGGATGTGAGAGTCTGATTTAGTCTATGAATGGGTGAGTAACTATCTGAGTGGGTCTGCAAGTGGGTGCCTTGAGGGTCTAACTGGGGCTGTGAGTGGGTGCATAAGGGTCTGTCAGTGAGTGCGTGAGTGTCTGAGTGGGTCTGTGAATGGGTGTGTAAGTGAGTGGGTGTGTGAGTAGGAGAAATTAATTGAAAGAGAGACAGATAGAGAGAGGAGAGAAAGTGATAGGGAGAGATATAGTTAGTTTTTTAGACTTTGATGTAAGATATACTTTATTAAGTATTTAAAATAAAAAAGACTTCAAATAAAGAAGGAAGTAAGTCCACTTGGACTGGAACCCGAACCTTTCATTTTTTTTAGCCCTTTATGGCTATCTGGGATCTCAAGGGAGCCCTCGGGGGTCTCCACAGATCCTAAATATTTATTTAGTTATATTTTATTTTAAGAAAATGCCCTTTACGGGCTATCTGGCACCATGGGGGAAGCCTTAATGCTTCCCTTGGAGTGGCATTGCTTCAGCAATCGGGGAGCTCCTTTAACAGCATTCCCTATTTTCTGAAGCATTTTATCTCTGTCCCCTGCATGTGAGGAGGGGACAGAGAAGAAAGCTCCACTGTTTGACAGCCAGACAAACTTGACAGGTCCCACTGTCAAACAGCGAAGTGTTTACTGTGGCTTGGCGGCAGCTTCAGAGCTGGAGTCAAGCCACAGCAAACAGCTATGTCTCAGGGGTGGGCATCTCTGGATATAGCAGGAGCTTAGCCCCAGGGCCATTACTGGCTACATGAGGGGGGCCACACAACACCTCTCCAATGTGCACATAGCCCTGGGAGGTGGGCCCCCTGCTTGAATTGCAATATTTGACCCAGGGAGGTGTTGGTCCTCGGGGCTGTGTAAGAGGCTGCAGGGTCTTGCCCACTTTAAAAAAGCATTTTGCCCCGGGATGGTGGTCCACGGTGTGCAGGGGGGCTGTGCGACCCCCGCTCACATTACTTCAATCGAACTGGGGAGGTGGTGGTTCCCGGGGGTGCTTATTAAATCCCAAGGAAGGGGGCTCTATGAACCTCCTTCCTATATTAAGCCCCAGATGCCTCTGGGACCTGGCCCACCTGAGGGCAAAAAAAATAAAGAGCGTGGGAAACCACATTTAAAAAAAAAAAAATCTCAGAAAACCTGGCAGATCAATCTGCAGATTTTGCTGATGTTTAAAAAAAATGTTTTTTTGCCCCTTACGGGTCCCTCAGGACCCCAGCACCAGTGCAAAGGGGTCAGGGTGACTCTACCCTGGCCCCTTTTCTTTTTTTAAAAACATTTTTTCCCAGGACGCAGCCAAAGCCACGTCCCAAGGTGGCTACCAACACTTCCTTGTTGAAGTGTGGGCAGCCTATCAGATATCAGCATGGGGACAGTTTATTCCGTGGAAAATCTGCAGTGCTAGATATCTAGATTTTTTGGTCTTAAGTTACTCCACAACTACTGAACAGATTTAAACCAAACCACAAAAAGAGTGATCTGGAGAACAAAATCTAGCGCTGTGCCAAATTTGGTGTCATTAAGGTCAGTGGGTCGGGCTGTAGGTGTGTTTAAAGAATTCAAAATCCTCATAGACACAGAATGGAGAAAACATGTTTTGGGACCCCCCCCTTTATTTTTGCCACTGCTTCACGGATCACCCCAAAACTTTCAAGACAGAAGCTGAGCTGACCAAAGTGTAGGTTTAGAAAATTTTGTGAAGATTCTTCAAGCAGTGCCAAAGTTATTGGCAAAACAAAAAATGTTCCATCTGTGAAATAAATGGTCCTAACTATACCCACCTAGTGGCGACCTCCTCTAGGTAATATATATATTGAATTTTTAATTTTTTTAAATTTCCATTCCTATATATATATATATATATATATATACATATATATATATATATATATATATGTATGCATATATATATATATAGAGAGAGAGAGAGATAGATATTCCACCATCTCCTTGAATCTAATGAAGGTACAGCACTTCATGAGTGTGTTACCTTACTTCATTTGCAAGAACACCAGAAAGAAAATAGAACAATTTTCGACAGTAAACTGCCTTTATCAGCCTGTATGCTGCCATTTTGAGTTCACCAAAATATCACCCAATTGTGTTAACATATTGCGCATTACATGACTTCCTTTTAGTAAACATGAAAAAGTGAGCTATTCTTGAACAGCTTCCCAATCTACAAATATGTTTAAACCACAATAAAGCTATCATCATACAAATATTAGTGTCTGCACTCCTTAACCATCAATATTGTTTTACAAAAGTACATTCTAAATAATACTTCATGCCTTAATTTTTCATATGTAATGATTCCGTTGATCCAAAACACATACGGTTAGTTACACAATTAAATAATTTCCTCAATATTCTAAAAATTACAGTCTCAATCAAAGAATATCTCACCCCAGTGGGATGTACTAGTCATGATAAACCCTACACAAAATATCTCCCCATACTTGCCTGCCTAAATACACCATAATCAAGCCTATCAAATATAACCCCAGTGGGCCGTCACAACTTAGTCTAAATAGGGCACTGAGCTTTTAGTCTCTAAACACTCTCACTTGGATAGTAATAGCTTCTTTTATCTTCTGCGTATTCATACCCTTCCGTAGACAGCCCTGTAGAAACATAAAACATACATTTAAAAATCAACAAAACAGCTTTCCCTTCTTTAAAACTCCTTATCATTTTTTAGTCTAAGCAGAGATCCTGAGTTACCATTTTGATATATTATAGATGAACATGCATTCCTTCAATGCAGATTAAATATTTAGGTTATTTGCTATGAAAAGCTAATATACACCATTATTCTCAATTTGTTCTCCTGTTGCCTCCTCCTATGTCTTTATTGATCCCTTCCACAATGCTATAACTCAAATCCTTGAATATCCCTCTATGAACCTCAGGTAATAATGCCTGGCAACTGGATATGCACTGCCGTAGCTCTTGATAGCTCCCAGGTATTGCAACACACTTTTGTGTACTTCTAAGGTTGTACTACCCACATAAATCTTAGGACGGCTGCATCTCAATATATACACCGCGTAGTCACTCTTGCAACTAAACCGTCCCTTAATTTTATGTACTGTTTTCCACCTATTCTCACCTCAGTAATATTCTCTCCATTCTTACAGGATTTATATTTGGGGCATTTGACAAACCCTCTTCCTGGTTTCAACTACATAGCTCTTTCTATACTGATGTCACTCCCCACCAGTATATGCTCAAGGATTTCGCTCTTCTAAAGGGTGTTTGTGGGCATCTTGATATCTCATTCCCTATGATCTATTACGTGCTCCTCTCACCTTTTGATGTGTACTGTGAAATCCTGTGAGAAACACTTGCTGTCCTTTCGCACCTGACTTCTTGACACAATCCTTATAAAAGGTATCATCTCTTCCTTTTGTTTCCACTTTACTCCTAGTTTTCTCTAGAGTACACTTGCCATATTCCCTTTGTCACAACCTCTGTATCATGTCCTTCTTCTCCTGATCAAAATCTTGCTGTGTGCTACAGATGGACCTCGCTCTATGCAATTCTCCAAAGCAGATGCTATCTTTCAAAGGTCTTGGGTGAAAGCTACTTGCATGTAATATGCTGTTTCCTGTACTTGGTTTCCTATACAATGTGGTCTCCAATTTCTGGTCAACCACCTTCACCACATCCAGAAATTCTACCTCTCTCTCATCAATACTGTGTGTGAATCTCAAATCAATGTATTCTTATTAATTTCTGAAACAAATCTAGCAGCACTTTCTTTGTCACCTCTCCAAATGACAAAGATGCCATCTGTAAACCTCAAACAATGATACAAGTGTTCCACTGATCCAGCGAAGGGCAACTGAGCACCTGCTCCTCCCACCAGCACATATGAAGATTTGCATTTATGGGAGCAAAGCAGGTGCCTGTTGCCATTCCACATTGCTGTTCATAAATCTCACTGCTAAAAAATAATATATTGTGTATCAAACACTATTCCATCATCTTTAATATCATCTTGTTGAGTATACAGAACCTGACTGGTCTGACTCCCAAAAAGTACTCAGTAGCCCTCAAACCATCAGAATGATATATATACTCATGTATAATGATGCTACATCAAGTGTCATCAATAACATTTTGTCTTCCCATGTGATATCAAACACCCATTTTAGGAAATCTCATTTTGTGCTTTGTATTCTATATATCTACATACATTTTCAAAGAGTCCTTCTTGGGCAACTATGATAGGTCTTCCTGGTGGTTTCACTGTATCTTTATGTACATTCAGGATCAAATAAAATACAGGTAATCTTGTGCACTCTCTTTCCTAAAAACTATGCTCGTCTGTGCTTAAGAGTCCCTGTGTCCACCACTCAGCTAGTGCAGAATTAAAATCTTCTTTACAACATCTTAAAATGTGACATATCTACTTTTCTGTAACAAGAGTTATCATTCAGTTGTTTATAAGCTTCGGTCATGGAGGCTGATTTTGACCATAGAACTATATTACCTTGCTTTTCTGAGTCTCGTACTACTATGTCTGGGTTTGAGGTCACTTCTTTATTGTTTCTACTAAATGTTTATCTCTCTCATATCTTTTCTTAGATTCCCTCATCCTGATCGTTCTCAGTTCTCTAGTGACCACCTTAGTAAACTGAACCATAGCATCATTTATATAAGCTGGCATGGATCTGGATTTTGATTTCAGAGTAGAACCTCCTTTCTCTAAAACCCATACACCCTCTTTCTTTAACATTTCCACCTTTTCCCTCTCCTCACTCTCTACTGCTGCATCATTTTCTAATTCATATAATTCCTTCACTAAGTATATGTCTTCAATGAAAAGGTTACTATGAGGTGTATTTTCCTCCAGAACTCTAGTTCTCATCACTCTGGTTTTCTTCAAATTTGATACTCTTTAGTTAGTGTAACCAAAAAACTTTGTCATCTTTGATTTGCTCTAATGTATTACATCTTGGGTTTGTTTGCAGTAAAGCAAACAGGAACAACTGCAAGAGTGGATGCACCAGGGCCGGGGAACCATTACTCCACTGGTCTGACAGAAACTGTGTCAGGTTGAACCCACTCATCCACAGGATGGCGAAAACTACAAACCCCTACCTGACCTTCCAAAGATCAGTGTTGGACTTGTGAAACGATAGCAGGTAGACTAAAGCTGCCACTGGCATCTGTGACCTGTGACAAGGACCTAAAGCTGACCCCCCCCCTTGGTGGTTCATGAACTTAAAAGAGCTGATGTGGATATTTCTATGAAAGATTTCAACTGCAATTGAAAATGGATCTGGACTTGACTTTATATTGCCCTCTGCATGACACCCTGAGAATATCTAAGGACCTTGGAAGCAGATTTCAGTGGTTGTTTTGGCACCAAAAGAAATTTGGGAACTTTTTCAAAACTTTCCATCAAGAGCTACAGAGCATCAAGGGGACCGAATACAAAAAGTATCCGACTGGCAGTCCACAGTATCTGATTGAATGTCAGGTTTATCCTCCATGGAAAATAGGTTTTCCTCACAAAAATTACTAAGTCACTTTTCAAATTTGAACTTTAAACTTTTTCAAACTTATCTCTGTCTAGGCAATAGCAGGTCAGTCTACTTTGTGTATCTGACCCGTACTCCATCAAGGTTAGGCTCAAGTCGTGCTAGGTCTCAGTCTACTATGACCATTGCCTACCATTGAGACTTTGTGATTTTTTGGAGTTATTTTTGCTTAAATCTTTAATCTTTAAAAGTCATATTAATGATTACCCTTACTGGATTTTTGCTGTTTTGGTGACATTCTGCTCAATTGTATAAACTGGTGTGGGACTTTTATTGTGCTGTGTCAGACTTGTTAACTGTTTTAAAGCACATTTTCTCTAATAAGCTAAGCCTGTTTGCTCTGTACACCAGCTACCAGGTTTTAAGGTATGTTTTAAATTACTAAAATCTTTTACTGAACCTACCAAGACAGTGTTTTTATTACTTGTGCTGGACCCCATTATGTCCCAACTTAAAATACATTTTTTAAAAATATCATATTGTGTTTTATTTAAAGATATTTCTTTATCCGAGACCATGCAAACTACCAATTTCCTTAAAGCAGGGCCTAGGCAGGCAATGGATTCTTAAACATGCATAAATGTTGATTACCCGGGATAAAGATCACTAAAGAGTTTTTTTACCATATGAAGGAACAATCTTAAGTATGGAAACATATTAATTAATTATTGGTATATGTGAGAATATTTTTTAAAAATATGTATGCCTATTTTGTATTTTAATATTCAATGAGGTGATAAAATAAATAAATGTTAATGATTAATTCATGTTGTAAGAAATTGCATTATTGGTTGTAAAGAATGTAAGACCTTCACACGTAATAGGTCTGCAGCTTTCTCTTTGTTGGCAAGCAGCCATCTCATTGTAGCAATTGACTCTGTAAGGATAGCAAAGAAGAGCATTTAGCAAAGCAGACCAGTCATATGTCCACTTAGGGAATGTGGTGCGGTTTAGTACTCCTAGCTCACTGAAAAGCAACAACAAGACTCAATCTATCTTTGTTAGGTTAGTGCCTTTTCTTATAAACAGGAAAAGTACTTTATTATGCACACACACACGTCTAATTAATACAAATTCAATTAAAAAATATGTACAATTTGGTAAATGAAATGAAAATAACCTTGTGGTTATCATTTGAACAGCATTCCACACCCCTAGCAAGCCCTGACCACTCTAAACACTAAAGCCCACAGCTGCTTCTACACACAATATAAGGAGATGTCATTATCAAAAGTCAAGCCTAATAATAGGAACAAGACCAGCCAATGCAACATCTTTGAAATCAATAATGATCTCTAAAACATATAACTTTTCACTATCAATCATATTATTGGTAATAAAGTATCTGGCACTTCCCAAAATGCATTCTACAATTGTTGGTGGTGCCTCTACCCCTAATAGGGCATAATTCTACAAAGATATGTAAATTTTTAGCCTTGCCAAAGGGTTTATGAGATGCTCTCCAGCTCAACAAATTGGGCCCATGAATAATAGATGAGCCTAGTGACTGCCAAAATGTTTAGGACCATGATCCACTTTTCAGCATGACAAATGTTTGCACCCACCTACCTTTAATGCACTTGAGAGGGGGTGATTTTTTAATGGAACATAAATGTTGTGTGGTAGCTAGAGAATATTTATCATGTCTCCATCACTAAGTAACGTGTCTCAATTTGTTTAGAGCCAATCAAAATCTCTGTTCCCATGACACTTCATAATTAGAAAAAAAAGTGCTTCATTTTTGCTTTCCTAACTGCACAGCGCATGCAGTTCATTTACAGGTATTTACATTTTGTAGTGTGTTAGAAAAAAAGACATCACAATGTTGTAATTTAGTAGCCATTAGATTAAGCACTAGCAGAAGACATCTTGTATTTAGCAACTATTGTGAACATTTCACGGAATCCATTTGTATTCATGGCAGCCATTATCTCTGCCACATGCTGCCATGTGCTTGCCATGTGCTCTGTCCTACCTTCCTGTTAACTACTCTTGAAAATCTGTCTAGTGACAAGTTATATTTAGCATCTCCCACTTTCACACCTGCCCAGTAAGATCTGCAGCTGTTAGTGAATAGTAACAGACAGTAATGTGTCTACTGGTCCTTGAAAACCGTTAGCCCCTCCTACCTGTTGACTGTGCATTTCCATATGACCTTATATGTATATAAGTCTTGCTTCTATAATTGTACCACCTTCTTTTTAGCCCCTGCGTGGGTATAAAAGGACCATGCTCTCTTAGTTCAGTGTGCTACTTCAAACATTGCAGAAGGGTGATGTTTGAACTGTAGTACCACCTCTTGAGGTTTAATAAACTTTGGGGGTCATTATGACCCTGGCGGAAGGCGGAGAAGCGGCGGTAAGACCGCCAACAGGCTGGCGGTCTTTTCTCTGTGTATTACCGCCATGGTCATCCGCCGGTTCTCCATTCCACCCGCTAGGGCAGAGACGACCGCCGGGCTGGAGACCTGGGTCTCCAGCCCGGCGGCCGTCACTATACCGCCAGTGGTATTTTGACCCGGCATACCGCCGTGGATTTCCTGTGGTTTGAACCGCCATGAAATCCATGGTGGTAAGCACTATCAGTGCCAGGGAATTACTTCCCTGGCACTGATAGGGGTCTCCCCCACCCCTCACCCCCATCCCAACTCCCTCCCCTACACCCACCACCACCCCTGCCACCCCCGAAAGGTGGCAGGGCCCCCCTCCCCACCCCGACCCCCAACATCACATAACTCACACATGCACAACACGCATGCAGGCACCACCAACACACACACGCACACACACCGACATACATGCCAACATCCACACACACAGTCAGACACGAACACCCACATACAAACATACACGCACACATCAATACAGACATACCCACAGACATACACGCACTCATTCCCAAAACACACAACACCCCGCAAGCATACACACACTCACACACCCCCTCTACATACACAGACGCACACCCCCATGCACCCACACAACACCCCACCACCCCCCTCCCCTAACGGACGATCGACGTACCTGTTCCGTCGATCCTCCGGGAGGGGACAGGAGCCATGGGGGCTGCTCTGCCGACACCACACCTCCAACAGAACACCGCCACGCCGGATCACAGGATGTGATTCAGTGGCCGGTGTTCTGTTGGAGTGGCGGTAAAGGTGGAGCAACCTCCACTTCCCCGCTGCCCGCCAGTATGGCTGTTGGCGGCTCTCCATCGGAAAAAGGACGGAGAGCAGCCAACAGTCATAATACGCCGAGCGGCAAACCGCCACTACTGGCGGTCTTCCGTACGGCGGTCCCTCGTCGGTCTTGTAAAAAGACCGCAGAGGTTGTAATGACCACCTTTGTCTTTTATTTCATTTTCTGTGCCAACTTCTTCCTATATGGTCTGAGGACTTTGTGCAGAGAACGGCGAACCCCTTCCACTAGTAGGCCTTGCTGAGGCTTACTTCGATAACAGAGAGTTTCCTTTCATACTCCCTGTGTTCCAGAAAAATTGTCATATAATTCGCTGTAACAACTCCTTTCATTTTGCAGTCAGAAAATAAATGTAAACACCAATCATGCAGCAATTTATCAGATGACATAACCCGAGATTTGACCTGTCTTTGAAACATTGGCAAATTTGACAAAAGAAGAGGTTACAACAGTAAACACACAATTTAAAGCCAACCTTATTTATTACTCCCACTTTCCTGATCTGCCAAAAATCAGCTCCTGATCCACCAGTGGGTCGCGCCCCACAGTTTGGGAAACCCTGGGTTAGTGGTCTTGCCATGTGCATTTTTTCATTTCTGCAGCCTTGAGTTCCATTTTCCTTTTGTTATGGGTGCCCCAACCCCAACTGGGGAACCCACATATTATTTTTGTTGGAGATCACGGGGAGTGCCTTAATGGCCCTGTGGCCCATGCCAGCTTTCTATGTGTATGACATCCTTCTTGGATGCCATGGGATAGCCAGTATATGGTTTCCCCTGCCAGCTCTGTCCAGGAAGGTGTGGTCCTGTGGGGTGTGCCCCACTCCCCCAGATGGCACAGGGGGTAGAGGCAGCACTATATGGGGAGCTGCCCTGTGTTGCTTCTCCTCCTTGGTCTTTGGTCTTGAGAAGATGGTGGTCCCACTGACCATCTTGATTGGGTCATGGTAAAATCCCATGTAGGGGTCACAACACACAACCACTCGCATGAAACATTGCATCCACGATGATGCACTGGCCCCTTGGGTCCTGACCCACACCAGTAGGAATTTGTAAAATTTGAATGATCCACTATGTGTGCCATTTTCCACTTACCTCCCTTGGGGGAACAGGCTTTCTTTCTCTGCTTCTCCAGCCCTGTAAGGCTAATTTGTTTGAGAACTATATTGCATTGCTTTGAAAGAGGAGCTCTAGAGAGGCTCTAGGAGAATTTTACCCAGGCCTCCTGGCCTCTAAATGGTGGTTTTCCGGGGAGCTTCACTTTTATTACTTCTTAAGATAAACCTGTCCTTTGTTTAGGCTCCTGGTGCCTACTTTCATCAGGGGACTTCTTCAGGACCCCCTCTGCAGCTCACCAGTAGAGTACCCCCCCCTGCCATGCCTCCTCATGCCCCAGAGCTATGGCTGTCTTGCAGGACACCTACGTGTCAGCAGCAGAGTCAGTGGCACCTTCCTGATGGAGGTCACCCAGCTTTAGGATCAGCCCTCTAGAGATTCAGGGAAGCACTCTAGGGTCTCCCCTAGCAGGTCCAACTCTCCACTGTCTCTTAGATGGTATAAAAGGCAAGCACCACTGGCTCTGGAGGAACACTCCCTGCCCCTGGGTGCCAGCTGGAGTTAAAGTACTTCATTCAGACCTTGTAAAGAAATCAGGTAGCTTCTCATTCCATTTGTGCATTCCTCCAGGTATCATCTCTCCTAGGTCCTGTGAACACTCAAGTGTTTCACCCTTGTCCAGGAGATTTCAAGTGTGGGTAGAAAGTTTTGGAAGGTGGTCACCACTGACCAAAGACAGGCTGTCACATCATCATGGATTATCACACTTGGATGTTAATATCAGGTAAAGCAAGGGTTGCATTGGTATAATCCCCCTCTTCAATCAAATCCCAGTAAGATTGAGTTGTTTTTCAACAGATAATGTTGATAAGGGTATGTGATCTGTATTTTTATGGACAACCTGTGGTCAATGTGAATAATTAGTATATTTTTTATCAAAGGGTTTTTTCCCTTTTTCGGTTGGGCAAGCACAAAGAATAATTGGTGATACTCCTGCCCACAGCTGTAGGGCCTCTGTCCCATCTGAATGGAGGATGCATTTGCACCCTCTAGTCCAGCAGACCACATCCTGCAGACATCTTACACTCTCCATAACAAACTAGATTCCCATTAAATTCCCCTACCACCAGTAGGAAAAAGAACAGATGTGTTTAGATACCTTGAGTGTGCATCTGCAAAGGATCCATCAGGGCTGAGTGGGTCTCAAACCAGTGACTGGTAGCCATAGAAGGAGGTGTAGCTATAAGGAGGATAGTATGGTCCTTCACTGCTATTTCAAGTGGGTTGAAATGCCTCTCTCTCGCTGATCAGTGCTAGCCCTCCCATTTTCGTGTTCATTCTATTAATCCACAGAATCCTGCAATGAGAAGGTACTCATTGGCTGCTAACATCCTCATTCCAGGTGTCATGCATACTTTTAAACATATTGTATGCCGCATCCACCCATATGTGAGCAAACAAATACTGTTGTACTACCCAGAAGAAAGTCTTTAAATTCTCCTAACTTTTTTGCCCCAATCCTAACACTCCTGACTGAACTGTTGCCGTTAGAGGACTACAACTGTGAGTCAGAACCCTTTGCTTCTCCAAGTAATTAGTTATATGCTCCCTCACTGTATTTATAAACGTCACCACATTCGACCTCTGTTTTGAGCTTTACTCTATCTATTAGCATCTTTTGCTGTTGGCAGTGAACTCGGCGTCATCATTAGCAATGTACACTAAATGTAAACATTAAGCACAAACTCCCAATAGTTCTGATGTATAGGGAAGTCAGAATTAAATAAAGCATACATTTCAATGACACAAATGCACTTTCTACAGTGAAACATAGAACAAAAGGCTTATGCAGTCATCCAAGAGTGGTTACATGTAGAAGACTTTCTCCTTTCAACACTGATCTTTCGCCATACAGATTTTTCTATGCTATTACAATTGGTATTTTTTTTAAAAATTAACATCCAAGTGGATTTCATCATACTGATAATGATCACTTTGCTTGCAACTCTGGCACCACGTTTTTGAAAAAAGACTTTCCTTTCACTTATGGCTTTCACTCTTTCATTCATTTATTCATAATTTTAAAAAGTTGCATTACATTATCATAGATTGTCATTTTGATTACTGAGATGATAACACATTACATTTATACATATGTCTTCATGTTTCCTTTCTTGGAAGCATTTGCTTGTAGCTGCACCAAAAACTTAAGACGTTAGACTTCTAGGGCCAGATGTAGGTAAAAAAAAATTAGCGACTCGCAATTTGCGAGCATGTGCGACTCGCAATTTGCGAGCATGTGCGACTCGCAATTTGCGTGTCGCTAACTGGAATGCAGGTAGAATTAGCGGGGACAAATTGCGACTCGCACCCGGAGTCGCACCGCAGATAGCGAGTCCGCTGTTTGCGAGGTCGCTTTTTGCGACCGCGCAAAAAACAGATTCGCAATTTGCGAGTGGGTGTCGCAAATTGTGACTGTGCTGAAAATTTAATGCAGGTGCTGCAGAACACTCCAGAAACCACTCCAGAACACTCTGGAAAACACTTCCTGGCACATGATGATGACATCACAGCCAGGAAGTTTACAAATACACCTGGGAGGAGGGAGGACCACACCCTTTTTAACTGCTGCACAGCTAACAGAGCAACAGCAACCATGGCTGACACTCCCAGGAAGAGAAAGCTGAAGTTTTCAGAGAAGGAGCTGGAGGTGCTCACAGAGGAGTGCTGTCAGCACCATGATGAGCTATTTGGGAAGGCAGCCCCCAATGTGCCAGACTCTGCCAAAAAGCGAATTTGGCAGGAAATTCAAGAGAAAGTAAACTCCCTGGGGGTCAGCCACAGGAGTGTGGATGAAATAAAGAAGAGGTGGTACGACCTCCGCTCCCGGACCAAGGAGAGGGTGGCAGAAAGGCTCCGGGAGATGAGAGGCACAGGAGGGGGACCATCTTCCATACCACCACCCACACCCCTGGAGGAAAGGGTGGAGGAGACCCTGGAGCCGGAGTCTGTAACAGGATTTGGAGAACTGGACACCTCTGAGCCCAGAACATCAACCGGTGAGTACCATGTGATATGCCTGTACCCCCATCATTGCCATACCCCCACCCACCATGTACACAGGGGCATGCACAACCAAGATAGCTCCATTTCAGAGTAGCAGATACCAGCATGATGCATTATGGGCAATGTAGTCAAGTAGGCAGTTAATAGGCAAATGTTTATTAGGAAGTGTGCAACAGATAGCAGACACTGACAGTGTTTTCCCCATGTCCCACAGGTCTCCCACAAGACACCACCACCAGCCACAGCAGCCAGGTGCCACTGGTCAGCCAGCCCCATGAGGAGACAACAGGAGCAGCCACCACTCCCACCTGCACCACCAACACCATCCCCTCTATGGCAACACCCGCTGCAACAGTGGTTTCGGAGCCTGCACCAGCAACAACCAGGAGTGCCACATCACACATCACAGGGCCTCCACCGCTGCGCAGGCGACGCAGGATGAGGAGAGCAGGGCTGCAGGCAGAGTCAGGGCTTCCATCCACCACACTGACAGAGGCACAACTGCTACTTGGTCAGCGCCTGCAGAATCAAATGTTAGGGCGGATTAGTGGGGTTCTGCAGCGCTTCGTAAGGAACAATGCAAACAGCATGCAGCAGGTTCATGCACAACTCGAGGTAATTGGCAACAACACTGGTGACCTAGCCCTGTCAATGCGTGACCTGGTGGCTGGACTGCTTACGCAGAGTGAGGGTGCGCGGCGCAGGGACCGCCAGTTGCTCCAAAGGCTGGACAGGATGGCCTCCTCTATTTGCAGACTGGCAGTGAACACTACTGGACTGTCAAGGAGAACAGTCGGCCTCCAGGTGGAAATGGGTCACTTTGCGGGTGATGTGGCAAGGGGCCTGGGCCGGATCACCCATGTGATAGACCTCATGGAGTCACGGCAGGTGACCAGGGGTACAGGGGACACCCCACAAGACAGCGAGGAGGGCTCCACTGTCAGCAGTGTCTCTGCTGGTGACACCAGGGTGCTCCGGAGTGGGAGTACGAGGCAGAGCACTGCTGAGCAACCTGGTACCAGCCAGGCTGCCAGAGGCTACTGTAGGCTGTGAACTAACCACTGTCCCTGATGTTGGGGCACATGATGGCAATGTGTCCCATGCCAGGTGGGCTTTTTGAAGTCCCTGAACAGTTTTTCATTGTATATAGTTTGGTTTTTGCACATATTAAATCAAAATTAAATTCCACTTAACAAATGGAGTGTTTGTTCAATTGGTGAGTATGGTAGTAGTTGGCACGTACCTTCCAAAGTATTGGTTTGCAATGTGTTCCCGTCTCAGTGGTTGCTCTTGCTCTTCATCCTCAGAATCTGGGTCTGCAGGGGTGAGAGGTAGCCCACGTCGGGTGGCAATGTTGTGCAGGATAGCGCATGCGACAACTATTTTGAATGCCGTAATGGGGGTATACTGGAGGGCACCTCCACTTCGGTGAAGTCATCTGAACCGTGCTTTCAGCAATCCAAAGGTTCGTTCTATCAGGTTCCTGGTCCTCTTATGTGCACTGTTGTATCGCCTCTCACATTCATTGCTGGGTGTTAAGTACGGAGTCAGTATCCATGGCCGTAGTGCATATGCACTGTCACCTGTTGGGCACAAAAAGTACACTGTTAGAAAGTCCTGGTTGGTGTGCACATTGATCTGTGTGCATGTCTACAAGGTGTATGCAGCTCTACCTAGGAGGTATCCGTCTCCAAACTACCCACGTTCCAGGCGTTGGTGTATCCCACTGTGCCTGAAAATGTAGGAGTAATGAGTACTGCCTGGAAATTTAGCTACAATGTCAGTGATGACATCATGGGCGTCACAAACAACCTCAATATTGAGTGAGTGGGTACACTTTCTATTGCGGAACAGATATTCCAGGTTTGCAGGAGGGCATATTTGAATGTGTGTCCCATCTACACACCCTATGACATGGGGGAAGTTGGCAATCCGGTAAAAGTCTAAATTTCTGCCTCATTCCTGGGTAGGTTTATGTATTGGGACATGTGTGTGAGTAAGGCATCTAGGAATGCCCTGAGGAACCTTGATAGTGCACTTTGGGATACCCCACCTGCCACAGCAATGACCCCCTGATAGCTCCCCGAGGCAAAGAGGTGCAGTGAGCATAGCACTTGCACATGCGTGGGGATGGCGCAGCCGCGCAGAGTCTGGCGTTCTAGCTGTGGTTTGAGTAATTCAAATAAATCTAGTATAGCTGCGCTGCTAAGACTATATTTATCGTATATTTCCTCCTCAGTTTGCTGGAAGAGTGTCTGCCTTGTTCTGTAAATCTTCTCCTGTCTCTGGCTCCTCCTCCTCCTCTGCTGGTCTGCGTGGGCTCTCCGCCTCACTCCTATCAGGTATATCTCCGCCATCTTGAGTAACCCAGATGCCTTCTGGGTCTCCTTTTATACTTTGGTAATGGTTACCATCTGCTCTGAGTTAGTGGTAAATTGGACATGCAAAATGGGCTTTTTGCGACTAGTCGCAATTTGCGTGTTGCTATTGCATATGGTTTGCGTCTCGCAAATTCCGACTTCCTATTTGTGGGTCGCAAAATGGGGTCGCAAATTTTGCGAGTCGGTAACGGCTCGCATCGCTTTTTGCGAGTCGGAAATGGGATTTTTGATTCCCATTTCCGATTTTGCGGAGTCGCAAAGTTTGCTACATCTGGCCCCTAATTTTGAAAATTAAATATAAAGGTGCTCATTTACAAGTCCCTTGCACCACTGTAGCATAATTTGTTCTGATGTTACGGTGGCGCAGAACAATCTTCTACCCCACGCCGTATTTACAAACTGGTGCAATAGTACTATTGCACCAGTTTGTAATCCCTCTGTAATCGAGAAAAATGATTTGTCCTCATTAAGTCAATCTCAGGGAGGCATAAGATTTTGGTGAAAATTAATGTCTACAGTACATATGGATTTTCTTTGAAATCCATGCATGAATGCATTGCAACACCCATGCACCACACATAAAATGCCTGCTTAACACAAAGTAATGCAAGGTATTGCATTATTCTGCATTGCATTACTTTTAGTTACATACTATCACACATCTCTATTTGTGCTGGTTTTAAAACTACCAAAGTGGATTTTGCATCAGGTCTGAGTTTAAAAAGTACAAACCTGGTTAAACATCTTTGTAAATCTGTGGAACTAGTTTGTGCATCCTGGACTAGGTGGATTTACAAAGAATTTGTGGACAGTGCTTCAGTTAAGCTGGTGGTTGTCAGTGTGTACCTCCGCGTGTTATTTGGAGGGCCTGGGGCTTCTGCATCGGATATTAGCAAGAGCAATAGGGGGAAATACACAAATAGGAAAGACGGAGCGAGAGAACGATGGAAAAATTGCCACAAAGGAGAAAGCAGGAATCTGCCTGAGTGAGATAAAGGGAGAGCGAGTTTTGGTGGTGGGTTCAAGCAGCATGAGGTCAATTTAAGAAAACCAACCTTGGCATTTGGAGTACTGAAGTTTAATTGCACTACCTGCCTGCTTCTAAGTGCAGATTCCAGCACCAGCACTCTTTCTTTTACAAGTCAAGTACTATTTGCAGGTAATTTCCCATTATGACACGGTGACAGGATGTTGGTAGCTTCATATTTATATTAATGCACATTAAAAACATGTATCTAGAGTGTGTTTATCATGCTGTTAGAAATGGGGTCTTTGGTTGACAGTCAGGTTACCCCCTGTTCAAGCAAGGACCCTCACTCTTGTCAGGGTAAAAGAGAATCACCCTCAGCTAACCCCTGTTTACCCCCTTGGTAGCTTGGCAGAGCAGTAGGCTTAACTTCAGAGTGCTAGGTGTAAGTATTTGTACCAACACACACAGTAACTTAATGAAAACACTACAAAATGACACAACACCAGTTTAGAAAAATAGGAAATATTTATTTAAACAGAACAAGACCAAAACTACAAAAATCCACAACACACAAGTCAAGTTATCAATTAAAAATCAAAAAGAGTGGTTTCAAACACTCACTAACGCTGTTAGCATGAAAAAGTACCTTGGGTGCATCAAAAATAACCACGCACGGGCGAGTGGGTGTCAAAAAGGGCTTGTGTTGTGTCGATTCCACTCACGAGCGGGACCTTGTGTTGTTTCTCCTTTCGCCAGTTCGGGGCGCATTGTTTCTTTTCTCCGCAGGAGAGCGATGCGTCAATCCAGTCAGCACTCTCGGGTCAGAAATCCAGCCGCACAATGATCCGAAAACCACGCAGCGTGGGTTGCGATCTCTCAGCCTCCTTCAGCGATGCTGCACGCCGTTTCTCCTGCTCGATGCATCAATTCTTCAGTCGCGTTTCCGGCGAGTGACAATTTTTAGCTGCGGAGCCAGTGCCGCTTCGTTTCCTCAGCCGCAGATCGGAGTCACATTGAGCTTTTCCCTGCACGGCGCTCTGTGCATGGATTTCCTTTTCTTTAGGCTGCCAGCTTCTCCTTTCAGGGTCCCAGGAACTAGATGTGCACCACAGCTCAGAGTAGGAGTCTCTCCAGAGACTCCAGGTGCTGGCAGAGAGAAGTCTTTGCTGTCCCTGAGACTTCAAACAACAGGAGGCAAGCTCTAAATGAAGCCCTTGGAGATTTCTTCTCAAGATGGAAGGCACACAAAGTCCAGTCTCTGCCCTCTTACTCTGGCAGAAGCAGCAACTGCAGGATAGCTCCACAAAGCACAGTCACAGGCAGGGCAGCTCTTCTTCCTCAGCTCTTAGCTCTTCTCCAGGCAGATTTTCCTCTTGTTTCAAAAAGTGATTCTGAAGTCTGTGGTTTTGGGTGCCCTTCTTATACCCAGTTTCTCCTTTGAAGTAGGCCTACTTCAAAGTAAAGTCTCTTTTGACTGTGAAATCCTGCCTTGCCTAGGCCAGGCCCCAGACACTCAACAGGGGGTTGGAGACTGCATTGTGTGTGGGCAGGCACAGCCCTTTCAGGTGTGAGTGGCCACTCCTCCCCTCCTAGCACAGATGGCTCATCAGGATATGCAGGCTACACCCCAGCTCCCTTTGTGTTACTGTCTGGTGTGTGGTGCAACCAGCCCAACTGTCATACTGACCCAGACAGGGAATCCACAAACAGGCAGAGTCACAGAAATGGTATAAGCAAGAAAATACCCACTTTCTAAAAGTGGCATTTTCAAACACACAATCTTAAAATCAACTTTACTAAAAGATGCATTTTTAAATTGTGAGCTCAGAGATCCCAAACTCCACATATCCATCCGCTCCCAAAGGGAATCTACACTTTAATCAGATTTAAAGGTAGCCCCGATATTAACCTATGAGAGGGACAAGCCTGGCAACAATGAAAAACAAATGTAGCAATATTTCATTGTCAGGACATATAAAACACATTACTATATGTCCTACCTTAACCATACACTGCACCCTGCCCTTGGGGCTACATAGAGCCTACCTTAGGGGCGTCTGACATGTAAGAAAAGGGAAAGGGGAAGGTTTAGGCCTAGCAAGTGGGTACACTTGCCAAGTCGAATTTACAGTTAAAACTGCACACACAGACACTGCAGTGGCAGGTGTGAGACATGATTACAGAGCTACTTATTTGGGTAGCACAACCAGTGCTGCAGTCCCACTAGTAGCATTTGATTTACAGGCCCTGACACCTCCAGTGCACTTTACTAGGGACTTACTAGTAAATGAAATATGTCAGTCATGGATAAGCCAATTATATACACAATTTGTAATGGAGCACTTGCACTTTAGCACTGGTTAGCAGTGGTAAAGTGCCCAGAGTACCAAAAACAGCAAATTCAGAGTCCAGCACACATCAACAACCTGGGGAACAGATGCAAAAAGTTAAGGAAGACCATGCCAAGGATGAAAAGTCTAACACATGCCTTTTAACCTTAGTTATTGACTCTCATACTATAGTTGATCACAGTTAAAGAGTGCTCTTTTTAAGCAAATATTTCCTGCTATAATTAAAATTGTGCATTTGACTGATGTGTTACCTTACTCTTTCCTCTTTTTTCAGGACCCAAGCTAAACTGCAGTAGTTTGAATTTACTAATGGTCTTAGGCCCATATTTATACTTTTTGACCCAAACCAGCACCAGCGCTGGTTTGAGTCAAAATATTTACCCCCGGCTAACGCCATTCAAACGCGCCAGACGGGCGCCTTATTTTTGGATTGATGTTAGCTGGCGCTGCGGCCTGGTTACAATAAAAATATGACTCTAACAGGGCAATGCAGGTGTAGGGAAGAATGGGATTTGTGCGTCAAAAAATGGTGCAAGTCAGGTTAGAGTAAAAAATCATGGCTCTAACCGGACTTGCGCCATTTTTTGATGCACAACCCCCATTGAAATGACTCCTGTCTTATGCAAGACAGAAGTCATGCCCCCTGCCCAATGGCCATGCCCAAGAGACTTATGTCCCCTGGGCATGGTCATTGGGCACAGTGCCATGTAGGGGGGGCCAAGTTAGGCCCCCCTATGCCACTTAAAATAAAAAAAATATTACTTACCTCTACTTACCTGTACTTACCTGGGATGGGTCCCCCCATCCATGGGTGTCCTCCAGGGGTGGGCGAGGGTGGCAGAGGGTGTCCCTGGGGGCAGAGAAGGACACCTGTGGACTGCTTCCATGATCAGAAACCATGGAAAAGAGCCTACAGGTCCCTTAACACCGGCCGTCACTCAGGCATTAAAAAACAGCGCTAATCTGGCTGTGCGCCATTTTTTAAGGCCCGCCCCGTCCTGTGCATCAAAATGACGCGGGAGGATAAATAATGTGCACATGCCTTAAAGTCATTTTTTGGACGGGAACGTCTACCTTGCATATCATGAACGCAAGGCGGTTTCATGCATCCAGAAAATGACGCACACTGCTGAATTTTGATGTTCGCGGGGTCGGGCATCAAAGTATTAGGCCCATATTTATACTTTTTGACGCAAACCAGCGCCGGCACTGGTTTGCGTCAAAGAATTTACCGCCGGCTAACGCCAGTCAAACGCACCAGGCGGGCGCCTTGTTTATGGATTGACGTTAGCCGCCGTTGCGGCCTGGTTAGAGTAAAAAAGAATGACTCTAACCGGGCAATGCAGGCGTAATGAAGAATGGGGGGGTTGTGCATCAAAAAATAGTGCAAGTCAGGTTAGAGTAAAAAATCATGGCTCTAACCTGACTTGCGCCATTTTTTGATGCACAGCCACCATTGAAATGACTCCTATCTAAGGAAAGACAGATGTCATGCCGCGCTGCCCAATGGCCATGCCCAGGGGATTTATGCCATGTAGTGGGGCCCACGTTAGGCCCCCCTACGTCACTTAAAAAAAGAAAATACTTACCTCTACTGGGTTGGGTCATTCATGACCCCATTCATGGATGTCCTCCAGGGGTGGGCAAGGGTGGCGGGTGGTGGCCCTGGGGGCAGGGAAGGGCATGTGTGGACTGCTTCCATGGTCAGAGTCCATGGAAATGAGCCCACAGGTCCCTTAACGCCTGCCCTCACCCAGGCGTTAAAAAACAGCACAAATCAGGCTGGCGGCCATTTTTTAAGGCCTGCCCCGTCCGGTGCGTCAAAATAACGTGGGAGGATAAATAAGGCTCACATGTCTTAAAGTCATTTTTTGGGCGGGAACGCCTACCTTGCATGTCATTAATGCAAGGTGGTTTCACGCATACAGAAAATGACGCACACTGCTGAATTTTGACGTTCGTGGGGTCGGGCGTCAAAGTATAAATATGGTGTTAGGTTGGCACAAGTTGAGTATAAATTATGGGCCTTAGTTGTTTAGTTTTCATGAGAAACTTTATTATCGTGAGTTTTACTGTAACCGAATAATTGATTCCTTGCATAAGTGCCTGGGAAAAACTGACCATGATATATCACACTGAGCATGCTGTACCATCCTGTACGAAATACGGCCTGAAGGCCGTGAAGCTGTAATCTTCCTTTGTGTGAGGCCTGGGAATAAGGGACAATACAGATGCTTGCTGAATCTTGATTGGTTCCCACTTCTTGGGAACCATGTGCAGTTTAACCCTTTGTTGAATTTTATGTTTTCATTGATTTTTATATGTCAATCTTTCAATAATCTGCCTTTGTTTTGCTATTTTGACTCGTTTTGGATTATATTGTAAAATGCTTTTAGAACGTGACTCTTGAATTGTGACTAATTTGATTTAACTGAGCTTGTATCTTTACTAATTTGCTAATAATTCTTCATGATTTGCAAATCTACTCTCTTCGTCATTCTTAGGGGGCAAAATGTGCTTAACTGGAAATGATAGTCTGCTGAACTATTGATATTAAGGCTCAATTTGAGAAATAGATCCACCCTCTTGAGTGCAGCTTGTACCTGAATTTCTACCAAAGATCTGCACAGTGCAACCCCAACCCCACACTGCTTCAGACATTTACAACTGGAATCTTGTAGGTATCGAGGAACCGCCAAATTATCGCCCCTGCACAAATTTAAAATGAGGAAGTGCACAGTTTGTGCCTTTTATCTGCATCCCAGACAAGCCTCAGATACGGCCTGTCGGTGCGTACCATTAAGCTCTTAAGTAAAGGTAATATATTCTTCTATCCTAATGTGCAGAGTGGCACACTTTTGATTTGTCTCCTTTTTCCAAATTGAGACGGAGTCAAAATGACCCAACTAGTTTTAATCCTTGAGTATGAGAGTTTGATGCAAGGAAAATATTTCGAGAAAGTGACAAGATAAAACTAAAGTTTTTAAATATATGGACCTAGTCAAACTACCTTCTGCTTGTAATAGATCGCCCTCTGGTGGTGAGAGTAAGCGAGAAGAGCGGGTCTCTAACTTGAGAAGTTGGTGGCACATTCCAACCGATTGCTGTTTTTCTAATCCTTGTAATTTAGTGTATATGTGAAAAAACTACGGTATTGAAATATCCTTTCATAGATCGTGAGTAAAGTACGGTGAACCTAGTGAATCGGTAACATATTTATATGATTTTCATATTCTTGAGATGAAGGTCGTGGTGGGAAAGGGTACTATAACAGTTATTACAACCACTATGCTTAAAAAACAATGTGATTGTTCCATTTCAACATTTGTGTCTCTTCTTTAACCCGGATGTACATTCAAAAGAAAAGTCTGATTAAGTTAACAATAAGGTTTAAAAAAAGCATCACAGAAACCATGACTGTGGAGAGTAGAAAGGTTAAAGTGATAACACAAGGGGAGTTTTTAAAAAATGCAAACTGCAAGTGAGTGGAAGGTTGCGGCATGGAGAGTGGATATCATTAGAGCTGTTGCGGAAAGGACAGGGTACTCACAGTTACACTTCATTTATGTACTTCATTAAGGTTGCATAATGTCACAGGGGAACCGATTTGACAGCTTAGATAATCGATAAGTGAGTTTTGACAGTCCTACAATTAATGTTTTGGATTACATAATTCTTTATAATATGATTATGCATTTCAAGTAATGGTGCAGGTTTACATTTATTGAAATGACTGTCTTTTCTCAAAATTGTTGATTTAATTGCTCTACTCCGGGAAGAAATAATCTAAAATATTCGAAAAAACTGAATATTGCTAAGTATTTTCCCTTGAAATGTAATTTCACTTATGGCGTTTTATTCATATTTGCGTTTTACTTTCTCCAGTATTCTGAGAAACAATTTAAGTAATGTTTGATTCACAAGCTCGGTATGTATCTGTGGTGTTTTGTGAGGGGAATTGTTCAATAGGATAAATTTGATCAATTGATTTATACTTTTACTAATGTCTTTTATCTGTTTCTATTCTCACTGAGAAGCGTAGTGTTTTCAAAACATAGGAAAAACATTACTATATTTCTCTAACCTCGCAGGTGACCATAAGACTAAGGGTCCGATTTATTACTACGTGGCTTAGCGCAACAGTGCAGGGCAATTTTCAGCGCTGAATCAAATGTTCCATATTTACTAATACATAGCACATTCTTGCTCTCTCACTGTGCTGGAGCACTAAGGGGCATATTTATGAGATCCCTGTGCCGCCAGGTCGCCACTTTTTCTGATGCTCTGGGAGTGCAGACTCCATAATCAGGTGCTTGCCTGGGTTTTAGCCACCCTGGCTATACGTGAAGGACGCGAGGGAGGTGTAGGGAAGAGGTCAATGGTGGAGAGGAATAACTTCTTAGAGACATTGGGGTGGGAAGAGGGAGAAGGATTGGGAGTGGAGGAAGAGGAAGTGGTTGTGGGAGGTGTCTGTCTGCTGTGTTTGGGTGCAGGTGCATGGGCTGGATGCTGCTGTGAGGTGGATGGCTGTTGGGTGTCTGAGGAGGGGGCCACAGTTGAGGCAGTGGATGTTGGTATGTTTGCATCTGGTTGGTGTATGTGTGGATGCCTGTGGGATGAACTGTCGTGCTTGTGTTTGCCTGAACCACTCTTGTGTGTTGTCTTGTGTGCATGCTGGTCTGCCTGTGTACTTGGGATAGGTTGAGGTTGAGGGTAATGGGATGGGGTAGAGAAAGTTGTAGGGGCGTGGCGGAAACAGGGACAATGGCTGCCATCAGAGAGGAGGCCAGAGCCTGGATTGATCTCAGTTGGGCCACCAAGCCTGTGTGAATGCTCTCCGGAAATGCATTGGTTTGTTGCATTTGGGCTGCCAGACCCTGGATGGCATTCACAATAGTTGACTGGCCAACAGAGATGGATATCAGGAGGTCAATAGCCTCCTCACTCAGGGCAGCAGGGCTAACTGGGGCAGGGCCTGAGGTGCTTAGGGCGAAGTAGATGCCCACCCTACTGGGTGAGTGGACACGAGCAACCCGCTGAGGGGCTGCTGGGAGGGCGGTGCTGGTACAGGGGTAGCAGCTGTACCTGTAGCTGGGGTGAGCACAGAGGTGTCCGCCACCTCCAGGGAGCTTACATCGGAGGAGGTACCTGTGTCTGAACTGTCCTCTCCAGTATCCGCCGTGGTGCTCCCCTTGCCCTCTGTCCCACTGGTGCCCTCACCGTCGGTGGACTTTGCCTCCTGGGTCCTGTGGGATGCAGCTCCCTTCGTCGCCAGTGCCTCTGCTCCTCCACCAGATGATGCTAATGCACATAAGGAGAGGGTGACAAAATCAAAAGGGGGTTGGAAGAGACAAAGGAAACACTCGGTCAATGGCTGCACCAACAACACCAGTGGCGTACACAGCACCCTCACACACAGGGAACAGCCCTATGCACTATGCAGTGCACTTCCAGTAACAATGCTAGTCACAGGGGCAAGGGGAGGGACACATACCGCCAACCGCAGCATACCTGGGACCCACAAGGCCCTGCCCAGTAGTAGATGCCTACTAGCTAGGTAGGGGAATATCACATCAGAATCCTGGCCAACATGGGACCTACTCTGCGATGTCAGGTCTGGCCTAGGGGCACCCACAGACACACCCGAATATCACCCTACAATGCGTATGTTGTAATGATGGGAACTGTACTCACCCCCTTGTGGCTGCTGTGATGGCCTCAAGTACCCTTCCAGCTCAGGATAGGCCACCACCAGTATGCGGGCCATGAGGGGGGATCAGGGTTTGACGGGCACCACTTCCTCATTGGGAGGCCATCCCCAGCTGGGCCTCTGCCGTCTTTCATAACCAGCATCTCAGGTCCTCCCACCGTTTCCGACCGTGGGTGCTCCACCTGCCATAGACCCCCAGGGTCTGCAAGTCCTTGGCGATGGCACGCCATATACCGTTCTTTTGATAGGCGCTGACCTGCAGAGAAAATACACACAGGGAAAGGTATTAGTCTGACCGTCCTGCCTGTTACACTCATGGGCCACCATACCCCTCCCCATCCCCATTTGCACAGACATGGCCAGCACACAAGCTGCAGGTCGCCCAGGGGACATCCACCAACCCCCCCCCACACGGCCTTCACACACACCACTCCATGCATTCATGCCCCATGCATTGTGCTCACAGTGTACTCACCTGTTGCTCTGGAGACCCATACAGCAGCCCGTACTGAAGTAGGACCCCATCCACCAGTTGCTCCAACTTCACCAAGGTGAAGGCAGGGGCCCTTTCCCCAGTCACACGAACCATGGTAGGTTCCAGAGACAGGTCACAGTAGCACATGCAGTGTAGGTCCTCTCCTGTTGAAGGTCAGGTAGCAAGTGAGTGAACAGATAGAAAATGGTGGTGATGTCTGCGGCGGAGCATATGGTCACCCCCGGCGTACATCACCATTGGCCACTGAATATCAGAGGGCCCAATATTATCCAATGAGGCGTTGCACAGCAGTTCCCGACCACCTTCTGCAGCAGCGCACAACGGAATTACCTCACTTCCACCTGTCCCTCCACACAGGACAGGTGGATGCCATTTCAGGGGAGGGCAGGCCCTGGAATATAACTGCGTCACAGTTCAAAATTGTACATACAGGACAAATGCCACATATACATTTCAAAATAACATCATGCATTGTACTGTTGTGGCTGCAATGTATGGTTTGTGACTGGCTGCTCACTCTTTTGCCCCATAGATTGCAACCGCTGCGGATGAATAGGAGATGGAGACATACCCCTGCGTAGACTTGGCAACAGTGGAGGACAGGCACATTATCCTCACCTACAGGCTTGACATGGCCGCAATCACAGAGCTGTGTGCCCAACTGTAGCCTGACCTGATATTTGCTATCCGTCACCCCACTGGGATCCCCCCTCTTGTGCAAGTGCTATCTGTGCTCCATTTCTTGGCAATTGGTTCTTTCCAAGTGAGAGTGGGCTTGTCAGCAGGAATGTCACAGCCAATGCTCTCAATAGTGCTAACAAGAGTCTTCTCTGCCCTGATTAAACACATGTGCAGCTACATTGTTTTCCCCCAGGTGGAGGATTTGGCCACAGTGAAGGCTGACTTCTATTTAATCAGACATATCCCCCTCTCCCCCCCCCGGCAGAATGAACAGGCCTCTAGAAATCGAAAGAGGTTTCATTACATGAATGCCCAGATGGTATACCTGGTGGACCAGTACATCTCCCACATCAATATGAAGTATCCTGAGTTTGTGCATGATGCCTTTATCCTGATGAATAGCAGCATCCCAAATGTGATGGCCCAACCACGGAGGTACAGGGTGTGGCTAATAGGTGAGCCCTGGGTCCCACCCAGTGGATGTTGGTGTATGGGTACGGTGTGGGCCATAAGGGATAGTGTGTGGCTAAATGTTGTCCCTCCATATTTGCAGGTGACTCTGGTTACCCCAACCTATCCTGGCTACTGAAACCTGTGAGGAATGCCAGGACAAGGACAGAAGAACGTTACAATGTGGCACGTGGGTGAACCAGAAGGATAATCGAAAGAACCTTTGGCCTCCTGAAGGCCAGGTTCAGGTGCCTCCATCTAGCAGTGCTACTCACCCAAGAAGGTCGGCCCGATAATCAAGGCATGCTGCATGTTGCATAACCTTGCCTTGAGACGCCATTTGCCTTTTCTGCAGGAGGAGGCTGGAAATGGCTGTGTGGCAGCAGTGGACCCTGTGGACAGTGAAGATGAGGAAGCAGAGAATGAGAACAACAGAACTGCAGTGATTCGACAATATTTCCAATGACACACAGATGAGACAGTGGTACTTCACATTTCATTGTCTTTTTTTTGTTTAACATTGTCACTGGCAGGCTGTTATTTCCCACTTCTATGCCCACTCACTGAACCTTTTGGAAACTCTTTTTGCATATGTTGGTGTCCCCCTGTCACTCCTTGTGTTTTCACTGCAGCCAACTACAGGTCTATCTTATGTGCACATTACTGTACAGTTGATTTGCAATGTTTGAACCTTGTTACACAAATTCATACTCAAATCATTTGACATACTCCATACTTATATTTTTTTCAAAGTGTTTTTATTGTAGTGCTAAGAAAAAGAGGGGCAAGTGCAATGGGCTGGGTTATGTTGCAGGAAAGTCGAGGATATTTTTTCCAGTCTATTTGTAGCACAGGTGCATTGTCCAAGGGAGCATAGGAAGGGGAGCAGTGGCAGATCAAGGAGGACAGCGTGACATAGTGTGACACAAGAGTGACAATCAGGAGAGTCTTATTTCCTGGTGGGGGTTTTGGCAATAGTCTCTGGCTTCTGCCTGGATTGGAGGGAATGTTTGTGGGGTGGGAGGGGTGCTGGTGGCCTGTTGGTCCTGTGGCGGTTCCTCCTGTCCACTAGCGGCAGCGGAGGTGGAAGGTTGTTCAGATGTCTGGCTAGTGGGAGGGACCCCCTGTTGTGAGACTGTCTCCCTCATTATGTTTACCATGTCTGCCAGCACCCCTGCAATGGGGTGGTGTTAATGGCCTTCAAGTCCATCCTGATCCCCTGGAACTGTCCCTCCTGCAGCCACCTGTTCTCCTGCACTTTGTCCAGATCTGGCACAGGGTATCCTGGGAATGGTTGTATGCTCCCAGGATCTCAGTGAGTGCCTCCTGGAGAGTCGGTTCCCTGGGCCTCTCCTTCCCCTTGCAAATAGCAGTCCTCCCAGCTTCCTGGTTTTCCTGTGCCTCTGTCTCCTGAACCGTGTGCCCACTGCCACTGACCCCAGGTCCCTGATTCTCTTGGGGGCGAGGTGCGCCTTGGGTCCTTGTAGTGGTGGACACACTGATGATTGATGTGTCCTGGGGTCAGAGGTATGGATATGCTGGGAGGGTGCTGTGTTGGTGTTTCCTGATGGGGGAGGCTATGTGTGGTGTGTGACTGTGCCTGGGTAACTGACTGCCGGAGGTCCCTGATGGGCCAGGTTGGTCATCCAGATCCAAGCAAGCAGAGACGCTGTCATCACTGTGGGCTCTTCTGTGGGGGGGCTGGATAGTGCTGGCACCTCTTCTCCAGTGACATTGGCTGGGATACCTGTGGGGATGTAAATGGAGTGTTATTGTTTCTGTGTGTGACATATTGTGCATGGGTGGGTTGCCCTCTTTGGTTGTATTTGCCCTGGCAGGTTTAACTTGTGTGAGTTGGTATGTGTTGGGCTAGCTGATTCTCTCCAGTGTGCATGCTTTAGAGATGGGTGTCCATGTATGACTGTGAGTGGTGCATGCAGTGCTTGGCATTGGGATGAGTGCATTGTGATGGTGGAGTGTGTGGGATGGAGTGGAGTGATGGGAGTGAGGGTGGTGGTATGTGATGGCATGCAGGTAGGGGGGTGATAGTAGTAAAGAGTTGACTTACCAGAGTCCAGTCCTCCTGCTACTCCTGCCAGGCCCTCAGGATGCATGATTACCAAGACTCGCTCCTCCCATGTTGTTAGTTGTGGGGGAGGAAGTGGGGCTCCACCGCCATTCCTCTGTACAGGTAGTTGGTGTCTTGCTGCAATGGAACGCACCATCCCCTGTAGGTCGTTCCACCTCTTCCTGATGTCATCCCTGGTTCTTGGGTGCTGTCCCACGGTGTTGACCCTGCCCACGATCCTCCGCCATAGCTCCATCTTCCTTGCCATGGATATCTGCTGCACCTGTGCTCCAAATAGCTTGTGGCTCTACCCGGATGATTTCCTCCACCATGACCCTTAGCTCCTCCTCAGAGAATCTGTGGTGTCGCTGTGGTGTCATGGGTGTTGTGTGAGTAGTGTGGGTGAGGGTGTGTAGGGTGATGTGTTGGGGTGTGTGTTGTGAGGTGCGTAGGTGGTGTATAGGTGATGGTTGTGTGTGGCTCTGGTCTTGTCTGTGGTCGTGGTGTCTCTCTCGTGCCAATGGTTTGTATTCATAAAGGGTTGTGGGTAAAGTGGGTGTGTGTTTTATAGTGGTGTGAGTGTGTGGGTGTGCGCATGGGTGTTAGGTGTGTATAGTTTGAATTGTTAAACGTGGTGTTGTTTTGTATGTGTGTGTGTATTTTGAGCGCGGTGGTATGTACCCTCAATGGTTGACCGCCATTGAATGTCCGCTGTGGTGATTCGTGGGTCATAATGTGGTGGGCGTAGTTCTGTTGGCATAATGGTGTGGGTTTTGATACCGCCAGTTTATCACTGACCTTTGGAGTGGCGGAGTTGTTTCTGTAGCTGTAAAGTGATGGATTGTGTGTGTGTCTCATAATACGGTGAATGGATATCCGCGGAGGCTGTGGTATGTTGGCAGCAGTCAGCATGGAGGTAAGTGAGATTTACCGCCAATGCCATAATGAGGGCCTAAGACTCTTATTCTTTCAAAAATTCATAACTTGACTTATGTATGTTGGATTTTTGTTGTTTTGGTCTTGTTTTGTTTAGATAAATATTACCTATTTCTCTATACATGTGTTGTGTCATTTTGAAGTATTTTCTCTGAGTTAGTGTGTATGCTGGTACAAAATACTTTACACATTGCTTCTGAAGGTAAGCCTGCCAGCTCATGCAAGCGATCAAGGGGGGTGAACGGGGATTAACTGAGTGTGATTCTCCTTTACCCTGACTAGAGTGAGGGTTCTTGCTTGGACGGGGATAACCTGACTGCCAACCAAGGACCCTATTTCTAACATTGGTGATCAGCGGTAGGGATTGGACTTGTATTTGTACTTGACATACAGTGATTAAGTGTACACTACTATTTTCAGTTCAGGGCATTACATGACTATATACAGCTTGTTTTGTCTTTTCTCTTTTGGATTGTTTATTTCCTACTTCCATATTTTTGCTGATCTCTGATTGACTTTTGAACTTCATTGGAAGCTCTTTCTTCTGCCTTGGAACTTGCACTTGATTTTTCATCATGTGTCAATCTGGAGAAGCATCAGCTGGAGCTGCTTTTGATTTAGGAAAACTGGAGCGTTATACAGTTGCCCAGCTGAGGCAGTTATGCAAAAATCTTGCATGTCCCATTAAGGGCTCCTCCAGGAAGGAGGAGCTGCAGAAGGCACTGAGGTCCTGGGTGACAGCCAAGGAAGCTGAGGGACACACAGAGGAGACAGAAGAGGAGGATGAGGGTGAGGAGTTGCAATCCATAAACAATGGTATAGTGGTTGGGCCTGCTATGTCGGGGGAGAGAGTCTCCAGGGCAGGTAGCAGTGTGTCATCCAAGGGTCTGACTCCTGAAGAGTTACAGGACAGACAGGCAGAAAGGACTCAACAGCTGGAGTTGGAAAGGTTTAGGATGCAAAGGGAGATGAAAGAGAGGAGGATGGCCATTGAGGAGAAGAAGATACTGCTGGCTCATAAACTCAGCTTGAGGGAGCTGGATCAGAGGAGCCAGTCCAGTAGGGATGGTGTCAGCAATATCACAGTGCAGCCTGAGAGGAGGGTGCACATTCCTAATGACCTTGTGAAGGATTACAAAAGGGAGGATGTCATATTCTTGGGGTTCAAGGGATATGGGTCTGCAGTCCACATGAATCTGGTCCCTGAAGCTCATTGGGGGGTGGGTCTGTGGAAGTACTTTGAGGTAGAGGGGAGGTGTACTCTGACATCCTTAGGGGATCCTCAGGAGCTCACCTACTCAGTCATGAAGGATGCCCTACTCACAAGGTATGGTCTCACCCCTGAGCAGCATAAGGACAAGTTTAGGTTGTATAAGAAGAAGGAATCCCAAACAAGGTTGGAATGTGTTGATTCTCATTGTAGGTCACTGGATGATTGGGTGAAGGGCAGTAAGGTGACAATGTATGAGGGGCTTTACAATTGAATTGCTTGGGAGCACTTGTCACTTGGTGTGGGAAACTGGCCCCAGAAGTTCCCATATTCCAGGATGAGGCGGAGCCTGAGGGTGACACCCGGGAGTCTATAGGGGAACAGGTGGCTGAGCTGGGGAGGTCCCTGAGCTGTCACAGTGGCAGCAGGAAGGGGGACCCACCAAGGAGGCATTCTGTGAGGCACAGAGGACATGCCCTACAATAGTCGGTTTGCGTGCAGCAGGCTTCAGACGAGGCCGCTGGCAAGAAACCAGGATCTCACCTGATTTATTGGGAGGACAGCCTCCTGTATAGTGAGCCTAAGGTTGCTAAGCCTGGGTCAGCCAGTTTGAGGGTGGTACCCCAGTGCTTTAGAGCCTTGCTACTGGGTCTGGCTCCGGATTTGCCTTTAGCTGGACATTTGAGGCAGGACAAGACCTTTGAATGGCTTGTCACCCCCATTTACTGGCCCCTAATGCGCAGGCACTCACATGCTTATTGCAGGTCTTTCCAGACGTGTCAGGCAAGTGGCAAGAATAGGGGGAAATGTAAGGCTCTCCTCCAACCTTTTCCAGTGCTTAGTACCCCCTTTGAAAGGGTTGTATTGACATTGTGGGGCCTCTGGATCCCAAGACAGCCATCGGCATCGGCCATCGGCAACAGGTCCATTCTGTACCCACCCGGTACCCAGAAGCCATTGCTCTGAGGTCAATCACTTCCCCTGTGGTGGGTCATGCATTCATAGGGGTTTTTACCCGCATGGGATTTCCCAACGAAGTGGTATTTGATAGGGGTACCAATTTCATATCTACTTATATAAAGTTTCTGTGGCAGGAGTGTTGAGATAATGTAGAAGTTCACCAATCCTTACCACCCCCAAAGCAATGATCTGGTTGAAAGGTTCAACCTCATCTTGAAGGGAATGATCTTGTTAGACCTGACAGCCTTAGGGTGGTCACCCCTAACTTTTTGCCTGCCTCCCTCCACTTTTTGGAGACTGTTTTTGCTGGTTTTAAGACTCTACGCACTTTAATACTGCTTCCCAGTGCTAAAGTGCACATGCTCTCTCCCTTTAAACATGATAAAAATGGATCATACCCAATTGGATTTTTTAATTTACTTATAAGTCCCTAGTAAAGTGCACTATATGTGCCCAGGGCCTGTAGATTAAATGCTACTAGTGGGCCTGCAGCACTGATAGTGCCACCCAGTTAAGTAGCTCCTTAACCATGCCTCAGGCCTGCCATTGCAAGGCCTGTGTGTGCAGTTTCACTGCCAATTCGACTTGGCATTTAAAAGTACTTGCCAAGCCTAAAACTCCCCTTTTTCTACATATAAGTCACCCCTAAGGTAGGCCCTAGGTAACCCATAGGGCAGGGTGCTGCGTAGGCGAAAGGCAGGAAATGTACCTGTGTAGTTTACATGTCCTGGTAGTGTAAAACTCCTAAATTAGTTTTTACACTGCTGTGAGGCCTGCTCCTTTCATAGCCTAACCTTGACGGTTACCCTCATATATTGTTTGAGTGGTAGCTGCTGATCTGAAAGGAGTTGGTGGTCATATTTAGTATGGCCAGAATGGTAATACAAAATCCTGCTGACTGGTGAAGTTGGATTTAATATTCCAATTTTAGAAGTGCCATTTTTAGAAAGTGAGCATTTCACTGGACTTGCCTTACAATCCACATCTGGCTAGGTTCAGTCGACAGCTCCCTTGTGTATTCACTCACACAAACCCCAAACACAGGATACTCAGCCTCACTTGCATACATCTGCATTTTGAATGGGTCTTCCTGGGCTGGGAGGGTGGAGGGCCTGACATTTGCATGTCAAAGGACAGTAGCCTGCCCTCACACAAAGGACTGCCACACCACCTACTGGGACACTGACAGACAGGATTGAACTGAAAGGGGACCTTGTGCACTTTTAAGCCACTCTTTGATGTCTCCCCAACCTCAAAGGCACATTTGGGTATTTAAACAGGGCCTCTGCCCCTACCAACTCTGATACTCAGATACTTCCTGGAGAAGAGAACCTGAACCAGAATTTGCAACCTGCCCAGAAGAACTGCCTGGTTGCCCAAAGGACTCACCTGACTGCTTTCTGTGAAGGACAGCTGCCTTGCTGTTGCCCTGCTGCCTTGCTGCTCTCTGGCTGTAGTGAGAAGTGCTCTCCAAGGTCTTGGATAGAGCTTTCCTACTGTTCCCTGAAGTCTCAGGACCAAAAAGACTTCATCTCTACAAGAAGGACTCCTTGTGCGGCGAAAATCGATGCAAAGCCTGCCAGAAACGACAAGCAGCCTGCACCGCAGTGAAAAATTCACTGCACACCGGACCGGAATGACGCAGCGCAACTTCACAGCAAGAAGATCGACACAGTACCACCCTAGCGACCAGAAATTCAACGCGCGGCCCACTGGATCAATGCACAGCCGAGCCAGAACGATGCAGCCCGACTTCCAGAGAGGAATCGATACAGCACTTGCCGTGCAGTAGAAATTTCCATGCAACGCCCACCGGATCCATGCAGCCCCTGTGACTTCAACCTGTCAGCGCCGGAAATACATGCATTGTCCCCGGGGTGTCTGAAAACCCCGCAACCCGAAGAGGATCCACGAACGAGCGCTGGAAATCGGCGCACAACCGTACCTGCGTCAAAACTAAATGACACATCGCCGTGTGCGGCCCAAGAAATCTACACACACACTCTTGTTTTCCATGCATCTCCTCCTATGCGGTTCTTTGCGGAGATTTTGAATGCGAATCAGGTACTTTGTGCATGAAAGAGACACTTATTGCTTGTAAAAGACTAATACTTATTACATTTTAATTGTTTTAACCTGCATCTTATCAGATAAATATTCTATATTTTTCTAAACACTGTGTGGTGTATTTTTGTGGTGCTATACTGTGTTATTGCATGCTTTATTGCCCAAATACTTTATACATTGCCTTCTAAGTTTAGCCTGACTGTCAGTGCCAAGCTACCAGAGGGTGGGCACAGGATAATTTGGATTGTGTGACTTACCCTGACTAGAGTGAGAGTCCTTGCTTGGATAGGGGTAACCTGACTGCCAACCAAAGACTGCATTTCTAACATGCCTCAAAAAGGGCTTGGATTTAGTCCCTTTGAGTTACTGTATGGCCACCATGTTAGGGGACTTTTGAGTCTGATGAAGGAGGGCTTAGAGAAAGCCTCCAGCAAACCTCCCCAGGATGTATTTAGCTACAGGCTGAACTTCAAAAACCAGACTGCTCGCTTCAGAGCTATCGCACAAGAGAACCTGAAAGCAAGACAGACAGACATGAAACGGTGGTATGACCAGAATTCCACTCTGGTCAAGTTTTAGCCTGGGCAAAAAGTGTTGGTAATGGCACCAGTGGAGCCCAGGGCACTCCAGGACAAGTGGACTGGGCCATTTGAGGTGGTGGAGTGTAAAAGCAAAGTCACCTACCTGGTGGACTTGCGGACTCCCAGGAACCTCTTGAGGGTCCTGCATGTGAACAGTCTCAGGTCACACTTTGAGCTGACTGAATGGTCCATGCTCCTAGCAACAGATGATGAGGTGGAGGAATAGAGTGAGTCTCTTCCTGACCTCCTGTCTGCTGGAGAGAAAGTTGGGTCTGTGGAGGGAGTGAACTGCTCCCCCTCTCCGACTCCAGAACAGCAGAGTGACTGTTGCCAGGTATTAGGTCAGTTTGTCTCCCTGTTCTTCCTGATCCCAGGGGTCACACACTTGTGTACACATGATGTGGACACTGGGGACAGTCCACCCATTAAACAGAAGGCTTACAGGGTGGCTAATAAGGTCAGGGTTAGCATCAAAGATGAGGTGTCTAAGATGTTAGCCCTAGGGGTGATTGAGTATTCTATCGGTCCTTTGGCCAGCCCTGTGGTCTTGGTCCAAAAGGATGCTGATCCTGGTTCTACCCCAGAACTACGGTTCTGTGTGGACTACCGGGGTCTCAATGCGGTAACTAAAACTGACACGCACCCCATCCCCCAAGCTAATGAGCTCATAGATTAGTTGGGAACTGACAAATACCTCAGCAGGTTTGATGTGACGTCCTCGTATTGGCAGATTGCTTTAACTGAGGGGGCCAAGGAGAGATTAACATTTTCCACCCCAGATGGATGCTTCCAGTTTAAAGTGATGCCATTTGGGATGAAAAATGCCCCTGCCACATTCCATAGATGGCCAACCAGGTGTTGACTGGGCTGGACGACTTCAGAACAGCATACCTGGATGACATTGCAGTGTTCAGTACCACTTTGGGGAAATACTTGCAGCACTTCTGCAGAGTGTTGGAGGCCATGCAAAAGGCAGACCTCACTATTAGGGCAAGTAAGTGCCAAATAGGGCAGGGTTCAGTGGTGTATTTGGGACACGAGGTAGGGAGTGGCCAGGTGGCATCCCTACAGCCAAAAACTAACACCATTCTGGCTTGGAAGTATCCAAAGACCCAGACTGAGCTGAGAGGCTTTTTGGGCCTCAATGGCTATTACAAGAGGGTAGGCAAGGGACATGGCACAATTGTTTCCCCTTTAAATGAGTTGACTTCCAAGAAGCAACCAATGAAGATGATCTGGACAGAAGCTTGCCAGGCCGTTTTTGATGCCCTGAAAGCTTCCACATACGCAGCACCTGTGCTGAAGGCACCTGACTACTCCAAGGAATTTGTTGTACAAAGAGACACCTCAGATCATTGTATAGGAACAGTGCTCTCACACCTGAATGAAGAGGGCCTAGATCAACCTGTAGCCTTTATTAGCAGGCGGTTACTTCCCAGGGAACGTAGGTTGAGTGCAATTGAGAGTGAAGCTTTTGCTGTGGTCTGGGGGCTGAAAAAGCTAAGACTCTACTTGTTTGGGACTCATTTCCAGGTTCAGACCAACCACAGGCCCTTCAGATGGTTAATGCAGATGAGGGGTAATCTAAACCTGTTGAGGTGGTTCATTTCCCTATAGGGGATGGACTTTATGGTGGAACACTGCCCAGGTACAGAACACGCCAATGCTGATGGTCTGTCCAGATTGTTCCGCCTTAGTGATGAGAACTCCCATGAGGTTGTGTAGTTGCTCCCCACTTTCAGCTGAGAGGGACATGTGTTAGACTTGGCATCATTGGCGTGGTCTCCCCTAATTTTGTGCCTCAGTTTTCCAGGTTGTTGATGTGTGCTGGACTCTGATTTTGCTGTTTTCTTTACTCTGGGCACTTTGCCACTGCTATCCAATGCTAAGGTGCAAGAGCTCCTATTTAAAATGTATGTGTAATTGACTTTCTACAATTGACATATTTGATTTACTAGTAAGTCCCTAGTACTGTGCACCAGAGGTGACAAGGGCCTGTAAAACAAATGGTACTAGTGGGCCTGCAGCACTGGTTGTGACACCCACATAAGTAGCCCTATAAACATGGCTCAGACCTGCCACTGCAGTGTCTGTGTGTGCAGTTTTGAACTGTAATTTTGACTTGGCAAATGTACCCACTTGCCAGGCCTAAACCTTCTCTTTTTATACATGTACGGCACCCCAAAGGCAGGTCCTAGGTAGCCCCATGGGCAGGGTGCAGTGTATGTTAAAGGTGGGACTTGCACTTATGTGTTTTATATGTCCTGACAATGAAATACTGGCAAATTAGTTTTTGACTGTTGCAAGGTCTAGCTCTCTCATAGGTTAACATAGGGGCTGCCTTTAAATATTCATTAAAGTGCAGATTCCCTTTGGGAGCAGATAGACATGTGGAGTTTGGGGCCTCTGAACTCACAATTTAAAAATACATCTTTCAGTGATTTGGGGTTTCAGGTTGTGTTTGAAAATGCAACTTTTAGAAAGTAGGCATTTTCTGGCTTAAACCATTCTGTGACTCTGCTTGTGTGTGGTTTCCCTGTCTGAGTCAATTTGACAGTTGGGCTGTTTGCACCTCTCTCTAGACAGTGACACAAAGGGAGATGGGTATAGCCTGCATATCCTGATGGACCATATTTGCTAGGAGGAAGGGGAGGAGTGGTCACTCACACCTGAAAGGGCTTTGCCTGCCCTCACACAATGCAGTCTCCAACCCCCCTGGTGTGTGTCTGGGGCCTGGCCTGGTCAAGGCAGGATCTTAAAAACAACAGTCTTCTCCTTGAAGTAGGCCTACTTCAAAGGCAGAAAGGGGTATAAGAAGAGCCCCCAAACCTCTGAAAATTAGATCACTTCTGGAATAAAGAGGAACCTCGGCCAAGGAGAAGAGCTGAAAAGCTGAGAAGTGCTGCCCTGCCTGTGACTGGACTTTGTTGTGGGCTTCAACTGAGCTTGCCTCCTGTTTTTGAAGTTTCAGGGGCATCAAAGACATCTGCTGCCAGCACCTGGGGTCTTCCTGCCCTGCCAAGTGTTGCCCTATCCAGTTCCTGGGCCCTTGAAAGTTGAAGTTGGCAGAGAAGAACTGAAAATCCACGCACAGACCTCCGTGAGGGGAAATTTCTGACGCACCTTCCATTGCATTTCGGCTGCAAGATTGACGCAACGTGGCTGGAAACACAACAAGCAACATCCGCTAACGGAGGCTGATAACAATGCAAACCCCACGCAGCATGGTTTTGTGATACCATGCAATCAGATTTTCAAAGCAACATCTCTCTGGGTGTGGAAAATCAATACAAAGCCTGCCCGGGCCCAAGGTGTCTGTCTGGATCAATGCATTGCTCTCTTGCGGGATAGAAGAAATGCCACATGCCGACCTGACCGGAGGAGGAACAACTCACGGTCTCACTTGCGAGTCAGAAATTGGCGCATCGCTGGTCTTTTTCAATGCACTCTTGCCCGTACAGCTTTATTTTGACGCTACCCAGGTACTTTTGTGAAATAACAGCATTCTCATGTTTTCTAAGGATTAAGACTCTTAGGCCCATATTTACTTTTTTAGCGCCGCATTTGCATCATATTTTGATGCAAAAGCAGCGCAAACTTACAAAATACAATTGCATTGTGTAATCTTGCGCCGATTTTGTGTAAAAAAACAACGCAAATACGGTGCTAAAAAAGTATAAATATGGGCCTTATTCTTTTGAAAATTCATAACTTGACTTGTGTATGTCAGATCTTTGTCATTTTGGATGGAGGTTCACGGTGGTACAAGACCTGGTGTATCATGGCCTTCAGGCAGGGGAAGTAAGGGTCCTTGCTTCGACAGGGGGTAACCTGACTGCCAACCAAAGACCCTATTTCTAACAAAGAGATACTATCTTAAAACTGTTGCTATAATTTCTAGTTTTCTACAGTATTCTTTTACTATGGAATTGTGCACTTATGTAATTTATTATTGAATTATGTTGAGGTGAAAGTATGTTAAATCATAAAAAGGCTCAGATGCATTTAAAAAAATATAATGATTTATAACAAAAGGTATTAAACTAAATATGCTGACTGGCACATTTGCATTCATAACAAAAATGCAAAATGTTGCTTATTCCTAATCGCAAGTAGCATTGTCTGCATGTACCAATTAATTTTCTCCCTTACCATGGGTGCTCTATTTCAAAACCATAATCTATATTGCTACAATCCTCCTTAGTGGCAGCTCCTCCGTTTGGGTGGAGGAGCGTCACTCCCCCACCAGCATTTGGCCAAACTATGTTTATTATCGTTTTCTTTTAAAGGGGTGGGGCCACGGGTGACTTGCACTGAGGGGGCATGCTCAGCACTCCCCCTTCACAGTGCATGTGTGTTTGACCTGCTGTCTCGGACAGTTGCTGGGCTGGAGAGAGCCTGTAGAGGCTCCCAGTCTGCCTGGGAGTTCCCTGGCTGGGCGCTGCCAGCCAATCCTGATGCTGCTCTGAGCATCAGGATTGGCGCAGGACAGGCTTGGACCCTGTGCCTGCAGAGGCAGAGGAGCATTGAGGGACAGAGCTGCGGCAGAGCAGGTAAGTGTTTTTTAATTTTTTTAATTAAATGTAATGTTTATTCCCTCCCACCTCCCTCCCTCCCTCAACCCCCACCCCGCCCCTTCTGCAGCCCTCGAGCCGCTACTGATCCTCCTATATTTTCTCAATGTCTTTGCACCACCTACATTTACTGTTCTTCTGAGCCCTTGTCTAGCAGAGCTCATATGGTTTCACCCAGGCAGTTTGATCCACTGTATGTATCCTGCCCACTAGAACTCACATATATTTCGATATTCAAAGGGGTCCCTGTTTGGTAGACATGTAAGTGAGTGTCTAGAAGCTAATGGTAGGTTGGTTGTTTTGTGTACAGGGTCAACTTTCTGCAAAATACTAGCACATCTGGCATGGAAACGATTCACGTGTTATCATTTGTGCAGGCTGTGATTGTTGGTTATTATGAGCCTGATTCACAAAGATTGGTGTATGAATAGGTGTGACTTACTTTTGTAGTACTTCTAGTTTAAGCCTGACTTCAAGAGTGAGCTACAGTACACTTTTTGTAAACCAGACCCTCACTGGCTATCTCTTGTATTATCTTCTGTGCTGCATTTTGTGAAACTTCCGATTCACAAAGGTTGATGTATATATATGTGCAACTCACTCTTGTAAGGTCCCTGGTCTGTTCCTTAATTTCATGAAAAGAGTACTCGAAGCTTATTCCTGGAATGCAGAAGTACTACAATAGTAATTCACAGCAACTCTTTGTGAATTAAGCCCTTTGAATTTCTAGGTCCACCTCGGTTAATCATTATACAATGAAGAAATAGTTACTGTTGGGTACTATCTTTGTTCAACTTTTCAGTTTTCTGCTCAAGTTCTGTCCTCATCTTCTTTGTCTATAGGTGCTATCTTTTAATTTATTACAACCACCCTCAGCCCACTCAGTCCCACTCATTGTAAAAAAAAACATTATTTATAATCAAGAATCATTCTCTCTCAGAGGCTCTTGAACTGAAATGTTGAAATTATGAGAGCTATGTGAAAGAAAAAAAGGTTTTGGAGGGCAAGAATGATTTTCTCACCTATGTAATCATGCTGCAGTCACTCGTCTTTTTAAAAATTGTAATGCAGAGCTCAGCAACCCATCTAAATATAGCCCCCTTTCAAATGTGTACTTAAATGGTCCTTTACATGGTAAACCTCCAGCAGCCAAGGTTGTTAATAAACCCTATAGAGAATGTGAAATCTAATAATTGTTATTAGCTGCCTGAGTCATATCTACAATGCCACACAAGCCACTTTGTGTCGCTTTACATGGCCTTGTAGATATGAAGTAAGGCAATGCAGTGCAAACCGATGTGTTGCCTTACTTTGCATCAGGGGGTAGTTTCCATGGGTGTTTCGTGGGTGATCCCAAGCAACATCCATGGATTTTGACACATTCCCAGATTTACAAGGTTTTGTAAACCCGGGAATGTCTCCAAAATCTATGCCACCCTAGGGATGGCATAAGACTGACGCAGCAGGGAGAAATATCTTTATTTTGCCCAGTTTTTTTGTCTTTTTTTTGCATGCTGCTTTCTGCAGCACACACAGAAAGAAATAATTGCCTCCATTGATTGTTTTTGTTCTGAAGGGTGTCCCTTCCTGTACAAAAACAATCATCCCCGCAAAGCAGGCACCCTTGCACCATGGTGTAAGGCTGCTTGCGCTAGCACATGGCAACAATTTATGTGCCGGTGCAGGGAGAAGTGACAGAAATGCGCTGTATCTTGTTGATACAGCTCATTTCTGCCCTCTCCAGGTGGCGCAAGGTCGAACTTGTGAATATGGCCTCCTGTCCCTATATAGCTGCCCCTGTCCTGTTCTCCACGAGTGTTAAGGTTTGTGTTTATGTTTGTCTGGTGAGATGGGTTACGACTCAGTGAAGGATTTTATGACCCAGATTAGTAACGATTTCAGGCAACAAAGAACAGCTTGTAAATTTACAAGGCAGCATTGTACAGTGTACTGAGAGTGCCCTGCTACTGCTCTCATCCCCCTTGCTCCTACTCAAAAAAGACTGCCTTTTGCAATGCATACCTTCGCACTATAATCTTTCAGTAGAAATTCCTATGTGTGGACAGAATCAGAAGAATCCCATGCTATGAATGGATGCCGTGAACTGCAGCACTCTTGCAATGCATCATTTTTTTGTGAAATAAAGGCGTTTCCCCTTGATAGCACCTGCTTCAAACAGATAACATTTTTTGACACAAAGCATGTCCTGCCAGGGTTACTAGATCAGGCTTTGTATAAAAACCGTCAGCAGTTTGACTGATCCACCCCACTATTGCAGCTTTAATGCAAAGCTGGTGCACAAGAAGGGGGAAGGAGGAGTTGTGGTTGAGAAGCAGTGAAGCAATGAGGACCAGAGAGTCACAATTTGGAAAGTGAGCTCATCCACTGTGGCAGGAGACTTTGGTGCAAATGGGTCAGCAGGTATTATTAATAGCCTTACAAACCTTCGTGCTAGCATATAACATCTATTGCTCTGTACCAGAACTGTACAACAAATATGTGGTAGCCTTTTTTGCTTGCATCTGAAAGTAATAAGTCTTAGTTACAAGCAACCATTAGGCATACAATCTGAAATAATAAAAGAATAATCACTGATTAGAGTTCATCACTGGCTAATATTACAGTAGAACCTTCCAGAAAATATGACACAGGGGAATGTGATGCAGTTCCCAACTGGCTTTTTAGGACTCAGCCTAAGTTGGTATTAATTGTTTCTAGGCAACCAGAGCTGGGAGATGATGCTAACCTGAGGAATGCCACACGGTTCTGCAGATGTAATATACACGCTCACCAGACAGATTAATTGATTGCCAAAGCCTTCTGTTTCAGATGTATACAAACAATATAGAGATTCTATTGCATTTGGAACAGTATTTTGATAACATTAGCAACATTTGTGATTGTTAGACCTGGCATCTTTGGCGTGGTTTCCCCTGACCTTTTGCTTCTGCTTCCTGTATTTTTGACTGTGTGCTGGATTTAGTTTTTTCTGGTTTTGGTACTCTGGGCACTTTACGACTGCTGACCAGCGCAAAAGGGCACGTTCTCCCTGTGTAAATTGTGATTATGATTGGTTATCCCTGATTGGCATATTTGATTTACTTGTAAGTCCCTAGTAAAGTGCACTATTGGTGCCCAGGGCCTGTAAATCAAATTTTACTACTGGGCCTACAGCACTGATTGTGCCACCCACACGAGTAGTCGTGTAAACATGACTCAGACATACCACAGCAGTGTCTGTGTGTGCAGTTTTTTTTGCACTGCCAGTTTGACCTGGCAAGTGTACCCACTTGCCAGGCCCAAGCCTTCCCTTGTACTACATATAAGTCACCCCTAAGCTAGGCCCAAGGCAGCCCACGGACAGGGTGAAGTGTATTTAAAAGCTGGACATTTACTGGTGTGTTTTACATGCCCTAGTAGTGAAATAGTGCCAACTTTGGTTTTTCACTACTGCAAGCCCCATCTCTCCATAGGTTAACATGGGGATTGCCCTGAAGTATCTTTCAATTTAGGTTCCCATTGGGAGCAGATAGAGCTATGGAGTTTGGGGTCTCTGAACTCACAATGTCAAAATACATATTTTGGTAAAGTTGGTTTTTAGATTGGGAGTTTGAAAATGCCACTTTTAGAAAGTGGACATTTTCTTGCTTAACCATTCTGTTCCTCTGTTTGGTTGCTGAATCCACATCTGGGTCAGACTGACAGTTGGGCTGTTTGTAAAATCTCTCTAGACAAGGACAGAAAGGGAGCTGAGGTGTGTCCTGCATATCCTTATAGTACTTATCGGCTAGAGTGGGGGAAAAGAGCTGATACCTGCATCTGAAAGGGCTGTGCCTGACTCCTCACAATACAGTCTCCAACCCCTAGAGTGTGGCTGGGCCAGGGCAAGGAGGCAGCAGAGTCTTGGGCACTACAAAGACTTTCCTTTGAAGTGTGCCTATTTCAAGGGCAGAAATGAGTATAAGTAGAGGACTCCAAAACCCACTCTTTTAGAACACTTCTGGATCAAGAGGATCCTTTGCCAAGGAGAAGAGCTGAAGAGCTGTGATGGGAAGTTTTGCCCCTTTGCTGTGTGTGCTTTGCTAAGTTGGCGTGCAATTGCTGCTTCTGCCTTAGAGATGACAAACACTGGACTTTGCTGTGTATCCTGCTTGTGAAGTTTCTCCAAGAGCTTGGACTGAGCTGACCTCCTGATAAGAAGTCTCAGGAACATCAAAGCCTTCACCTGCCAGCACCTAGCCTCTCTTGCTGAGACCCCCAACTTGACAAGGGGTGCCACATCCAGTCCATGGGCCCCTGGAAGGAGAAGGTGGCAGAACTTAAGTGAAAATCCACGCACTGGAGCCGAGCAGCAGAAAAATCAATGCAGCACCCACCTCAGAGCTCTAAAATCAACTCAGAGCCTGCAGAAATCGCAAATCAATGTGGATTCTTTGTTGCAGTGCATCCGGATTTTCCACGCATCATCCCAGGTCATCAAATCTTCAACATCACTTCCCTGCGAGAAAAGAATAGACGCATTGCTTACCCGGCAGAAAAAGAATTGATGCAGAGCCTCACTTGTGGGTAAGGAATTGACACATCGCTTGCTTTTCTGATGGACCCTCGCCCCTACAGCTTTATTTTTGACACATACCAGGTCCTTTGTGCTAAAACAACACATCCATTGATTCTTATTAATTTTTACTTTAAAATTTGATATCTCTTTTTGTGTATGTTGGAGTTTTGTTGTCCTGGTCCTGGTTGATTTAGATAAATATTGGCTATTTTTCAAAACTGGTGTGGAGTCCTTTTGTGATGTTTTCACTGTGTTACTGTGTGTGTGTGTGTACAAATACTTTACCAATTGCCTCTGAGATAAGCCTGACTGCTAGTTCCAAGCTACCAAGGGGATGAGCAGGGGTTATCTGAGTTGTGTGTCTCCCTTAACCTGACTAGAGTGAAGGCCCCTACTTGGACAGGGTGTAAACTGACTGCCAACTATAGACCCCATTTCTAACAGTGATCATCTAAATTTAAAAAAAAATGTTTTTTTTATTGAAAAAGATAAAATGCAATAAACAAGACAGTAATAGCATTTCATTTCAATAACAATTATGAAAACATTGATTTTTTAGAAATAAATAATGTGTCCTATCCCCATGACCTAAATATCACTGAAAAATAAAACTTAAGTGATCCAACTTATAAAATTTCGGAATAATTTAACATCTGTGATAGGTAGCCGGGCATACAAAGCGCAAAATCCCTCCCTAACTGAAGCCCATAACTTTTTCAAGTTTCATCTTATTGTATTACGATGAATGATTGGGAATTCCAAGCCACAGGCATAAATTATCTTGTGTCAGCAGGACCTAAAATATGGCGGTTTGCTCTGCAGCCAGGCCTTACCGATGCACATTCTAGCCACAGTGACTGCATAAAGGTATATCGTAACTAGGTTGCATGGGACAGAGCGTGAGTGACCCAAAATAATGAGCTTTGTCAATTTACCATTGAAATAAATTATTTGATTTATTGAAGACTGAAGTCTAAAATGAAGAAAGGGAGGGGCAAGTAGTGAAAATATGAGTAGCGTCTGCCTCTGACCCTGAGCACCAAAAGCAATCAGAGGTTGCCAAAAGGCCCATTTTAAGCACTCTGTAGGGAGTACAATATGTATCATATAGGGTCTTAAAAACGGAACCTTAATTTGTGACATGCTAAGTATGCATTGTGCCAGCTGAACGCTAACCCACATATTCCCCTCAGTCACCGACAAGCCTAAATCCTTAGTCCATTTGTTTGCTAAGTGTTGGAGATGGTGTTTATTGGATCCACAAGACTTAAAAGTCTTCTACAAAGTGCTAATGGAATGGACTTGGCACAAACGAACAAACCAATCCAAACATAGATTAGGACTCATTGAGATATCATTAGCTGGCAAATGGGCAACAACATCTCTAAGTTGCAGCTGTTTAAAGACACCTTGCTCGTGTTTGACGTGAAGACCCTGAAGTGACTCAAAAGAAAGGAATACCCAATTTGCAAACAAATGATCAATTTTTTTAAGGCCAAGCTGATGCCAGAAGTGTAGATGCAATGGGAAATTAGGGTTTCGGCCAAGTGAAGTATACTGATTAAAGGGTGAGATTATACAATATGTTTAAATTGAAGTCCAAATCCGATGATAGACTGCCAACGTCTTAAACCTTGAACATTTGAAATAATCTGTATCAATCAAGCCCCGCATAGATAATGAAGTACAAGTAAAAATCTGGTACTCAGGAAACAGATAGGTTCCAATCAACCCCACCCATAACGGACAACAGTCGGCAACCAAACAAGGAAAGAAAATACAACCACAGTGAAGTAAGGGCATAAGATCTTATCACGAGGTAGCTGCACATACCATATGATACACGGGGGGTTTTATATCCACATATAAATCCCTGACAATTAGTCTCGACCATTTTAAAAAATGTAAACAGATTAAAAAAACCGGGGCAAAATTACCATTTTAATCAAATTGCATCGCCCAATCAGCCCTTAACGGAGCTTGTCCCATTTCCAGAAAAGTGTCAAGTATTCATGATAGAGCCCCTCATAGTTAAGATCAGCCATGTCCTTCATAAAGGGAGGAGATATAAACCCCGAAATAAGTGTCTTCCCTGACATGTGAGGTATTTGAGGAACGTAGCACAGAACTAGTTATGACCTGAGTTTTACCAATATTAAATGTATAGCAAGAAACTATACCAAAACCAACGGCTGCCACCTCAATACCAATAAGTGCTTGAGCAGGGGATGACAAGAGGATGGCAATGCCGTCCACATAAGCCATTATCTTATCCATGAACCAATCAAGACAAAGTGGGTGTTGGTGTCCAAAAGCTTAAGTCGCTGGATAAATAGTTCGAAATATGGTGCAAATAATAAGGGGGGAAAGTGGCATCCCTGATGAGTGCCCTGTTGAAGCATGACACTATCCAATATTTGCCCCATACCAACAATTTGGGCTGATAATGAGGTATAGATTGTTTTCATTGAGGTTATAAACCGATCTGCATTTTTGCAAGGACTAGCCAAAGAAAGCCCCATGAGACCCTATTGAACACCTTCTCTGCATCAAGCAGAATCAGTCCTGTGGGTTCTCCCCATGTTTCCCAACATCCAAAACAGAAATGGCCATATTGATATAAGCAGTAGCGTCCTGTCCCAGGTCAAAACCATTCTACATACCATCAACTCAAGTAGTGATGACGGAGGATAAACGAGTGGCAAAAATATGAGTAAATATTTTTGTATCTGTATTCATCAAAGAAATCGGGCGATATGATCCACAACTGAGAGGGTCTTTACCGTTCTTTAAGAAGATCGAAATATATACATTGAGTGGTAGAAAAAAAGGGTAAGTTTGTCGAGGAGGGAGCACTCTCCTCATGGTGAAGAACAGCATAAAGTTCCTGTAATGCATATAGGATGTCCGCAGGACCATAACGGAACCTGACCTGTAGAATCCCGAATAATGATAATTGCGCTATAGGATTGCCTATCTCTAATATGAAAAGATAAAAGCCGACCCATCTCTTCACTGTTAAAAAAAAAAGCTTGTTTTGCCCACCAGCGTTGATAGGGTTTGTCCTAAATCTTTCAGTGTAGCATCATGCGCGTGATGGTTAAATGTACCCTTTCTGCTTCACGGTAACGGCCTTCGACCATATTTGTAGAGTATTCTAATTCCAGAGAAAGAAAATCAGCATGGGACTGCTCTGCCATAATTTTGTTCAATTTATCCTGCTGAATAGTATAGCTAAGGCTTTCATCGCATCCCAGAGTATTATCGGAGAGGCTGACTTTTGATTATCAAGAACAGGTCATCATCAAAAATCGCTTCTCCAGCAGCTGTTTGTGGTAAAAAGACTACTTAGATGGGGAAGGAATGACCGCACTGTAGCTCAGTGCAATGAATACTGAGATGGCATTATGACCACCTAGAGGGGGAAGGCATTACCGCACTGTAGCTCAGTGTAATGAATACTGGGAGAGCATTATGATTCGAGGGAACACGTGGATTCAATTTAATTGAAAGCGAGGGTGCAACAGTGTTGCTAGCAAAAATCATATCAATCCGAGAAAGGGCCTTATGTGATACAGAGTAAAATATATGACCTCGCGCAGACCCACTGCATGTGTGCCATACATTAATAAGAGCATGAGAATTAATGACCTCCTTCAATGCAGCACAATATTTTTTCATACGTGGCTTGACCAGCAGAGGACTAGAGTTAGTGTCAAGTTACGGTTCTAGTGGCAGATTAAAGTCGCCTCATATAAAAAGGAGGCACATCATTGTCTTATTTCAGATAGTAAAAAGTTAAAAGGTGATGGATCGTCTTTATTTGATCCATCACACAAATCCTCTTTTCCTTTCCTATATCTGTGATGGCCCATCTGCCGGCCTGATCAGACTGGTCAATTTTTCACTTATATACCTTCCAGCCTTGATTCCTTGTTAATAGGACCACAGCCTGCTGGGACGCATCTCCACCCGATGTGACAAGTATATTATAACCCCAAATGTTACAATTCTTAATCACTGACAAAGCTTGGTGGGGCTCTTGAAGACAAGGAATGTGAGGTTTAAGTAATAAAAGTTCCACCTTGATGTGTCAACACTTAACAGCAGCTTTCAGACCATTAATATCCCAACTGAGTAAGTGTATATCCCAGCTACCACTACCAACATTATAGGCCATCCTTCAGTGTTAAAAGCACAACATTCTGCATGACACTGCACAAATACCACCCATTTGACATTTCCCCATTTTTTTGTCACACAAACCCCAAGCAACAAAAAACCCCATCCAAACCATTGCGCTCATATTCCATGCCTCCTCGGTCCCCACCCCACTCACCCGACCTATCCCTAGTTCCTGAGGGAAACCTGGATCTTTAGAGCACCCCATCTCCAAACCCCACAGCACCAGATGTACACTTTGATTGATCACTGATTAAGACTCATCCCAGCAGAAGTTCTTGACCAGCCCTACCACCTTGAAAAACTTTTAAAAAGGCTGTAAAAGCATACACATAAGGGATAATGGCAAAAAGTGTTCTTCAAGGAAGAACTGAATCGAACAATATCAATCTTTGGTCGTGCTTCCAAGAGTCCAACAGAGCCTGAGCCTCAGTCGAGTCTTCGCAAAAGAAAGCTTGCCCTGTTAAAGAGTTTGGCCAGCTCCAGAAAAGCAACAGTTTCCCCAAGTTAGACAATGGAATCAATTCCCACAGCTGTCAGCTTTGCACCATAGTGTCATGGCAAAAATCAAACCTCACAAAAAATTCAACCCTGTAGGACTTCGCAGGGCCACTCCGCTGAGCAAGCTGGGACAGCAGCTGGCAAAAGACCAAATTGCCCAAATAAATCAGAATTGCTTGTGGATACTTCGAGACTTTACCCTTAGAAGGTTTATTAACCCCTTCGCTGCCAGGCCGTTTCCCCCTCCTGTGCCAGGCCTTTTTTTGCCTATTTGGAGCAGTTCGTGCTTAGGCCCTCATAACTTTTTGTCCACATAAGCTAACCAAGCCAAATTTGCCTCCTTTTTTTCCAACATCCTAGGGATTCTAGAGGTACCCAGACTTTGTGGGTTCCCCTGAAGGAGGCCAAGAAATTAGCCAAAATACAGTGAAAATTTCGCTTTTTTCAAAAAAATTGGAAAAAGTGGCTGCAGAAGAAGGCTTGTGGTTTTTCCCCTGAAAATGGCATCAACAAAGGGTTTGTGGTGCTAAACTCAGCAGCTTCCCAGCTTTCAGGAACAGGCAGACTTGAATCAGAAAAACGAAGTTTTCAACACAATTTTGGCATTTTACTGGGACATACCCCATTTTTCCACATCTCTGAATTCCGGGGTGACCATACTAGCATGTGAATTACAGGGCATTTCTCAAATTGATGTCTTTTTTACACACTCTCCTATATTTGGAAGGAAAAAATATAGAGAAAGACAAGGGACAATAACACTTGTTTTGCTAATCTATGTTCCCCCAAGTCTCCCGATAAAAATGATACCTCACTTGTGTGGGTAGGCCTAGCGCCCGTGACAGGAAACGCCCCAAAGCGCAACGTGGACACATCCACATTTTTGAAAGAAAACAGAGGTGTTTTTTGCGAAGTGCCTACCTGTAGATTTTGGCCTCTAGCTCAGCCGGCACCTAGGGAAACCTACCAAACCTGTGCATTTCTGAAAACTAGAGACCTAGGGGAATCCAAGGAGGGGTGACTTGCGGGGCTCGGACCAGGTTCTGTTACCCAGAATCCTTTGAAAACCTCAAAATTTGGCTAAAAAAACACATGTTCCTCACATTTCTGTGGCAGAAAGTTCTGGAATCTGAGAGGAGCCACAAATTTCCTTCCACCCAGCGTTCCCCCAAGTCTCCCGATACAAATGATACCTCACTTGTGTGGGTAGGCTTGCTCCCGCGACAGGAAACGCCCCAAAGCGCAACGTGGACACATCCACATTTTTTAAAGAAAACAGAGGTGTTTTTTGCGAAGTGCCTACCTGTAGATTTTGGCCTCTAGCTCAGCCGGCACCTAGGGAAACCTACCAAACCTGTGCATTTCTGAAAACTAGAGACCTAGGGGAATCCAAGGAGGGGTGACTTGCGGGGCTCGGACCAGGTTCTGTTACCCAGAATCCTTTGCAAACCTCAAAATTTGGCTAAAAAAACACATGTTCCTCACATTTCTGTGGCAGAAAGTTCTGGAATCTGAGAGCAGCCACAAACTTCCTTCCACCCAGCGTTCCCCCAAGTCTCCCGATAAAAATGATACCTCACTTGTGTGGGTAGGCCTAGCGCCCGCAACAGGAAACGCCCCAAAGCGCAACGTGGACACATCCAAATTTTTGAAAGAAAACAGAGGTGTTTTTTGCGAAGTGCCTACCTGTAGATTTTAGCCTCTAGCTCAGCCGGCACCTAGGGAAACCTACCAAACCTGTGCATTTATGAAAACTAGAGACCTAGGGGAATTCAAGGAGGGGTGACTTGCGGGGCTCGGACCAGGTTCTGTTACCCAGAATCCTTTGCAAACCTTAAAATTTGGCTAAAAAAACACATGTTCCTCACATTTCTGTGGCAGAAAGTTCTGGAATCTGAGAGGAGCCACAAATTTCCTTCCACCCAGCGTTCCCCCAAGTCTCCCGATAAAAATGATACCTCACTTGTGTGGGTAGGCCTAGCGCCCGCAACAGGAAGCGCCCCAAAGCACAATGTGGACACATCCCATTTTTTGAAAGAAAACAGTGCCTACCTCTGGATTTTGGCCTGTAGCTCAGCCGGCACCTTGGGAAACCTACCAACCCTGTGCATGTTTGAAAACTAGAGACCTAGGGGAATCCAAGATGGGGTGACTTGTGGGGCTCGGACCAGGTTCTGTTACCCAGAATCCTTTGCAAACCTCAAAGTTTGGCTAAAAAAACACCCTTTCCTCTCATTTCGGTGACGGAAAGTTCTGGAATCTGAGAGGAGCCACAAATTTCCTTCTACCCAGCGTTCCCCCAAGTCTCCCGATAAAAATGATACCTCACTTGTGTGGGTGGGACAGGTGCCTGCAACAGAATAAGGCCCACAACTTGAAGAGATAGAAGGGATAGCACAGCGAGTTTATAAGGGCATATTCTTTTATACATCTTTAGACGGACTCTGCTTTGGGGACCCACATAAGTGAGGTGTCATTTTACTTGGGAGACTGAGGGGAAAACTGGGGAGTAGGAATTTTGTGCTGGAGCAGTGATCCTACTAAGAAAAGTCAGGAAAATATACTTTTTTATGCAAATTTTGAGATTTACAGAGGAGTCTGGGTAAGAAAATGTTGGGGGAGCCACGCAAGCCACACCTCCCTGGACTACTTGGGGTGTCTAGTTTTAAAAAATGTCTGGGTTTTGTAGGTTTCCCTAGATGAAGGCCGCACCCAGGACCAAAAACATAGGTGGGCCCCCCCCCCCAAAACAGGTATTTTTGTAATATATCATATTGATGTGTGCACATACGTCCGTGATGTGCCAAACACTAAAATTGTGAAAAGAAACACACTTAGGTTATGTGAAGAAGACCCCTCACCCACCAACCAAGTTGGTGGCATGCTTCATCATCGGGGTCCCACCCGAGGCACCTAGCGTGTCACAGGTGTGCTGCGACGCCTGATTACAGCGGAGCAGGTTTTGTCATTTTTACCACACATACTGGTTGGATTAGGCACGAGGGTGAGTGATGGTTCAGTGGATCAAATTTTATTAACAAGAGATTTCACAAAAATGAAATGCACTGCTAATAACTGGAAGGCAAAAAACTGAACCAATGACTCACAGCTCGTGAGCTGTAAAGCCGCGACAAGGCACCAACCGCTTTACAGTCCATTCACACACCTTTCATACATGACACGCACAAGACCATTCACACCGCCAGCCACGGGCCCAGCACATTACAACACTCACATCGACAGACCGCGCCACTCAAGGGCCCATCACTTACATATGCCCACATGCCTGATCCAAGAATCACACCAGCTGATGGTAGTGTGGACTGCCGTTTGGCTGGCACCGCCAGCCAAGCGCCACCCCACGCACACCGCCAGCCAAGCACCACCCCAAGCACACCGCCAGCCAAGCGCCACCCCACGCACACCGCCAGCCAAGCGCCACCCCACGCACACCGCCAGCCAAGCGCCACCCGAAGCACACCGCCAGCCAAGCGCCACCCACGCACACCGCCAGCCAAGCGCCACCCCACGCACACCAGCCAAGCGCCACCGAAGCACACCGCCAGCCAAGCGCCACCCCACGCACACCGCCAGCCAAGCGCCACCCCACGCACACCGCCAGCCAAGCGCCACCCCACGCACACTGCCAGCCAAGCACCACCCCACGCACACCGCCAGCCAAGCGCCACCCCAAGCACACCGCCAGCCAAGCGCCACCCCAAGCACACCACCATCACTTTTTTTGTTTATAAACAACAAAGAAACCACTAATTATAAAATAAGCACAAATCTACAAACACAAAAGCTCTAACTAAATACATGACAGAGATGCCAACCGTGAAACATATGAAAATATAAAACAGACAGCTTACGTTCACGGTATTTCCCAGAATTTTTTTTTGGTATGGTAACTTCTGTAACAGCCGGGCACACACAGCCCAGGCTTTGAAGGGCATTCAGGGCTGTACATCCGGCTCTCCCTCCGGATTAATCTCCGGGCACATACTCTACATTTCTTTGTGGGCAAGTCTTTTTTGGGAGTGGGAGGAATGTGATCTGGAAAGTGCCGATCATTCAATCTAGCCACATACTCCACCACTTCTACTCTAGGAACTCTTGCCGGTTCCACCACAATAAGGCTTTCTATCACCGACTCCTGAAATTTAACAAATGTCATCCTTGACTCAGGTGAACAATCCTTGTATACAATAAAGGCATTAAAAGTTGCCAAATGAAATAAATGTAGGGCCAACTTTTTATACCACACATAAGACTTACGAAGAGCAGTGTAAGGTTCCAACCTCTGATCTACTCTATCAACACCACCCATGTGCCTATTGTAGTCCAAAATGCACGCAGGTTTGCGCACTTCCGCAACCTGACCCCAAACAGCCACAGGGGAAGTACTCTCATCATGGATGGTCGATAGCATGTACACATCCCTCCTGTCTGAAAATTTCAGAGCTAGCAGCTCATTATTCCGCAAGGCACTGCACTGTCCCCTCTCAAGTTTTTTACAGACAAGCTCCCTTGGATAGCCTTTCCGGTTAGAACGGATTGTGCCACAAGCAACAGTGTCCACCCTAAACAACTCCTTGAACAACTGCACTCCAGTGTAGAAATTATCTACGTACAAATGGTGACCTTTGTCAAACAGCCGTCTAGCAAGTTCCCACACAATTTTTTCGCTAACTCCAAAAGTGGCCGGACAACCAGGAGGGTCAATACTGGAATCCCTACCAGTGTAGACCCGGAAATTATACACATATCCTGTACTGCTTTCAGACAGCAGATACAATTTAATCCCATACCGTGCCCTCTTACTAGGAATGTACTGCTTAAAAACTTAATGCCCCTTGAAAAGGACCAAAGACTCGTTCACACTTATCTCTTTGCCTGGAACATAGACCTCTGAAAACCGATCCACAAAATGATCAAGGACAGGCCTAATCTTAAAAAGACGGTCACAATCAGGGTGATCTCGTGGCAAGGCTAAAGCATTGTCTACAAAATGCAGCATACGAAGAAGAAGCAAATACCGATTACGTGTCATAGTTGCAGGAAATATAGCAGTTGCCATCAAGGGACTAGTAGACCAATAAGAAGCCAGTGACGGCTTCCTGATCAACCCCATCAAAAAAGACAAACCTAAAAACCTTTTCATCTCGTCCAGATATGTGGGAACCCACTGAGTAGCTCTAGACTGAGGCTTAAGTCTGGCAGCGTTGTCCCGCAAATATTGCTCTGCATACACATTTGTCTGCTCCACAATCTCTTCCAAAAATACATCGTCCATAAACAAGTGAAAGAAATGGACAGGCAAAAAGATTTCCGTATTAACTCTACACCCTGGGAGACCAGTAAATGCAGGTAACTGTGGCTGCTCCATGTTTGGGTCAATCCAGGTGTCAGGTCTTCTAATGGGAAACCCTTCAGCCGCAGGCTGCTGCACTCTTGGCACATCAATGTCCTCCTCTAACACAGGCCCTTCATCTGCACTGAGAGTAGCTTTCTCATGAGAAGAATACTCTCGGACAGAAAACTCACTTCCAGAATCTCCTGCTTCCTCCTCTGCCTCAGATGCAGAGTCAGTGTCGTAATCATGGTCTGAAGACGACTCAAAGAGCATGCAAACAACCTGCTGAGCGGTCACTTTGCGGCTAGCCATGATCCTAACAACAAATGGATTGCCAACAACAACTAGCACTAAAAAAAGTAATAAACAAAGTGTAGCTTTATCACAAAGAGTTCTGTACTACAAAAAACTATACCACTCACTTGCCTGAAAAAGCTACTCACCAAGCAACTACTCTGCACAGACACAGCAATCACGAATGATATCCCACTAAAAAGACAAAAAAAAAGCAAATTAGACATATGACTACACAAACATCACTGTGCTCAAATCTAAGGACAATGTCAAACACACAATACTGCATTTAGTACACCACCTACATACATGTCATTCATGCATGTCAACAATACTCCTTTGGAGTAAATTGCTTTCACTCACCTAAAACATGCAACTATGAAAACCGCAGGACAACTACTGCCAAAACCGCAAAGATCCACAGCAAAGGAAGCAAAAGCGTTGAACTTGAAGAAAAAGAAGAAATAAATTGTTATAATCACAAATACAAATACTTTGCCAGTTGACAAACACCCCACCACCAAGAACTTAGAAGTTGTCCCTGGTACCTAAGTGGATCCTGCCCCCCTCGGGGGTAGATGGGTGTAAAAAAATTGGCCAATCTGCCCCCAAGTGGGGGGGGGGGGCAGAAATGGGCAACACCTCTGTGCCCCCTTTAGGGGGGCACACCCAGCACAACACAAAACAAAAACAAAAAATCCCTGCCGTATTGGTGGTTTCTGCCCTCCTTGGGGGCAGATGGGCCTACAAAAATAGGGGCAGAGATGGCCAATACGAACTTTCCCCACTTTATGGGGGCGACCGTTGCCCAAGGGGTGCCCCCAAACACACACCACACACACACATACCACAAAATCCCTGGCGCCTAGTGTACTTCCACCCCCCGGGGGCCAGATCGTCCAAAAAATGGCTGGTCTGCCATCGGGGGGGCAGAAACAAAAAAAAAAATAGCCCCCCAGGGGAGCGACCCTTGCCCAAGGGGTTGCCCCCAAAATAAACAATAAAAACAAAATCCCTGGTGTCTAGTGGATTTCGCCCCCCCCCCCTTTGGGGGCAGATCAGCCCAAAAATTGGCAATCTGCCCCCAGGGGGGGCCAAATACAAAAAAAATAGCCCCCCAGTGGGGCGACCCTTGCCCAAGGGGTCGCCCCCAAAAGAAACTTTACAATAAAAATAAATCCCTGGTGTCTAGTGGTTTTCGCCCCCCCCTGGGGGCAGATCCGCCGAAAAATCGGCGGATCTGCCCCCGGGGGGGCGAAATATAAAAAAAAATTGCCACCGGGGGGGCGAAATGCTAAAAAAAATTGCCTCGGGGGGGGCGACCCATGCCCAAGGGGTCACCCCCAAAATACACACCCAAAATAAAATCCCTGGTGTCTAGTGGTTTTCGCCCCCCCCTGGGGGCAGATCCGCCGATTTTTCAGCGGATCTGCCCCCAGGTGGGGGGCGAAATACTATAAAAAATTGCCCCCGGGGGAGGGCGACCCTTGCCCAAGAGGTCGCCCCCAAAATATACACCCAAAATAAAATCCCAGGTGTCTAGTGGTTTTCGCCCCCCCCGGGGGCAGATCCGCCGAAAAATCGGCGGATCTGCCCCCAGGGGGGGGCGAAATACTAAAAACAATTGCCCCCGGGGGGGCGACCCTTGCCCAAGGGGTCGCCCCCAAAATAAAAAAAGAAGAAAATCCCTGGTGTCCTAGTGGAGATTCCTGCTCCACGATCGCGGGCCCTGCCCGCGATCGTGGAGCAGGAATCTTGTGAAAACAGGCACAGGGGGAAAGGAAAAACCCTTTCCTATTCCCCGTGTCTGTTTTCACCACCCCCTGCCCCCCAAAAACGGAAAGGACTCACCTTTCCTCCTCGCGCGCTGGAAGCAAATGGCTTCCAGCGCGCCCGGCAACACTAGATGACGTTGGCGCGCTGTGCGCGCGCTGACGTCATCGGATTGCCGGGGGGGGTCGGGGGTGGAAGGGGAAGGTCTTCCCCTTCCATCCCCGCCTTGGGGGGGAGGGGGGTGCACGGGGGGCGTGCTAGCGCTCAGGCACAGGGGAACTGTAGCCTTGGACGAGGTCACCTCGTCCAAGGCACAGAACAGGCTAAACAGAAAACAATGTGGTTTCTGAACCTGACAGTCCGCCATCTTACACTAAAGAACACTGAATGATGTTTTGTGGACTTCCATCTAAGCCTGAATCCACTGTAAAGTCTCTTGCTGCAGTATCTTCTATGGAGAGTGTCCATGTTTTTAGACATTTTCTGCAGTGATACCTAGATCTTGGAATCAATTCCTTACGGTATTCTTCCCTGTATACCTGCAATAAATCATAAATAGCTGACAGGATGGGGAACGGGGGGCAGTGCGTGCTGTAGATGAAGCTTCCCTGCACTCCAGAGGACCTCGATTGGCCAGGGCACAGAGCCTGAGAGAGAGGAGAAAGCAGAGATCCTGATACAATGCAGCCCAACTCTGCCACTCCCACCATGTGGTGAAGACTAGCCTCATTTTCACACTCAATATTCACAGACATACCTACTGTACCCTCCAAGTCCCATTAGAAGTAATCTTCTTCCCAGGCATTAGCCTTGGAAAAGTCTTTGCACACATCATCTTGCAGCATTGTAGAGGCCAAATTTATAGTAGTCTCCACTCCCTCAAGTAAAGCCTGTTGAATTTTAAACCTTCCATCCCTTCTTTCTTTTTTTAGCCCCAGTCTTAGTACCAACCAACTTAATAGCTGAAGTTCGAGTAGAACATGCACATATTATAGTATCCTCTGAGTGGGTCTGTTTTGTAATCTTAACAGGTCCTAGATCCCAGCCCACATCTGAGCCTGCTCCAGACATAGAAGTCTCTATATCTGACAAATCCAAGAGTGAAAAAAAATGTCCAGTGTTTCTTGTGATTTCAGCACAAAAGCTCAATTTCCAGGGATGCTAGCGGGCAAGGAGTATGCTAAGGGAGAATCAAATCAGGCGCGTTGGGAGGGAGGGATGTATCATTATGAGAGCCAGGGTCAACCCCTGTCATCCCCCTTGAATTAGTGCCAGAAACATAGGTTCTCACAATTTCCTGCTCCAAAAACACTGACTACTTACCAATTCACATCCAGTCAAGCCCAATTTGAGAAATGATTTTCGCAAAGATCAATCTAACAAATTCAACCTGTAAATGGGCGCAGGGAGTCAGTATTTTCAGATTGTGCAGGACCCAAAAACGTAGACTGAGCCACAAGATGCTCCTGTTTTATGAGGGATGAACCCACCAGTTTGGATGCCACTATGGGGCCCCTCATGCCCTTCACCCAAAAGTCAGTCATTGTTTTCTGGACCGAGCACAGGCCAGGGGTCAGGGCCCGCCCACCAGGGGAGCTAGTGTGAGAGACACCATGAGAAGGCTGGAGAGGATATGCTGAATTAATAGCTATACCAGTAACTGGGATAGATGCAGCTGAAGAAAACTACCTGTACTGATGGTCCATTAGTCTCAGATGCTGAGGCACTTTTGCTTGTGGTGACCTGCTCCATTACGTATGCATATCATTGCACAATTGTAGTTACACCAAATTCCTCTAAAGTCAAATTGTGCTTTTTGGGGTCTTTGGGCTCCAGCCCAACTCTGGACTCCATCGCATCCAGACAACTCAGCTTAGTGAAAGCTGCTCCTTATAGAGGTGGCTGTGGTGTATGCCTGTCACCAGTGCCCTTGGTTGACTGGTGCTGCTGATGCTGCTCAGCAAGTTCCAGCCACTGGACTTCAAGGCCCCCCCACCCTGCCACAAGGACCAACCCGGAGCGTGGAAGGATTAAGCCTCCCCTCTACCACCTGCTGCTTAGTGTCAGCCCGACATGGGGCAGAGGCAAGTCCTTCACCTCACAACCTCCCTTGCTGGAGACAGTGCTGCAGCAAATGTGTAGTCAAAACAGAACAAGCAAACCACTAAGGAGACGCAGCCTCCTCCTTAACCACCATAGTAAGCAGCAGAGCGGTGCTTCAGGCAGGTGAATTCAGTCAGCAAACAGCTGTGCATAAACATCACCACTATCACATGCAATTTTGGATGAAGGACAGTTTAATAAGCATTAACAGCATCAAAATGGATGCCCTGACTGATCTATTTTAATGCCCCAATCTTTGGATGTAAGCCTTGATCATGGTGCACTGAGCAAAACAAATGAACATCTGTTTACACTCTGTAGCTTTGCTTCTTGGCCAAAAGTTCTCAAAATCAAACACTGAATACAGTTCATTCAGCTATTCATGTAGTTTCATTTTAATAACTTTTAAAAAGGTTTCACTAGAAACCAGAGCCAAGTCCACATTCAGGTAGCACCAAAAACGAAAAAATATTGATCTCATGATGCAGACTCTGAAATTGATCTGCGGTCACCCAGAGTATGGGATAAAGTTCAAAATATCATGGAAAAAACAGTGTAGGCTTACCTATCAATTTATTCAGCCTCTCACACGACATTCTTACCAGAAAACGTAAACCCAACCACATCGATGGATGCTGAGGTCCATATTTGTCAAGGTTTTACGTTGTCCTTGTGCCATCCCAGAGGACACAAGGGTGATGCAAAACCTAAATGAGATTTGTCATGCCAAGCAAGGCCACCTTGCATGGCCATGCATTACTTGATAAATCTGGAGTAGCATTCTGCAGCACCATTCTGCAGCACACTTACAAAGAGAAAAATGCCTATGAGTATTGTTTGTGTACTGGAAATATTGATCAATATGGGCATAGCAATCCAAGTTCAAAGGACAATAAGAAGACTGATCTCTTAGGTTAATTGGGGGAGAGGAAATCTAGAATGCCCTCATCCTCAACAGAGGGCTCACCCTAAACATTTTCACTTAAGAAGAGAAACTGAGAGCACTGCACTTCAGCAAGCTTTTGGATTTAGGACTTATGATGTAGGATCACTAATGTGCCACACCAACTGGAACAACCACTAACAAATGCTTAATATTAAAAGACAGTTTAAGACTCTTACCCTGTTATATTGGCACTTTGGGGAAGTGAAAAGCTCCTCAGTAATGTGGTTGTCTTACAGACTTGGATGTTCCCTAAATTAATTTTATTTATTTTAGAAAATTCTTCCCTCAATGAGTGTAATGTTCGACTAGCGTTCATTGCTCCCTGACTCCCTCAGTAGTACAGTAGAGGCTCTATTATGTAGAGTGCCCCAGGGCGCAACAGTCATGTTCGTTCCCTTTCTGCACCCCCCAGGGCACCTTGGTAATACAGAAAGCGACTCAGATGTTTGTGCAGCCCCTCTTTTAATAAAGATAGCACAGGCATAAATGTAGCTCGAGCCCTTTCTAAAAGGGCATTCCTCATTCGTATGGGTGCATGCCCCCATGTAAATGAGGGAATCTTTTTGCATTTGCCCAGACACCGTATTATGGGCTTGCAAAGACTACAAAAGCTACTAGTAGGCCAAAGTGTACAAGGATATTATTAATTGCAAACAACAGTGTACATCAAGGTTTAATTATTAAAAAATATTGTGGTGAAATCAAGACCTTGTATCCTAACTGTAATTTTGAAAAAGAGGAAACATTTAAAGAAACAGTTAATGTAAGGCAGTAAGACATAGATGAATATTTGAATATTTTACATAAAACATTATTGTTTGTGGTAAGTGTGAAAGGTAAACACACTGGTATATTTACAATCTTTTGACACAGGGCAATGCCACAAGCCTTCTTGCTGCGCTGCGCTGCCCTGTCTCAAAAGAAAAGGGCAGGAATGCACTGTATCTTTACAATACAGCACATTCTTGTCCCTTTCCCCGATGCTGGTGCGCAATGGACTGCCATGCGCCAACCAGGTGCCTTTGCACCATGGTGTAAGAGGTACTGGGATGATTGTTTTTGTGCAGTAATGGAAACCTTCCTGCACAAAAACAATCACACTAGGTGTTTTCCTCTTTCTAAGTGTGCTGCAGAATGCAGCACACATAGAAAAAACATAAAACTAGGAGAAATAAAGGTATTTCCCCTTGTTGCACCTCCCTTATGCCTTCTCTGGGGAAGCATAGGCTTTTGACGCTTTCCCAGGTTTACAACTTCTGCTGCGTTGACTCAATCCATATTTACAAGGCCATGAAAAGCCACGAAGGGTGGCTTTACGTGGTCTTGCAAATACAGCCCTGCAGTGTGCGTCACCTGACCGTCACTAAAAGTGACTTTCTGGTGGCACAAAGGGCCTTGCTAATAGGGCTCTGTGAAAGACTACATACATATATGTATCAAGGACACTCATTGAAGGTAACGTTCCTATTGCTTCTAACAGGTGCACAGTACTATTCACTATATCCATCAAGGTTTCATTATAAAAAAAAAGTTTGAAGATCAATGATATGACAAACAGATGTTTACTTTTATCGTTCCTCATTTTGTCACTGTCAACTGGCCAGTTTCAGTTTCGTCTCCGGATTCACACCAACCATGTTTGAGACTGACTCCTTTGCTCCTAGCGGCACATTATACACTTGCATACTATTAAGAGGGCTATTAATACTTTGCATTTCATATAACAGATTTGATGCCGGTTCTATTATGCATTAATTCCTTGCCCCAAGTGTCCTTACAAACCCATGGTTTCTCTTAATGGGGATTCTTGTATTAGATTTTGCAGCAGGTAGCACTTTACTTCCTTCCTTAGCACTGTCCTTTGTGACCCTATCTTCCCTGCATTGGAGAGAACATAAGTGTTTTTTTTTTTAAATCATTACAGCCCTGGTTAGAAAATGTTAGACTGAGTTTAATTATCCTCCCCTCTCCTCAGGTTAAGGGGCATATTTACAAGACTAATGCACCACTGGTGCATCACTTTTTGTGATGCACCAGCAGTGCAAAGTGCAAGCCCATATGTACAAGGCCACGCAAAGCCACTTTGTGTGGCTTTTCCTGGTCTTGTAGAAATGGTGCAAGAAAACATAGCGCAAGTCACTGTGTTGCCCCACACTGCTCCAGGGAGGTATTCAATGGGCATTGCGGTGGGTTTTGCCATGCAACACCCATGAATTTCAATGCAGTCCCAGATTTACAAGAATCTGTAAAGCTGTAAATGTGTCAAAACTGTACGCCTCCCTAGAAAAGGCACAACCCAGGATCCGTGTGTCCTCTTATGCACAAAAAAAAATCCTGCTAAAAATGAAGACACCCTTGCAGCATGGTGCAAGGGTGCCAGCATTTGCGCTAGGCAGTAATTTGTGCATCAGCGCAGGAGGAAAGAACAGAAATGCACAGTGTCTTTTAAATACAGTGCATTTCTGCCTTTTACATGTGGCGCAGGGCAGCTCAGCAAGGTCACTTGCTGCACTGCCTTGCACCACAGGTCTTGTAAATATGCCCCTAAGTGTATTGCTGCAGCTGCTCCACAGGAATAATTTTTATGGTATTTTTTTTAACAAGTGTGCTCCCGATAAGAGGGGCACTGTGATTTAAGCTTATATCTTTCTTTACTTCTTACACTCATTGTTTTACTTGGTATTTTTCTACTCTGCAGGTATTCATTGCCTCATTTCTAACTCAAGGTAATTACTTATGCCAATGATCATGTGTCCCTCCTTTCCTTTATGGTTCTTGATCTTTTCCAGATTACTTCTACATAACTTATATTGTGATGTGGTTCACCTGTTTGTACTCAGTCAAACTTTCTGATAATGACCAACAGAATTTCTTGGGATCGAAATGCAATTGATATGACATTTCTGAAGGATATAGCAATGTACACCACATTGGAAGTCATAGAAAATTTGCCTTTGATGAGTGCCCTGGATACCTGTATTTATAGTCTGTTGTCATAATTTTATTTTGATTACTCTCTCGAGCTCTGTAGCATTGTGTGTTCACCTTGGCTAGAAATTGGGTCTCTAGTAGGCAGAGGTATGCACCCTGTCTAAGAAGAGACCACAATCCTAGTGAGGGTAAGTCACAGCACAACCTCAATTATCCTGCGCTTACCCTCCGGTAGCTTAGTACAGAGCAGGCAGGCTTAACTTAGAGGGCAACGTGTAAAGTATTTGTGCAATAACTCATACAGTAAGACAGTGAAAACACCACAAAAAGTAAAACAAGACCAAAACAAGGAAATAGACACATCACCTCTGCTGCACCAGAAAAATCTACACATCGCTTTACTTTCCAATGCCTCACCTCCTCTGCGGCTTCCTGGGTCATTATGTTTGATGCATTCCAGGCACTTTGTGCAAAAGAGATACATCCATTGATTCCCATGTATCAAGACTTACTTAAACATCTAAAAAGTGATATCTTGACTTGTGCATATTGGATTTTTGTTGTTTTTGACTTATTTTATTCAGATAAATATTATTATTTATTATTTATTTTCCTAAACTGGTGTGGAGTACATTTTGTGGTATTTTCTATGTGTTACTGTTATTGTACAAATACTGTACACATTACCTTCTAAGTTAAGCCTGCCTGCTCTGTGCCAAGCTACCAGAGGGTGAGTACAGGATAATTTAGGTTGTGTAGTGACTTACCCTAACTAGGGTTGTGGTTCCTACTTGGACAGGGGTTTATAGCTCTGCCAACTAGAGATGCAATTTCTAACAACGCACCAATGAGACAACATCTTCTGATCACATACTAATGACAACATAACATATGATTCACCTCTAGCAACGGAGACATTATGCATATTTAATTTATTGAGCAATACTTTATTTTCAACAGAAATGGAGTTGCTCAGCAAATAATTATCCTTCATCCCAACGGAATGGATTGATTTTTTTACACTCCAGAAAGACAGTTTTACATTTTTCAGACAAATAAGATTAAAAATCCTCTTTGCTAATCACCAAGACTGCCATGTGACCAATCTCAATAATATGCAGACATTGTGAGAAATTGGGTCGTTGGTTGACTGGGGTGTTAGGCCTAGTCAAGCAACTGCCACAATCCCTGGCAGGGTGAACCACAAAAAGTCACTAAATTAATCTGTGCTTAACCATGGGCAGCTTGGCACAAAAAGCAGTCAGGCTTTACATAGTGGCAATGTACAGAGTAATTACGAAGACCCAAAACAGCAATAAAGTGAAACACAACACAAGAAAAATTCCACACTAGTTTAGAAAAATACATTAAATCTGAATACATTATTTGACACCTTAACAAAAAAAGTCCAATCAGTAGAATGAGAGTTGTGAATGTTTTAAGTTTTTGGTAAAAACTAGTGTCTAAAAGATCAAAGCACGTGGACATATAGGGGGTCATTCCGACCCTGGCGGTATTCCGGGGACCGCGGGAGCACCGCCAACAGGCTGGCGGTGCTCCCTTGGGCATTCTGACCGCGGCGGTTCGGCCGCGGTCAGAACAGGAAAACCGGCGGTCTCCCGCCGGTTTTCCGCTGCCCTGGGAATCCCCCATGGTGGCGCAGCTTGCTGCGCCGCCATGGGGGATTCCGACCCCCTCACCGCCATCCTGTTCCTGGCGGTTCCGCCCGCCAGGAACAGGATGGCGGTGAGGGGTGTCGTGGGGCCCCTGGGGGCCCTTGCAGTGCCCATGCCAATGGCATGGGCACTGCAGGGGCCCCCGTAAGAGGGCCCCACTTTGTATTTCAGTGTCTGCATTGCAGACACTGAAATACGCGACGGGTGCCACTGCACCCGTCGCACATCCTCCACTCCGCCGGCTCCATTCGGAGCCGGCATCCTCATGGAGGGCTGTTTCCCACTGGGCTGGCGAGCGGCCTTTTGGCGGTCGCCTGCCAGCCCAGTGGGAAAACCAGAATGACCGCCGCGGTCTTTTGACCGCAGTACGGTCTTCTGGCGGTTCCCTCCAGGCGGGCGGCTCCCGCCGCCCGCCGGGGTCAGAATGACCCCCATAGTCGTGTGAGACACAGTAAAAGTAAATAAATATGGCTGATCACAATGGAGCACCGCTAGTATCAAAGAAGTAGATTGGGCCTGATTGGCGCTTACCTTCAGACTTAGATGAACTGTCAATAAAAACTGTTCTGAGAAGGTAACGTTCAGAAGGACAAAGCTGCAGGTGGTGTCTGAGGAGGGAGCAATGCTGGGAGACGAAGTCACAGGGAAGATTTCTATGGTTGGACATGGTCACATTTTTGGGAGTTGAAAATCTCCAGCAGGACAAGGCAGGAGGTCCTAAGTACAATAAAGATATATTAAAATAACCCTCCCAACATTCAAACAGTACAGCAGAAAAGAAAGCACATAGAAATATTGTTTCATTCCTATGAGCCTTGGAAGGAATCTTAGATAAGAACTCAGAATGACATTATAAAACCTCTACAAAATAGGGGCTTAAGCAAAAGTTCTTAATGCCCCAATGTTTCTTGCAGGTACACTGGCCACATCAGATTTAAGAATTTAACTATATGGACCTAAGAAGTTCAAAAGAGAAACTCTATAAAGATTACAGATCCCACTGTAAATCCCAAGGTGGAAAATGTTCATAGTACTGACAACCTCTTCAGTAATCTAAATCAAAAATATTTCTCATCTGAAAAACATCCTCATGGCTCACAAAAATCTCACATCTGTGAAACAATAATGGGAAAACAACAGAGTTGTCACATTACGCAGGAAAAACTGAGTTCTTTGAAAACCTTCCCTGAAAGTGTCTAGAATAGGCTTTCGGTGTTGAAAAATGTTCAGATTGCTGAATAGCTACAACTTAGGGAACAGGGATAACAATGAAGTGTATAACAGACCTTTCAGCCTCCATGCTGATACTGCTAAACTCTAAAGAAGAGTCAACCCCTGCTCTTAAAGTTCAAAAGCAGTGAGAGGAAGTTTGTAAGAAGGAAATAGAGCCATTGAAAAAAACAAGAGGGAACCTCGATGCTTGAATGGAACCACTACTATGAAATCTGCTACTTCCTTCTGAGTTTATAGCAATAGAGGAGGAATGTGAGCAAATACAGGGAAAACATTGAGGAGAAGAGGAGGCCAAGGAATAGATGTAGTATTCACTCACATAAACCCAGAGTTGGAAATTAAGGGCAAGCATTGGACAGTCGAGTGTTCTTCTGAGTGGCAAATAGGTCTATGAAAAGTTCACCAAAACCTCTGCATCCTTCTGGAGACCAATGGGAATAGGCTTAGATTTTGAGAAGTCATGCACTTTCTGTTCACACTGTCTGCTTGTACATCCTCTTTCACTCTGCTGTAAATAGCACAGAGAAAAAGAAGAAACAATTCTTCTGAAAATCCTATTTTCACTAGTATCGGATGCAGGAATTTAAATACTAAACCCCCCTCTCTATTCATTCATGTAAGCCACAGCTACTTAGTTGTCTATGTTTAAAAATGATATTGTTTCAGAAGTGATTTGAATCTTTTAAGGTTCCTGACAGTTTGTCCTTTACTGACCATTTCTCCTAGACAACCTATTCTAACAATGAAATTACCACATCCTGTCATTGTGCAATCTATTGTGAAAACATATGTAGGATCAATATTGAGAGGATATCTCCAAGTTAATAGTTCTGGTCCCAAGCATCACTGCAGATGTAGTGGTACTTAAGGAGTGACTGGAATTAGTCCTTCAACACCAGGCTTCAGTAATTCAGCAAATGAATTAGCAGTGGTTGTAGACAGAGGTAGTTTAGTCCATAGAACGAGAAAGACACAAGAGGCTATGGGCCCCTGTGTACTCAACCATAGATTCATTTGATTCTGAGATATCTTGAAAGACAGTGGTCTTTATTTGGAGTTTGCAGAATGGGATACTTCATCACAAATGTAGCAGATATCTTGTATGCCGTTTTACAAGCGCATCATAACCTATGGCACTTGTAATACAGCAAACAGGAGATATGCCATATTTTGAGTATCCAGTCAAGAAACTCTGAATAAGCCCAGCGTCTTTCTACTATGCTCTTTTGAAGGTGCACCATCTGTCCTGAAATTTTTACCTATGTAGAGTCTTTCCTGTGAAGAGTCATGCCAAGTTTAACATTCCTTCTCTACTTCTTGACCTCTGAAAGTATTTTCTTCTGATGTGTCCACCAGAAGTCAATTGTCCAGGTACAGGAATAGCTGCACTAGCTACAGATGTAGCCATAATACTAACATAGCCATAATCTTTCTGAATACTCTTGAGCAGATCTAATACCAAATGGCAGAGCTTAGAACTGACAATCGTTCCAAAAAGTACCAACTCCTAGGAATGTCCAATATTGAACAGTAATTTGAACATAAAAATCAGCATTCACCAATACCAAGTTCGCCATGAATGACCTTATTGAAATCAAAAGCATTATCCTCTATAATGTCCCTGCCTCAATATGTTCATGGTCCTTAAATCACAAAAAGGGACCCTCCTATTAACTTTTGTGCAAGAAAAGTTCTTGACTGGGTTCATTTTCCATGTTCTAGCTTTGGCACTGACTTGATTGCAATCTTACAATGAAAGGTTTAATTGTTGATTATGTTTCATCCAGCATTAACTATTGGAGGGGCTTGGAGTATGAATGTCTAAGTCTCTGGCAGAGGTTAATAAATCAATGAAGTCTTCTCTCATTAACCTCAGATCCAGAAATCAGAGTTGGACTTTCCCAAGCTTCTAGGAAGTGTTTAGCCTTCCCCCTGCTGACCACTCACTGCAATTTCCAGTATAGTCAGTGTGGGACTTTGGCCTTTTTGCAGGATCACCCCTGAATGTTTTGCCTTTACCCTCCAGTTTTCTGAACCAGTTTTCATTGGCTTTCAGCACTCTGCACACTTCACCACTGCTAACCAGTCTAAAGTGCTTGTGCTCTCTCCTTTAAAACATAGTGACATTGGTTTACACCCAAATAGCAAATTTAATTTACTTGTAAGATCCTAATAAAGCAGTACTACATGTACCATGGACCTTTAAATTAAATATTACAAGGTAGGCTTGCAGCACTGATTGTGCTATCTACTTAAGTAGCATTTTGAAACATGTCCCAGGTCTGCCATTGTAGCCTGGGCGTGCAGTTTTAAACTGCCATATCAGCTTGGCAAAATAAACCTTTTTCTGGGTCTAAATCTTCCCCTTTACTGTATATAAGTCAACCCTAGAGTAGGCTCTAAATAGCCCATAAGGCAATGTGCATTGTATTTAAAACATTGGACATGTACTTTTAACTTTTACATGTCCTGGTAGTAAAAAGCATTATAATGTTCACTACTGCAAGGCATAACTCTCCCTTATGATAACATTGGGTTATCTTATTACATTTAATAAGTTATAATTTTAATTTGGGAGCAGATGGGAATGTCATGTTTTGTGACTGAAGAATTATAATTTAAAGCACTCTTGAATGGTGAAGTTGGTTTAAAAATGACAAGTTGGAAAATGCCACTTTTAGAAAGATGATGTTTTCTTTTGTTAACCATTTGGTGCCTGCATCCTGGGTCACATGACTACGTGTAGCTGGCAGATGGTCTTTGTGTATTGCTCCCAGACAGTTACACAAAGGAGAATAGGTATTGGCAGGATGGTCCATCTCTGACTTGATGAGAGGCAGGAGCTCTCACCTACCATATTTGTGCCTCACAAAGGCTTTGCCTGAGCACCCTCACAAAAGGTTTGACACTAGTCTTTTGTGACCCCAGACAAGCTGGGGCTAAGGCTGGGAGGCAGGAAATTTGAACTCTTCTGGGGGTGAAAACATCCAGAACCTTCTCCTACTTCAAAGTGGGCACCAACTATAAATAATGGATCCTCAGACCGTACTCTTCAGTACACCTAAGGTCCTGTGGAAGATTCATCAGGACTGCTGTGCTGCTCTGCAAGAAGGAGTGCTACTCTGTTGCCCTGCTACCCTGCAGCCTGAGTGCAAGGACTGGCCCTGGGTCTTGATCACAGGACCACCATAGTAACTCCAAGGGCTAGTTCACCGTCATCCTGATCACAGCCCCAGCAACAGAAAAGGCTCCAACCACCTTGAACCAAGTACCTAGACCCTGCCTGCTGTGAGCCTTTCCCCCGCCAAAGTGGTGTCATGTCAGTCCTGGACCTAAAAGTACTCTGCCAGCCCAGCTGTGGTTCTGTAAACAGAACCAATGCAGTGCATCACATCTCCTCAAAGTCACATCAGAACTGATGAGAAAAATGCATCTCCCGGCGTTAGACTTCTGATTGCCACCTGCAGCCTCAAATCAATGGCATCCTTCACGTCCACACAGAACTTTGCGTCGAGGCCCTGTAGCTTCATTGGAACCAGAGGTGTGTGGAGCATCTTCAACACAGGACTTTGCATCATAGGCCACTCATCGATGGCATCCTCACTAACAATGCAGGACTCTGTATTGCACCCCTACAGCTTTCTCAGAACTGCTGCTGCACAACGCATCCTCAATACAGTATCTCAGAATGCTCTGCAAACCAGGATTTGAAGTATTTTGTCCTGCAGACATAACTTAATCCCTGTATCTGACCGGTGCTCCATTGTGTTCAGCCTGGGCTTGTGACTTTGTCCTCGTCTGGCCCAACCAGATAACCAAGGTTGGAGCTTTATGCTTCTAAGCCCTACTTTTACCTAAGACTTTGAAAGTACATACCTCTGGTTCTACTAATTTGATTTTTGTTAGTTTGGTCTCAAATAATTTGTTTAACTTTATTCTGTTTTACTAAATTGCTGTGGGTTTTTTCATGTGTTGTGTTTTCACTTTATTACTGTTTGAAATGCTGCATAAATACTTTACAAATTACCTTTAAATTAAGCCTGACTGATTCTGTGCCAAGCTACGAGAGAGTTAAACACAGGTTAATTTGGGGTTCCTTGTGATTTCACAGAATTTCCAACAGTTAGAGTTGCTGTAATTTTTCTGCAAGAGGAAGCTTTATTTTTCAGCTAAAATTGTCTCCTTAAGTTCCTTCCCTGCTTCCTTGTATAATGCACTGCTGTCATCCTGAGGGTTGTTTGAACAGTTACCTACTCAAATTGTAATGTGTCAGGTCGCCATGATAGATTAGGGCATAGGAGATGATGGAGACAAATTACATGGTGAAAGAGGAAAACCGGACAATGGAGAGTAAAGAGTTACATTACTATTATTGCAAATCCCAGAGTCACATATGCATAGTTGAGACATTCCCACAGATACACTCCTGAGTAGCTCATTTCAGTCAGTAGATTTGGCCATATAAGTATGGGGTACGTTTTCTGGCAACAATGGATGTTGTGACTCTCTCAACGCTCACCAAAGCTGCCTTCCTTCTAACAGGCTGCTTCCTTCACAGTGCCCATGTCTTTCAAACTCGTCCGGTTCCAGAACAGGGCTCCTGCCATGCGCAAGTTCTAATTACAATGTACGTTCTGCTTGCACACGCTAAGTCCATATGTGCATCATCTGATTATATGTTATCCATTTCCCTTTGGTGTGGTCCCGTCACTGATGTGTGTCCTCTCACCTGTGGGTGGAGACTTGGGGGTCATTTTGACCCTGGCAGTACGAGACCGCCAGGGCTAAAATAACGGAAGCACCGCCAACAGGCTGGCGGTGCTTCCTGGGGTATTACGACCGCGGCTAGCAGCGCTGCCCAGGGGATTACGAGTCCCCCACCGCCAGCCTTTTTCTGGCAGTTTGAACTGCCAGGAAAAGGATGGCGGTACGGGGAGTCGTGGGGACCCTGGGGGCCCCTGCACTTCTCATGCCACTGGGCAGACAGTGAAAAGCGCGAAGGGTGCAACTGCACCCGTCGCACGGCCGCAACACCGCCAGCTCCATTTGGAGCCGGCTCCCAGGTTGCGGCCCACATCCCCGCTGGGCAGGCGGGAGGAAACTTGGTTTCTGCCCGCCGGCCCAGCGGGGATGTCAAAATGAGCACCGTGTGAGTGCGGCTGCATTGGCGGCCGCCCGGCAGTTACAAATTGGCGGGCGGCGCTTGCCGCCCGCAAATGTTGTAATTAGGCCCCTAGTCTGCTCTTGCTTGGGATCCAAGGCCTTGTTGTGTGCCATCCAGTCTGGATATTTCAACAACCAAGCTGCAAAAACATATCTCTCCTTTACTCTCCTAACCACCTTTTCTCTTAAGTCTGGGTTTTCTTTACCAGCTTTAATACCTTAAGAGAACAGAGGTGGACTCCAAAAGGCAAAATGGAGGGATAGTCCTCGACTTCCACACATCAGAGATCTGAGGTCGAAACATAATGTGAGATTGTCTGAAGGAGCAAGAATGTTTCTTCATAAAGATGTACAACCGCGGGAAATAGCGACTCGTACTTTGCGTCAATTTGTGACTCACAATGTGCGAGTCGCTATTTCCAATGTCTGTACTGTTTTGAGAATCGAATTGTGACTCACAAACAGGTCACATCACAGTTACCGAAAACATAATCTGAAAGTTGGTAACTGCTCACAAAAAGTGACCATAGATCACAAAATGTGACCATGGATCACAAATTGAGACCGCAGCTTTAAAAAGGGGAAACACACTGCAAGGACCCCAAACCAGGAAGTGGTGTCCCTATAGATTCCTGCACAAGAGGAACAGCACATGGTCTAGGCCAGCATCATAGGCCCACACCACTGACCTTCCTTGCACCACAAAGAAAAATTTCCAGGCAATGTAAAATAAAAGTTTCAGGAATGGAACTGGACATCAGAACTGAGGGATGTTGTAACTATCATTAGGAGTTGTTTGAGAGGCTGTCAAGTGAGTATCCCTGAGGCTGACAAGCAGAAAATTTGGAGGGAGATCCAGATCCAGATCAATGCCTTGGGAGTGACAGACAGGTCAATCGAAGAAATAAAGAAGAGGTGGTATGAACTATGCACCAGGGCCAAGGGAAGGGTTGCAGCCAGGCTGTGTGACGTCCATGGGACAGAAGGAGGACAATCCAATGTACCACCCCCATAGCAATGGAAGTGATGGCGTAAATAACATCAGAGCCAGAGGCAGCCTGCGGATTTGGGTCCTTGGACACATCTGTACCCCCACCAACCACTGGTAAGTGTAAATGTTCTTCTACCGTCACCTGGTACCAACACCCTGCTGCATTCAAGCATGCAACACATCCTCACACGTATATGCATGGATGGTCCATGTAGATGAGGAAATCACCACAACTGATTCGTTATGGTCATGTAGTCATGGACAGAAATAGTGTTGTTACTGTCAGGCAGTATTTGGTACCAAATCAAAACAAATGAGCCAGTGTCTCACACATACATTTTATCCTATGTCCCCTTTCCAAAATAGATGCACCTGGTGAAACACAGGAAGGGGAATATGAAGAGGGAAAAGACCCGGCCCAGTCTCAGCTGGAGGAAGGGCAGCGTAATATGCTTTTAAGTCCACATGGAACCTTGCTGGCCCATGAAAGTATAGCTCTGACTCCAACACATGCAGCAGAAATTTGGGGTCCAACAGTTCCACAACAGTCCACACCTCAATGCATCCCCATTACTACGGTCCGGCATCTGAGCCCAACCTAATGAGCCCAAACACGTCAGCAGGAAGTGCAGACTGCACACTCCCATGCAGGAGCCATCTATCAGTCGGAGTCTGGAAACATAGTACAGGCCATGTTGAGGTTTCAGCATCTGCAAAACAAACTCATGCGCCTCATCAGCCAAAAAACTCCCAGTGGTTCGAAAACATCACCCAGCAGATGTCTGCCAAACAGGCAGACCTTAATACAAAATTGGATGCCATTAGTGGGTCATTTGACCAACTCTTCAGGGAGATGGCAGATGACAGACACCTTACGGTGCCGTGAGCTCAGCCGTGCAATACGATTGGATGCCCTAATCAGGGCAATTGGCTGGCTAGTCCAGGCAACAACACAACACAGCAGATGCATACTGTCCATGAAGGTGGAGATGGGCCACTTAGGTGAAAATGTGGCCAGAGGGCAGGATCAGATAACTGCAGCTGTGGAGGCAATGCAAACTTCCAGCATTGCCAGTGGTGCAACAGGTGATGCAGCAGACAGCGAGGTGTACAGCTTGAGCAGTATGTCTGCTTCTGAGCCACCTGTCTTTTGAGGAGCAGCAGCTGCCAATCAGCATGTACAACATCTAGCACCCTAATTGGAGGACAAAGTGCAAAATAGTGACTTCAGACTGACAGTGTGCCTGTCTTGATTTTTAATTTATGTTTCCCCCATGTGCTGACGTAAACGCACAACATGTGCAGGCATGATATCATGATGTTGCGAACACTGACATTAAAGTGTTGCCTTTTAGCATAGAATAACAACAGTTGTTTTGTCATTCTTCGAGGATATTGGACACATGTGGATTGCTTACCATAAAAAATAATGGCTTGCTATATGGTCCCTGTACCTTCTCCCCTTTGCTGCTCTGCTTCCCTCGACTTGCTGTTGTGCAGGTGGAGCTGGGTCATCGTCCTCAGATTCTGATCCGCATATCTCTATGTGTAAATCACGCCTGCAGGCTATGTTGTGCAATATTGAGCAGATTGTCTCTATCTTGCACATTGTTTCAGGTGCATACTGCACGTCCCCCCACTCTTGTGTAGACACTGGAAGCCTGACTTCAGGAGGCCAAATGTACATTCAATCACAGTCCTTGAGCGTCTTTGTGCCATGTTATAGCGACTTTCCTGGGGAGAGATGGGAGTCAAATAGGATGTCATGATCTAAGGATGCAGGGCATATACGCTGTCACCTGTAGAGACACATATGTGGCTCAAACAACATAGATTCCTATGTATGTACAACTAATCATTTAGGTGCGCATCCATTTGAGTACCTAATATGAGCCCTTCATCAGATTTGCCTCTTTCTAATCACTGGAATATGCTGCTGTGCCTGAATAGAATATATATGCGTGCTCTGATGTATGATGTTCTGAGCATTGCACACAATTTGGATGTTCATAGACTGTGTAATTTCACAGTTCCGAAATATGCATTCTAGACAGGATGGGGGACAGATGGGGGACAGATGGGCACATGTTCCCATCTATGCAGCCAATGACCTTTGGGACTCCTGCTATCTGGAAGAATTGTGTTTTGGTATGCTGCAGTTCCAAGTTGACCCTGGGCATATAGATGTGCTGGTGTATATGCTGGAGCATGATGTCTAGGAAGTTGTTGAAGAAACGCAAGAGCGCACTCTGCTTTACCCCTCCAGCCAATGCTATGACATGCTGGTAGCTACCACTGGCCAATAGGTGGAGGGAGCACAGGACCTGGACATGGGTGGGGAATGCATTGCTTATCTGTTTTGTGCTCTCAAGGTGTGGTTTATGGGTGGCAAACAGCTCAAGGATCACACTTCTACTCAGCCTGAACTGCTCAAATATATAATCCTCTGTCTTCTCAAACAGGGTCAGCCTGTCCCTGAAGATCCTTTTCTGTCTCTGCCTCCTCTGCTGCTCAGCCAGTATTCATCTCCTCCTCACCATCAGGTGCAGGGCAGCTATTGTGGGTGATCTCTGATGCATTCTGGGTCTCTATTTTATACGTTGGCTCATGTTTGCACCTGTTTTGGATTGGTGTTAAATTGCACGTGCAAACGGGCCATTTTGCATCTATTGCAAACTAAGACTCGTTTGTACATATATTTATGCAACTTGCTAAATGCAACTCTCTATTTCCAACTGCTTTTTTTTCCAACTTGCAAACCACTTGCATTGCAATACCGGTTTTGCAAATGCTTTCCGTACATCGCGTATGGCCAGCTTTGCATTTGCAAACCCGATTGCGACCGGTTTGTGATTCTCAAATTGGTCGTACTTCGGGCCATATGTCTTATAAAATAATTTTAGGCACTTAGGCTCAGATTTAAAAGGGCCTAAAGCTTCCTTGCACCACATTAGCATCTTTTATTTTTGAGCTTATGTGGCCCAATGAGGCCAAAATCACCACACCATATTCACAAAGTAGGGCAATATAGGCATTGTGCCACTTTCTAACCCCCTAGGCCACATTATGCCTGTGCGAGGAATAATGTATTTAAGGGGGGATTTCCCTGTTAGGGGTCCAGAAAAAAATGGTGCAAATAAATCTACTAGATTTATTTGCACCATTTTTTGCAGCCTTTTAATGCCTGCACAGAGCAGGTGTTAAAAGGAGGCACACCATTATTTATAATGGGCCTCAAAGTGCTTTGCAGGATTAGCGTCAACATTTTTTACGGTATTCCTGCAAAGCGGTAAACTAGTGTCAAAAATGTTGATGCTAGTTCCCTAACTACGACCATGATGCGCTGCATCTTAAATACGGCACACACATAGTGGTGTTAAGGGGCGCTAAGGGGCGCAAGAAAAATGACGCTGCGTTGGATGCAGCACCACTTTTTCAAATCTGCCCCCAAGTATACAGGTTTTAAATAATCATATAGTCATCCTGTTTTGGATACAATTAAGAACACTTGCGAGGCCATACTAATGGCAAAGCAGAGCCATGCACATTTCTGCTAACATGACATAACATAAGATAACATAATATAGCATACCAATAAAACAAAATATAACAAGGTGACCAGCAATTTAACACTTCACATCAGACACTGGTGATGTGAATGTTTTTCCTAGAAAACTTAAAAGAACAAGTTTGTGAGCGGTCTCTTTCTAACTTGATGTGGTGAGCAGTAAGGATGCTAGAAAGTGCCTACAGCATCCATAGATTACACATTGAAGGAATTTTAAGCTCCAATGTGCTAGACTGGCGTGGGCGTAATTAATTTGCAAAACACGTTACTGAAATATGTTAATAAGGCAGACATTTAATAATTATTAAATAATTCACCGGAGAAATAAAATATTTAATACATTTCAAGTTACTTAGTTGTTCCTTTACAGAAAATGATTTTGATGTCACTTCCTCACATTTGGCAAACCTTGCTTCTTTTGTATGATTGTTTTATGTTGAAAAATATATTCTCTGTTTCTGGAATTTTTTTGAGCCAAAACATTTCTAGGAATTTCTTTGGGCTTAAAACATGCTTCTTGGTAGGTGTAAAATTGTTAACCGCCTTTTTGAATTATTAGCTCCAGTGATTTGTAGTAAAGCCATAGCTGCCTGGTGGTTAACCATTACCTTTGGAAATAATTGCCTGTCTGTTAAGGTCGACTAAGATTCTGATCTGATAAACTAAAGTGAAAATGAACGGGTATAGCAGAACGCTATTTAACATGATATGAATTCACAGCTTGGGCGCCTCGCTCGGAGACCAAGATTACCTTCTGATTTTTCTATAGTTTAAGAATCTGGCCGGAGAGGAGTCCGCAACACTGAAAAGAATGGGACCGCTTGACAGAGCTGTGTCTCATGCTCTGCGAATTACTCGTTTAGATAGAAGCATCTTCATGAAGGGCACTTTCCGCAGAAATGTGGAATGGGAGTTTACTCACTGTGGACGGAAAGGGACAGGCAACACCGCAACTTGGTTTTCATCCTTGTCGGAAGCATTTGCAAAGCTTGGGGCAAAATCTTATTGGGGGCCCTCTGGGCTCTTACAACACCCACCTGTGCCTACGTACAAAAAGAAAATGTAAACTAGCGAAAGAGAATATATGGCACCTAAAGCCTTCATGTAGTAGTAAATCCACGTAAGATGACTATTATTGACTAGAGCGGGTTCACAAAACAAATTGTGGGCACCAGGACAGAGTTGGGGCAGGACATTACGCCCCTGGTCCCCCACCCTCATGGTGGTCCTGAGTGGTGTTGGGCTGTCAAAACCTCAATGGCTAGGCAAAAACAGGGGGTAGGTACTCAGGTTGGTTTAAATGCAACGAAAAACTTGGGGATCGGCAGGCACTGAAAGAGGGGTAAAAAAAGAAATATAGGTCAGGAGGGTTTTTTCTAAGTTTGACTAAAAGTGGACCTTTGGTCTTACTTCACAAAGAAGAACCAACATCAGCTGATACCAATAAAAGTATTCAACAGTATCTTAGGCCATGAAATTCCAGTGGTGAAGGACAGCATGCACTCATTGCAGAAGGACCAAGAGAAAAAAACATAATATCTCAATCTGCCCTCTTCCTTTATATGCACATATTGGGAGATACAGGCTGAATCCAGGCAGTGATTAGTTCTAAAAAAACACATTGAGAATATCCCCAACAAGGTGGGTAATCCACTGGGGTGGCCTAATTACACCTCTCTCGCAGTTGGTGTTGTCCTGTAGATTTTACACCTCGCGCCGGATGTATGAACAAATACCTATTTGCTAACCGGTCACACACCTGTTTGCGAATAGTTTTAAAGGGCTACACAAAGTATTAAGGTGTGTTGAATAAAGGTTCAACAAAAATGGATAGGTAGCTAGAAAAAATTGCAAAAAAATGTGATTTCCTAATGCGATGTGTCTGTAGCTATTTGTTATTCAATTGTACTAAAGAGTCGCAAATTAGGAATATTTGTAAAAAAGCCACATTGCATGTGCAAATTACCATCAAGTGGAAGTAGGTGGTAACCAGTTGGAAGGTATACAAGGGCACTTAAAAGCAAGCTCAGACTGTCACAATGGCTGCAGTCTGTGATAGTGGTTAGAAGGCATGCTCCGGGAGCTCTACAGCTAGAAGGAAGAGTGAAGAGAATGTTTCTGCAAAGAGTCATCCTGTTTGATCAGATAGAGGACGGGGTGCATGTTACATACAGGCTGAGCAAGGCTGTCCTACTTAATTTAATTAATGAGTTGCAGCCTATGCTACAGAGGCAGACTGAGCACAGTCAATCCACCCCCAGCACATGCTAAGGTCTAATGCTCCCTATACACCTTCTTACACTAGATAGTTATCAAAACTTTGGTGCAGTAGCAAGGGACATCTCATAGAATACATGTTGAAGGATATTTAGACATTTTCTGTATGCGATGCTGACCAGGATTAATGTACGTTTTAACTTTCTACATACCAAAAATAAAATGCGCCCAGAGATAACTTTCCATATACCACAGGTGAATTACAAAATATTAAATGGAACTTTTATCTCATTGTATGTTTTCCTAATGTCAATTGATGTGTAGGTGGTACACACACGTGTACTCCCTCTCTCTGCTACACAGTATATTTACAGAAATTATAAAAAAAAACATAATTCCTTTAACTCCCAGGTGGTTTGGAATGCTGAAAACCTTATTACAAATATTGTTTCCAGTTACCGAGAGAGTATTAATTAATTTTTCATTTTTCGGCACTCTAGACTTAATAGTCATGTGGCAAGGAGAGACGTGTGACATGAATTGTTGCTTGGTAAGTGTCACAATGCACGGTGCTATGTCATATATTAACAGTTTTAGAACATAACATTCATACCTAGGTTTGTATGTTGCAGGTGACAGTGATTATGCAATTCGCCCATAGATTACCTGATAAAACAATGGGCAATGATTCAGATGACAAAGAAGATCCACATCCAACTCATCCAACATATGGACTGGAAAATGTACAGTTTGCTGAAGAAAGAGGAGATAGAACACATACCACAAACAATTATTTTTTATTTAAATGTAATGATAATGAATATGAAGTAAAATATATTTTTCAACTACAGTAGCCTTAGAGCCTAGCTTTGAGCTTGCTGAACTGTTCATCAGGTTGACAGATATATTTCCTCCGTAGTTAGTGTTTGGCCTGAGGGAATGCCATCCGTCATGTTGGTGGAAATCCCTTCTCTGATTCTCTGTCCTCCGTCATTGGTCCTACCATCCACTGTCGACTGATACAAGTCTATCAATATTGGTATGGTGGAAAAACGTCTGCCATATTTAGAGTTAGTCACAATCAGAGTGTTATGGAGGGACCCTCATGACAGAGGACAGCAATGACAGACAGGGTTTTTGATGGTGGGAACTGCTGTCAGCATTGAAAGATGCACTTGTTAACATACACATGATCAATATACACTCATCAATTACACATGCAGCTCCCATTACAAAAGACATTCCTAAAACCACAAAAAGCATTCACCACTCACAACACACATCACAGCTCCTTGCTACAAAAACCAAGGAGGGCTGGAAGAAGACAAGACTGATTCTCAGAAAAGAGTTAACTGTTAAGTGGATAACATATTTAGGGTAGAATTACAGTTGTTTAGTGACCTGGCCAAGAAAGCAACCATGAGATAGGGAATAGAAATGTGGGCTGTTGGACCTGTCCCTCTCTGCATGGTCACCCAAAACCTTTTGTCTTCACCCCTCCTATTTTATGAATTTATTTTTGTTGGCATTATAACTATGTGCACTTTACTACTGGTAACCAGTGCAAAAGTGAATATGATCCCTCTTTAGAACAAGGTAAAATGGCCCTACTCCTGATTGATAATTTTAATGTACTTGCATATGGTACTATGGGTTCTCAGAGCCTGTAAATTAAATGTTAGTAGTGAGCAGCAGCACTTGTTCCACTCACTAAGCCTTTAGTAGATGTCTCAGGCCTGCTACAACATCCTGAAACGCATTTGCAAACTGCTATTTCAATTTGGGATGATAAACCTTTTTACCAGGTCTAAACCTTCCTTTTTTAATACTTATAAATCACTTGGAAGGTAGTTCCTAAGAGCTCATTGAATGGGGTGCATGGTATTTAAAAAGTAGGACATGTGTCTTTAATTTGTACATGTTATAGCAGTACAAAAACTCCTAAAGATGTTTTCTACTGCTGTCAGGCCAATCTTTCCCATTGACTAGACATAGGCTACCTTTCCACATTCAATAGGTGATCATTTAGATTGGGAGTAGTTACATATGTTGTCTACAGTCAAATTAATTGTAATTTATAATCCTCTTCAGTGAGAAAATCAGATTTCAATTCCCAATTCTGAAAATGCCAATTTTAGAAAGTTGGCAGTTTCTTGTCTTAACCATGTGTGCCTTCTGCTATTATGCTGAGTCACATAAGTGTGAACGGCTCTTCTTTTGGGGGTTGTGCATTCCTTCTAGACAGTGGCTCAAAATGGCTGGGTGTGAATGGGAAGGGACATCCTGCCAGGATCACCTGAGTTAGTCATCAGTACACTCCAGGACATGTTAGCATTAAAGAAGAAGAACTACCCTGCTGCTACCAGAGTAACTTTCTGCCACTTTGGGACTGGCTTGCTCTTTGAACAAGAAGACTGGGCCTGCTTCCTTCACCCCTGGTTACCTGAGTGACCCCAAAGGTCAGTTTTCTGAACTCCTCTCTGAGGTAAAGACACACAACAAGCTTCAGAGGCCAGTCTGCTACTGCCCAGTTGACCTACTGCACTGGACCTACCTATGCTTGCAATTGGATATGCCTGAGACCTAGTGCCATCTGCTGGGGTGAGTTTCAGATCCCTAAGAAGTGATGATTTCCAATGTTCTGAGCCCTTGGCTGTCATTAGTTGAGTTCCTCTGAAGACAAAAGGTAAAATCCTGAAGCAAACTGTCCCTTTGGTTCTGAGACTCTGCGGCCAATGACGAATGCCAACGCAAAGCTCCAATGAACCTGACTCTAGCAATGTGAGATCTGCACCTTGAGCAACAGAATCGACAGCTTGTGGTGGCTGCCAATGTGAAGCTCCAGCAATGATTGTCTGTGTCACCCGACAGGACCTTCAGGCTACAGCAATTACCATCCAAAATACCAAGCCTGCTCATTGTGCTACTGTGATGACAATCCACAATACTCTCCCTGCTCCCCGTTTCCTCCTCAATCACAAACAGATTCTTCAAACCCGCCTTGGAGAATGTGACTTTTTCAGTGGGACTCACCTGATCCCTGTATCTGGCTCTCGCTCCATTGTGGTCAACCTGAACTTGTGACTTTCCCCTAGGTCTAGCACAACCAGATGATCATGGGTAGCTCTTTGTACTTGCAGTTGCTATACCTACCTAAATATTTGAAATTGCATATCTCCAGCTGTACTGATTGGATTCTGTTCCTTCTGATACAATATTATTAATTAAATATACTTTAATTTTCTAGTTAGTTTTTTAATTGCTTTTGTGTTTCATTCTGACAAGGATTACAATTGTTGCCTGACCAGAGCTCACCCCATCGACCAATAACTCAATTTCTTACATGGGCCCTAATTATGGCTAAAGCAAATGTTGTCTCAAACACTCACAGAAGGACATCAATGAATGGTTCAACAATGTGTCAGAAATTGGGTCTCTGGGTGGCGAGGTATGCGCCATGATCAAGCAGGAACCAAAATCCTAGTAAGGGTAAGTCACAAACACACCCTAAATTAACCTGTGATTACCCCCTGGAGGCTTGGCACAGAGCAGTCAGGCTTAACTGAAGAGGCAATGTGTAAAGTATTTGTGCAACACTTCACACATAAAACATTGAAAACACCACACAAAAAAGATACCACCCTGTTAAAAAACTGGAGCTGCATTTAATGAACTAAACAAGATCAAAACAAGAAAAACCCAAGCAGAATAATTAGAGTTACACATTTTTAAAGAATACACTGTAGAAAACCACTTAGAAGAAAAAGGGCCAACTGGGGCTATCTGGTCACGACCAACTGGGACAAAGTCAACAGTTCAGGCCGCCCATGATGGAGCACAAGCGAGCTACAGGGACCTAGTTGGGCTCGCTGAACCAAAGAACCTTAAACTCCTGATGCAGAAGTGGTGCTGTTGTTCCAAACCACCCTAGTGAGAAGATACATTAATTTTACCCACATAAACGAGGAGATGAGTCAAAGTTCCTCACGCAGTGGTGGCGCTGTGTCAGAGGTGTGATGCAATGGAGTTTGAGTTCAGGAGCTGGCCATATTGATGTTGAGGCAATGTGCTGATTCCAATGAGCACAGTGGCTGTGATGCAGAGTTCAGAGTCATCGTCAAGGCTGTCCCTGACAGGGAAGCAGGAGCCTTGTGCGGAAGGAAATGCCGCAGAGCTGATTCCAAAAGCAATGCACCAGTTTTATCTACACAACTCATAGATGCAGTGGTTCTGCTCGTGCAGCACTTGAAAATTTACCATCAAGCATACAGAACTGGGGCGACATCACTTGGCAGGTTAAGCTCACATGTGGCAGTCCAGCAGAGTTGCAGTCCTTTAGCAGCACAGCAGTCCTTCTTCCTGGCAGAGTATCCACAGGTCCAGAAGTGTACTGAAGTGGTAGGGTCTGATTTCCACTTCTTATACGCAGTGCTGCCTTTGAAGGGGGGATACTTCAAAGAAGTCCTTGATGTGCACAGAGGTCTTCCCTTCATGTCCTGGCTCCAGACTAATGCCAGGGGGTTTTGCAGCCCTGTGTGTGGACAGGACACAGTCTATTTAGGTGTATGTGTGAGGCCGTGGCCAGCTGCTCCCTCACATCCTGTCCTGATTGCCCATCAGGGGCCATCAAGTCACATCTCTACTCCCATTGTATGTTGTCGTGTTAAGGGAATACACAAAGCCCAGCTGTCACCCACCCAAGACACTGCAGGTATTTTGGGAACTCCAGGTGAAGTGGAGACTGATAAGCACAAATTATACCTCTCTATCACCAAAAACGAAATCCTCTGCCCACTCTGTCACCCTGTTCCCTAGCTGAAATGTTTCCACTAGTATCAACCCAGTTTCCTATATGGGGTGCAGAGCCTGGTGCCCAAGAAGATGGTGGCATTTATGTAGAGCTTAGCAATGGCCCCCTCTGGGAGCCCTGATACAGACATTAGCAGCTAAACAGTGAGGGTCCTCTATGTTGTAATTCAGGGTGCGAGGCATGCAGACAACACCGGGACACCACAGGCAAAGAAGGGACAGAAAGAGAAGCTAAGCAGAGGAGTGCTGGGCCTGCGACTAGGCAGAACTGTCTAGTCTCTCAGGTGCTGTGATAAAAGTGAAGCCTGTGCAACTCCTTCAATGAGAACACTAAGTGACATGGCCGAGGCTCAACTACAACAGGGCTCCTGCAGTTCAAGAGGGGGCAATTTTCAGGCTGGTGGGTCCCTCACAATAAGGAGCAGTCACACTGGATCAAAAACCAAAGAAAGAGGAACGTGAGTGGCCAACTTGGGGCACTGGCTGAACAAGACCACGCAGTAGTATGTGAAAGCAGGAACCACAGTGCCATAAGTAAAGAAACATTGGCTGAACCCTCTGATAGCAGTATAGATCTATTGACCATTCCACCAATATGAAACTTTGTGGCTCTGAGACAATTAACTGAAAGGAACAGAAAATAGAAAAGAATGCACTGAGCATCTCAGGAGACATGGTACACCCACAGAACATTGGTGCATGATTGTGTCTGTCCCAGTTACAGAATACCCCACCAGTCATTGATACAAGCTCTGTACAGACTCTGTACAGGCCTTGATCCCTCTTTTTATAGGAGTTTGGTAAGTGAGTCTTGCTCGACTTAATCTGAATGAGCACGGTTGGTCCACACCATCTTTTTACTTTTTTGTTGGTGGTCCCCCATTCTGTTCAACCAATGCTCATTTGAGCACTGCTGGCAGTGGAGACTGGAAGTTGCAAATTAGGGTAAATTGTACAGTCCATGGACCAAACAAGCACAATTTCTAAATCGTCACACAAGCTCCTCTTTGCTGTAACTGTGGTGTTTCGACGGCCTAGATGTTTGAGAATCAAAGCACCTTGTGTGGATTCAGTTCACATCTGTACATATTGGATGCAATTCTTCAAGTCCGTCTTGGCCAATCCATCTGTGTTCCAGCCTTGTTAGAGTAGTGTGCCTCTGAAATGTAGATGGAATTGATTTGAGCCCAAAGACTCCAAATTCCACTCAGGAAGAAGTCTTTTCCTGATCATGTGCAAACTATCGATAGGTCCCCATTGACCTCAGGACTACTGACTTCCACCTCAGTTCCTATTTTAGAGCCTGATTTGCAAATGTAGTTCACATTTTTTAGTATGTTCACCATTTTGAGTAAGTTTAATACTTTTTTGGTATTTACAAATTCTTACTTACTGTTTTAAAAAAATGAATAAGTCCAGAACTACACATGGTCGACAACAGGTACTGCAACACCCTCTCATATAAAAAAAAAATGGTGGTAGGGACTTAAAATAAAACCTCATGAGAAATAATGTTTAATAAAAATATTAAAATTAATTTATTTAGAGTAGGTAAAAATATAAATATGCATGAGTTAATTTTTAAAAAACAATAAAAACAGAACATATGTATCATATAATTGTAAAATAATTTCATAACCTATGTTGAATTTAAAATAATTTATATATATATATATATATATATATATATATATGTGTGTGTGTGTATATATATATATATATATATATATATATATATATATATACATATGTATGCAGGACATATATATCCTGAATTATTTTTCAAAATGTTTACAGTTTCAAACACATCAATTTACTGTTTTATGATTGTGGCTTTTTATGATTAAATATTGTCCTTCTATTTTCACTATTAATTATTTCAGTATTGATCGACAACTTAATATAATAATACAAATATTTCTCCCAAAAAGCCCAATATTTTATTACACTATTTTAATGTCTATTATTATTATCTTGCACTATTATATGCATTTGTGTTTTAATTATTTTCTTTTCTTATTTTATTGTGGTAAAATCTGTGCACAGTGACATACATTACACTATATAAGGTGTACATTTATTATTGTAAATGCTCTAATTTCTATTGACAGAAGCAATGCCACAATGACAGATCTTTATGTCAATAATGTACTACCCCTCCGCCAAATTGTCGGGCTTACCATAAGCAGACAATGCAGCGTTATGATGGTGTAAGAAATATGTCAGATGCTTGACGTATCTGTCATGGACAATGGACTCCTAACTGAAGTCTGTACATGCTTTTTCTGTAGTCTGCAGTCCCATATTGGTTGCAATGATCCATGTCTGTCAGAATCTGTCATTAGATGTGTACACGTACGCTGCTCATTTTCTGCTGCTGGGACCCACCATTGCTGAAGGAACAGATGCCAGGGTCTCCAAATTCACTTCAGAGGAACTGAAAAATACATGTGGAAAGAGACCTTTACAACTACAGCCTGCTATATGGTACAAAAGACAGTCAGGTAAGCACCATACATGTTCTGCAATGTCATGAATAGATTTTTTTAACTGAAATTATTATTGACTTAAAAAACTATTACTTACTTTTAAAATACTGACATCCACCATAATTAATTCTTATAATAAACCTATTTTGTGTCTAATTTTGTTGTAGGTTTATTTTAGCACTTTGCTTGGGCGCACATATTCTAGCTTAGTTTGGGCCTGCTGTTTGGGCCCTTTTCCCCAGATACATGCTCTAATTTCATTTTAGTTCAGCCTACTTTTCAGTGGGGATGTTTTATTTTTCTAATCAACTGTTATTTTGCAAAAGTTTTGTTGTTATTTTGTGCATGACATTTCATCATGTACTTCTGCCCCACTATAGTGCTGACGCAGTCTGACACTTAGGAACATGCTCACGTCAGGCTTGTTATACAGAACACAAACATGTTTTCTTACAAAAGCATCATGAAGGCCAGAAAAGGTTAAAGAAGTCAATCCAGCTAGGATACCCATCCATGCTGTATGCCAACCCGCCAATGTCATGATGTGGTGGTAAGTACTGCCAGCCTGTTGGCAGTCCTACTGCCACATTAGCTCCGACTGCCGGGGTCATATTGACTCCCATAGTGCCCTAGGCAACCACTTACCTTTCATTTTTAAAATCCTAGGAATGCTTTAAAAAAAATTGATGATGACACTCTCCTGGCTAGATTTTATGTTACATCATTATACACCAACATATCACATAAGGATTGTCTTATGTCATTATCTGAAGCTCTTAAAAGAAATGTGAAAAGGCCACTAACCAAAGTACTTAGCAATTTGGCAAGTGTTATCCATAAATCCCACAATTTTACCTTGAATGGTAAACACTCTCTTCAGATATAAGAGACTTTCAAAGGCATTTAGAGGGCTCCATCTTGTGGGAATACCTTTATAGGCAAACTAGAGGAACATATACTTGTTACCTCTAGCATGAAACCATTGGGATGGCGAGAGATACATTGATGATGTATTTATAGTATGGAATGCAGGAAGTGGAAAATGTTCACCATTTGCGGGTTATATCAAAACTATCCATCCTACCATCAAATTCACATTCAAAAACATTTTTTGGTGTACTACTCACCATTTATGAACAGGAGCAGAATATTGTAACTGATCTGTACCACAAGCCTACAGGAGCTCATTTTTATCAGAAGTGGACTTCATGTCACCCACTCCACAGTAAATTCAGCATCATCTAAAGCCAAGCACTCAGAATCAAATGCAATCTGCAGCAGTGAGGGCACTTGCAAAAAACATCTACAGAAGCCTGCCAAATTATTTCAAATGTGGGGCTATCATTAGTGTATTATACAGCAACAAATTGAAAAGTCTTTGCAGTTACGCAGGTATTTTGAATATCAACAGCAGAAACAAAAGTGGATGAATCTGATTTGAGGTTGATTTTTATTTATCAGTTCCTAACTATTATCTGCTTGCGAAAAAATACAAAGGTTTTTTTCAATACCTTCAGTCATTGCTTATCGCAGAGTTCCCAGTTTACAAGCTCTTATTGTGAGGGCTGAACTCAAGCAAGCTGGAACAAATGCAAAGGTTAATTGCTGTGATTCTAAAAGGCTTAATAACATGTGAATACCTTTTACAAACTTCATCAGGAACAAGTTATTTAGAAAGAAGGACCTTTTGCATGATAGCAACTTATATGTTGATCAATATGCATTACTTATGTGATACAGTGCCAACACCAAAACTGTAAAAACCAATATGTTTTGTACATTAAGTCCCCACTGACCACAAACATGTCAATACTTACCATGACTTTATTAGTAAAGTGTAATGCTGTCCATCACATTCTCATGGAGTAACATCAATTTGCAAAAGCAGGAATGTGCTGAAATATTTGAAAAAATGTCACTAGACGCGATTGAAATATTGGTCAATATGAAATACCATTGGCTCTGAGTTAGAGTTTGGGAGACATGAACTCTCTTACCAACGTGAGACTATTCCTATCTGCCTTATTATTTGTTTCACAGAATATAAGGCACTTGTAAAAAGGCCACTGTTATATCCATCAAGTTTGTGAAGGTGTACCCCATCTAACAAACTCTAATTCAGTCTCATACATTTTGTATCAAAAATAAAAGTATGTGCCAGTCAATGTTACAATTGTTTTTCTTTATTTGTTGGACTAAAAATGTAACATAAAATGCAGGAAACATTAAATGGAATCTAATTAGGATCAGGTGGATGGTACTTCTGAGTCATTACCACATCTAAAAATGTTAATCACAAAATTTTGACTGGCGTGGTTTTAATCAACATATACTTTAAAGTCATGTTTTGTGTTTCTTCTCTTACTCTCTGTAACGCACCCCCCATCAGAAGAAAAACATTTGGCAGGCATTTGCAGGTAAGTGTTTCACAAGGCGGTCAAAGGCACTGCAGACTGCACTGTAGGAAAATATGGTAGGTCTTTGAGCAGTGACTCAATAAAATGGGAAGGTCCTCCCAACAAATAAAGTGTGGGCCGCACTTCTTGATCACCATAACTCAGTGAATTCTGGCCATGACCTGGATGGGGAGCTAAAGGCCATGGGGCAACAACAAAGGGTTAAATGTATTAAACTGCAACAAAACATATGTTATTTATTTGTTTTCGGGTTTAACAACAAAAATATCAGGACATATTTCAGCCATGATGTAGAGGATTGCAGAAAATGAATCATAAGCACAAGGGAAACTCCAAATGCCTTACTGGAAGTGTAATGGTATATAATGCAGGACTTTCAAGTTTTTGAAAATCGATGTCATTATAAATAACTGGAATTCAAATAGCCTTTGCCACAGATTTCTTCTCAATAAAGTAGATATTAAATATGTCACATTTGTTAAAAAATAAACTACTTTTCAATATAAAATTCAATACTGTGAGTATGTGAGAATTCTGTAATTTCAATTCTTTTACAGATGTTTTATGGCAAATTACATATGTATAATCTGCTGCTTTGGGCAAGTGGTTCATGAGACTCACAATCCTATGTTACACTAAAAAACATTTCAAAATGTTCTTTTCTGTATTAAACATGCTGTCACACAATAGGGATTGAGTTTTATGTAGGTAACAGGGTTAATATCACTTGGACATAGCATGACACTGAAGATTTTATAAGACATCCAGGATAAGGACAAGTATATTAAACACTGTTTTAAAAAGAATATCCCAACCCTTCACATAAGAATTGTTTTTACATAAATTATTTATCCATATTGGTGTAGAAGTGTAAGATCCAATGTGTGTAATGATTGATGTTCGACATGGCCTACCAGTATCTACCATGTGAAAAACTGTTCTCTCAACAACATTTGTAATACATTATCATCATAAATATATGCATGATTTCCATTTTGACATGTATGATATTTTTCACAAATTCTTAAATAATACATATGCTGTTTGTAACTTTTCAAAATTCTTGGAAGTTTTTTAAAACATGTAAGGCACAGGTTTATACATTGTTTGACTAGTTAATCCATTAAAGTTGTGAACAAACTGACAACAGCCTTATTAAAAGTGATTCATATCTTTATACATCTTAAGAAAGCAGACATCATTGACATTTCTGAAGAAAGAACTATGTAACCTAAATAATGACCCTTTTTTGTAGCAGTGAAATAAAATGGATTATTACTTAAGGTGGGCAGTAGTCCGCCTTAAGGAATAGTGGTCCAGATTTACTAAGCCATTTGTTTTTTTTTCTTGATGGTCTGAATCACTTTTTCGGGCCATTAAGAAATGCTAAATGGGCTTTTCAGATGTACAAAGCCCTTTAGAGAATCACAAATTGCGATTTCTACCCAGTAGAAATCACAATTTGCGATACTCACAATAGGAAATCGCAAATAACGATTACCTATTTGTGATTCCTATTCAGATGTACAAAGCAATTCCTAAATTTTAATTGAGCATTTAGGAACTGCAATTACTATTGATTACAAGTCAATGTTCAGCATGTGCAATTTAAAAAAAGCACCCAAAGATATTTGTTTTTTAAGTGTAATAGAGCACACACATCCCCCTAGGGCATGGATACTCAAAGTACGGCCCGCAGGCCTCATGCAGCCCATCTGACCTTTACATGCGGCCCCTTGGGCAACAGAGTACTGGGCAGCTGTTTGCTCGACTCTGCACTAACAATAAAAATATTAAAAACACACACAATCATTTATTTCAAACTTAGTTGGTGTTAAAGAAAGGAAGTAACTAGGGACTCCTTCACTTAACTTTAGAAACGCCTTCATTGCAGCACAAGTGTAAAACTAAGACAGTCTCTTCAAAATTAAAAAAGTGTATTTAGTTAACATGCAGAACCCTTTTGTCTTAGGACAATTTATTTCATCAGTGCATTGAGATGTATTCCTTCAAAAGTGATAGTTTTCAAACATACATTTGGAAACATAAATTTTGAAACATTAATTATTTCCCTTACCCTAAGAAGACCACCAATACTAAATTAAAGAGGCATGTCACTCGTTATGTGCACTTTATGGGTGGCCTGGGTTCCTATAATACATTAACAACATTATAGTTTATTAAATCAAACATAGAAGCAGGTTCTGTGCATTCATGTATTTCAAGGCCATCTTAAATGTGATAATGCAGAAAGAGGAGGGAAAGTGAGACTAAACAATTGCCTAAGATCACACAATTTGGAAAAGTGGGTAAGCCGGGATTCATTCCAGGTTTTCTGGTTTCCCATTGTTTATTTCAGCCACTAGATGTATATCATTTGCTTCTCCTATACCTACCTTGCCACCAATCCCCCCAACCACCCCACTTGACCGCCACTGCCCTGGCATCAATGCGGCCCCCAGGCGCATCACATACCAAACTTTTTGGCCCTTGGGAAAATGTTTGAGAGTACCCATGCCCTAGGGCATATGTGTGGGCTACATATGGACCACTATTTTGTGGTGCATCATAGGGGACCTTTTGCCCACAGCCATTGTTGGTTTTGCATTTTCAAAATAGCAATTTCCTAATAGGAAATCTGTTTTTGGAAATGCAAATCCGGCCCATTTTAACAAATGACATGGGATTTCTTAATTTCAATTTCCTAACAGCAATTCCTACTTGGTAGGAATCGCTATTAGGAAATCAGTATTTTGATGCATATAATTTTTCATTTCCTAAATAGTGATTTTCATAGAGTTGCTATTCAGGAAATACAACATTGCATCCACATACACCTGGCCCTTTAACACTATCCCACTGGGATGAACTATAAAAATAAAAATAACTAGAGCTCAATCTCCTTTTAAGCTTGGTCACATAGCAGACATACTTAACTTAGGGAAATGTGTAAAGTACTTATGCAGTACCAAAACAGTATTAAAGTCAAAACATCAATAAAAAAAATCCTAACAAAATTGGAAAAATAGAGTAAATTCTCACAAAAATGACTCTAAAAAGGCATACATCGAATAAGGGGAACCAGAGACATGAGTTATTTTTTGAGGTGGAAATAACACCAAAAAGCACAAGTGATAATGATAGTATATGGTTGCAGTAGACAGAGACCTAGGCATGGTTTCAGACTGATCTCTATGGAGCTTGGGACAGATACACCAAAGTTCATCCTGATTAATGATGGGATCTTGAAATTTAGTCTATGTCATGGAAGTCTACATTTTCTAGTTGGGCAAGAATGCAGGCTGCATCTGAGAAAGACTTCCTCAAAACCAAATATGTTCTTACTGAGGGCCTGCCAAAATGGATTTGCTACTGTGGGAAAGGTCCTTGGGGGCCCAAACAGTGTCTCTAACCCAGTGAAGTAGCACCTTGAGAAAAATGGCTTTGTTGGTTGGAACTAGTCCCCTGGGGTCTGCAAGTCCAAAAATATTCCAAGTCCCAACTTTTCAGAGTTCTTATGGGTGAAGAAAAGAACAGCAAAGAGTCAGAGGACCTCAGGAACAGCACTTGCGGGTCAAGACCACTCTAGCAGAGGACACCAGCAGGGTCCATTTCAGGTCTAGTTTTTACTGCCCAGCTGGCCACTTCAGAAAAAGCCCTTTATATCTCCTCACAGGTATCAAAAACAGCAGGTACAGGTCTACTTCTGGTCTACCATCACTCCAAAGAGAGTCCAGAGCAGGGTTCCTTTGGGTGCAACATTTCTGGTTGGTACCAATTTGTGGGTGGAGATGACTCCTGGCTTCTCCTGAACCAATGGGGCAAAACATTACCAGGGGTAACTCTACTCACATTTACAGCAGTTCCTGTTTTTCCTACTGCAAACTTTCTCACAGTGAACATTGCTCCTAAAAATCAAGATAAATAAACCCTTCCTCAATTGTGCACAACCTGTGCACCCAGCCAGATGTGTGACCAGGAAAATTAGTAGTCTCTTTCTCTGTGGTCACTTGAAAGCAGTTCAGGTTGTAGTTCCCATTCCCAATCAGTTTGCTGGCAACCTGAAGGAGGGAAAATGGTTTGCTTTTCCAGGTCTAACTCCTGGGTCCTTTCAAGGGAAAGAAAATCAGCTCCCCACACTGAGGCTATTGTTTCTGCTCTGGAAGCAGTTTTCACACCTCTTTATGAGCAAGTACATGTAGGCCAGCTGTAGGCCAGCTGTAGGTACACTACTGCTAATTAACCTACAGGGGAAAAGTGTAGGAAAGTACCATCTTGCCTGGCATGTTACCCCCATTTTTACTGTATGTATGTTTGTTTTTGCCTATGTGTCACTGGGATCCTGCTAGCCAGGACCCCAGTGCTCATAAAGTTTGCCCTGTATGTGTTGCCTGTGTGGTGCCTAACTGTATCACTGAGGCTCTGCTAACCAGAACTTCAGTGTTTATGCTCTCTCTGCTTTTAAAATTGTCCCTGCAGGCTAATGACTAATTTTACCAATTTTGATTGGCACACTGGAACACCCTTATAATTCCCTAGTATATGGTACCTAGGTACCCAGGGTATTGGGGTTCCAGGAGATCCCTATGGGCTGCAGCACTTCTTTTGCCACCCATAGGGAGCTCAGACAATTCTTACACAGGACTGCCACTGCAGCCTGAGTGAAATAATGTCCACGTTATTTCACAGCCATTTTACACTGCACTTAAGTAACTTTTAAGTCACCTATATCTCTAACCCTCACTTAGTGAAGGTTAGGTGCAAAGTTACTTAGTGTGTGGACACCCTGGCACTAGCCGAGGTGCCCACACATTGTTCAGGGCAATTTCCCCCAAACTTTGTGAGTGCGGGGACACCATTACACGTGTGCACTACATATAGGTCGATACCTATATGTAGCGTCACAATGGTAACTCCGAACATGGCCATGTAACATGTTTAGGATCATGGAACTCTCAACCCAATACCATTCTGGTACTGGGGGGACAATTCCATGCATCCCTGGGTCTCCAGTATAGAGCCAGGGTACTGCCAAACTAACTTTCCGGGGTTTTCTCTGCAGCTACCGCTGCTGCCAACCTACAGACAGGTTTCTGCCCCCCTGGGGCCTGGGCAGCCCAGTCCCAGGAAGGCAGAACAAAGGATTTTCTCTAAGAGAGGGTGTTACACCCTCTTCTGTTGGAAATAGGTGTGAAGGGCCTGAGAGGAGTAGCCTCTCCTGGCCTCTGTAAATGCTTTGAAGGGCACAGATGGTGCCCTCCTTGCATAAGCCAGTCTACACTGGTACAGGGATCCCCCCAGCCCTGCTCTGGCACGAAACTGGACAAAGGAAAGGGGAGTGACCACTCCCCTGACCAGCACCTCCCAGGGGAGGATCCAAGAGCTCCTCCAGTGTGTCCCAGACCTCTGCCATATTGGATGCAGAGGTGTGAGGGCACAATAGACAGCTCTGAGTGGCCAGTGCCAGCAGGTGTCGCCCGAGACCCCTCCTGATAGGTGCTTACCTTTCTCTATAGCCAATCCTCCTAAGAGGGCTAGTTTGGGTCTCTCCTATGGGTATCTCACCAGATAACAAATGCAAGAACTCACCAGAGTTCCTCTGCACTTCCTTCTTTGACTTCTGCCAAGGATCGACCTCTGACTGCTCCAAGACGCCTGCAAAACCGCAACAAAGTCGCAAGAAGACTACCAGCAACATTGTAGCGCCTCATCCTGTCGGCTTTCTCGACTGTTTCCTGGTGGTGCATGCTCTGAGGGCTGTTTGCCATCACCCTGCACTGGAAGCCAAAAAGAAATCTCCAGTGGGTCGACGGAATCTTCCCCCTGCCAATGCAGGCACCAAACTTCTGCATCACCGGTCCTCTTGGTCCCCTCTCATCTTGATGGGCGTGGTCCCTGGAACACAGGAGCTGGGTTCAAGTGTCCATGACAATCCAGTGGCCCTTCTGTCCAAATTTGGTGGAGGTAAGTCTTTGCCTCCCTACGTCAGACAGTAATCCTGTGTACTGCATGAACTGCAGCTGCTATGACTATTGTGCACTTTTGCCAGACTTCTTTTGTGCACAGCCTAGCCCAGGTCCCCAGCACTCCGTCCTGCATTGCACAACTCTCTGAGTTGGACTCCTACTTCGTGGGACTCCCTTTTGTTGTGCTAAGTCTACCATCATGCTCAAATCTTCTGAATGCCTGTTCAGGTACTTCTCCGGGTGCTGCCTGCTTCTGCGTGGGCTCTCTGTGTTGCTGAGCACCCCCTCTGTCACCTCCTTCAAGGGGCGATCTCCTGGTCCTTCCTGGGCTCTGGCAGCACCCAAAACCTTCAACCACGACTCTTGCAGCTAGCAAGGCTTGTTTGCAGTCTTTCTGCGTGGAAAAACTCTGCATCCTCCAGCACGCCGTGGGACATCTTCTGACCAAAGGAGAAGTTCCTGGCACCTTCCGTTGTTGCAGAATCTTTGGCTTCTTCCACCCAGAGGCAGCCCTTTTGCACCTTCATCCCGGTTTTAGTGGGCTCCTGCCCCCCCTGGACACTTGCGTGACTCTTGGACTTGGTTCCCTTCCTTTACAGGTCCTCAGGTCCAGGAATCCATCTTCAGTGCTTTGCAGTCAGTTGTTGTCCTTGCAGAATCCCCTATCTCGACTTTACTGTCTTTCTGGGGAAGTAGGGTAACTTTACTCCTACTTTTCAGGGTCTTGGGGTGGGGTATCTTAGACATCCTTAGTGCTTTCTTACACCCCCAGCGACCCTCTACACACTACACTAGGCCTGGGATCCATTTGTGGTTCGCATTCCACTTTTGGAGTATATGGTTTGTGTTACCTCTAGGCCCATTTTTCCCTTTTGCATTCTATTGTGTTCTACAGTGTTTGCACTACTTTTCTAAGTGTTTTACTTACCTGGTTTTGGTTTGTGTGTATATTTTGTGTATATTACTTACCTCCTAAGGGAGTATATCCTCCAAGATACTTTTGGCATATTGTCACTAAAATAAAGTACCTTTATTTTTAGCAACTCTGAGTATTGTGTTTTCTTATGATATAGTGCTAAGTGATATAAGTGGTATAGTAGGAGCTTTGCATGTCTCCTAGTTCAGCCTAAGCTGCTCTGCTATAGCTACCTCTATCAGCCTAAGCTGCTAGAACACCTCTAATCTACTAATAAGGGATAACCGGACCTGGCACAAGGTGTAAGTACCACAAGGTACCCACTATAAGCCAGGCCGGCCTCCTACAAAAAGGTACCTTTTAAAAATGTACTTTTCCTAAATATTTATTAAACCTCTAACTTTACCTTTAAATTGTGTTTTTATAAATTTGGAAAACAATTGTTGAATGACATGTGTGACAATTTCCTATCAACAACTACAGATTAAAGTTTATACTATTTCCCTTGACATTTTAGTTGATTCACCTACATACCTGCAGTGAAAAATGCATTTAGGGCCTTGTCACTGAAGGAATCTACTCATTTTAATTTTACCCATGTTCCACATTTAAATACCAAACACCTTAGCTTGTTGGCATCTTGGTAACAAGGTGCACTTAGGAGTTACATAATTTTAATTAAAAGCAGGTTTTCCAGTTTGTTATTTATTTTGAGAAGCTTGACAGCAGGATTTTGCTTATGCAATTAGGCTACGCATGGTAGATGTAAAGCCATATTTCCAGGCCCACTTTGTGGATGGTTGAATAGGTGCTGCATGCCACAGGTGGCATTTAACTGCCAGGCCCTTGGTTCATTTACTACACCACATACTACGGACCAGTAGGCAAGGTAAATAAGTAAATCAGGGGTTTGCCAATTTAGTCATGTCTAAAGGTGGAGCACGGTCACCTTACTCCTTTTTAGCAGAGATAATGTGCGTGTAGTTCTAAGACCAGCTGTACAGATGGGTAAATAATTTTGGGGCAAATCACGCAAAAATTGTAATTTTCGACAGGTGGTGAGAATTGCAAAATGTTTTACATTTGACCCTTTTTAATATAAGTATCTTTTGATTTTGACCTCTGTAGTACTGATGTATGCATGTGTTATTTTCCAGCTTCCTCTGGAGCAAGCAATGAAGACGCTGGCCAAACATCAAGGGAGATGCAGGAGAGCCACTGGTAGTAGGAAGGTGCAACAACTGAGAGACCCAATGGCACTGAGGGTGATGGAGTTGGCCAGGAGGCATCTGCAACATCTGATGCATGACTTCTGACTAGGGTGAGCTGCTCATCGTACCTACTCCAGAGGTTCAATGGTTCCTGTTTCTGCCAACACCTCACCTACCATCTTTAACCTCACACCTGAACCCATGTGAAAGGGCCAACACCCAGTCTGTAAATGGGCTAGGGTCTCTGTGATGGGGCTACAGAGGTGAGATGAGAGTGAGCCAGCCGCGCACCTCGCAACCCTCCTATATGCCCCGGGGCACCTTGGAGAGTACGTGCGATGGAAGTGAGGAATGCTTCCAGGACTCAGGAAGTGAAAAGGTGCCGAGGTGGTGGAAAGAGAAGGACGGTGACAGGATGATCAACAGAGAAGAAGACGCGAGATCAGAAACACCGGAGGCAGAGAGGCACGACCAGGAGGACACAGCACCTGCGGCATTGGAAGAAGAATAGAGAAAGAGGCCATAAGGAAAACACAAGCTTGGCAATGTGGGAGGCATGGAGAGGCAGTGAGGAAGGGCCATGAAAGGAGGTGGCCGTAGTCGAGGAGACAAGCCCCGCAGACCCAGACACGTTCCTGGAGGAATGTGGCTAGACAAGGTAAGTTTCTATCCAAAGAAGGGCATGTCAAGTGAAAACAAGGGAGAGTGGTGAAAGAGAGAGGAATGGGCAGGTTCTGGGCATGTTGGAAGCACTGTGGTGAAAACAGGATATATGCCGAAGACATGGCGTAAGTGCATGTTGGTACAAGGCAATGAGAAACACCACTGGCTTGTGACCCCACTCTTCCCTCATGAGCACTTCTCCCCCTTTTCTCATCCCGATATTCCCTCAGGAATAAATCCTTATCTGAGTCTGGGTTCTTGTATTTTCCCTTTTTTCCAACGAGGGTTGGCGACAGTACAGCAGAGACACTTGAGGAGGCATTGAGCCTGTGGAAAGAGACGAAAGGAATAGAATTAATTGACAAGAACATAAAGAGAAGAAAAGGAGAGAACCTCATAGAGACATGAAAGTCATAAAAGTGTAAACGAACAGTAAAATAAAGATATTAATTATTCCTAAACCAGTGAATCTCGTCAACACACTAGTTTCCTTTGCTCTGGGCACCTGTCCCCTTACTTCCACTTCCATCCCCCTAGCACTAGTGTCAGAGGAAGAACTAGAAGTCCTTAAGGACCTCTCCGAGGAGCAGATGCAATTGTTACATGCTGTTCAGGGTGTCAGCAACTGGCTCAGTATTTTGGCACCCTGGGTGGCATGTGCTCTCCCCCTGTCTGCTTACACAAATTTTCCGTCTCCTAGTGCATCAACTGACACCACTGTTGCTGACACACTTGCCCCCATTCGAACACCTGCCCCATTCCAATGCCTGTGTCCATTTCAACCCCTGACACCATTCCATATCCCATGCCTTTCTCCATCAGACCCAATCCATCCATCTAGCTCATTCGTACACCTGTCCCAGCCACCTCCAAATCCCATAAACCTACTAATCTCCAGAAACCTACCCATACCCCACCATTCACAACACTGTCCCTCCACAGAACCACCTAGCTCAGTCATCACTAAACCCCTAAATCTACCCACTTCCACATGCTACCCCAACCGTGAAACCCAACCTTTGCCATCACCCTCCCTCCAGAGAACGCCCTGGCCCTGCCCTTTCTAAAAGAATAATTAAAACCACACCCAAACTCACAATGCACCCAGATGACCATCAGCATGTGGAGGAAGGAGAACTGATTGAAGAGGACATTGCTAGCAATGGTGAAAAGACAATAGCAATGCCTGTAGGCACAATTAACTGTGTTAGGACACTATTTAGTTCAAACCCATCTCCAGACTTTGAAGTTTTCTTTATTTTTGTTGAAATCAAACACTACTCAGAGGAGAAAGAATCTTGTTGTCCCTTTTTTCTAAATTTTAACTTTTGCGTCTGTTGTTTACTGAAGGCTATGTTGGGTTTTATAAAGAAAAAAGTGTTTGTTGTATGCGATTGTATATTACAATATTTAATTATTTAATGATATACATACAGTATATATATATATATATATATATATATATATATATATATATATATATATTACATATTTGGGCATTTTTAGATTTTAGGGTTGGCATGGGATTTTGGGGTGGTAAGGATATTTTTAGGTTTTAGGGTGGGTATGGGTTTTGGGGTGGTAAGGGCTTTTCTAGGTTTTAGGGTGGGCATGGGTTTTTTGGGTGGTAAGGGTATTTTGAGGTTTTAGGGTGTGTATGGGGTTTGAAATGGTATGGGCATTTTTAGGTTTTAGGGTGGTTATGGGTTTTGGGGTGGTAAGGGGTGTTTCGTTTTTAAGGTCGGTATGGGTTTTGGAGTGTTGGGGGTGTTTAGTTTTTAGGGTGTGTATGGGTTTTGGGGAGGTAAGGGTATTTTTAGGTTTTACCATGGGTATGGGGTTTGGGGTGGAAAGGGCATTTTTAGGTTTTAGGATGGGCATGGGTTTTGGGGTGGTAAGGGGTGTTTAGGTTTTAGGGTTGGTATGGGTTTTGGGGTGGTAAGGAGTGTTTAGGTTTTAGGGTGGGTATGGGTTTTGGTTGGTAAGGGCATTTTTAGATTTTGGGGTTGTAAGGGGTGTTTAGTTTTTAGGGTGGTTATGGGGTTTGGGGTGGTAAGGGTATTTTTAGGTTTTACCATGGGTATGGGGTTTGGGGTGGAAAGGGCATTTTTAGGTTTTAGGATGGGCATGGGTTTTGGGGTGGTAAGGGGTGTTTAGGTTTTAGGGTTGGTATGGGTTTTGGGGTGGTAAGGAGTGTTTAGGTTTTAGGGTGGGTATGGGTTTTGGTTGGTAAGGGCATTTTTAGATTTTGGGGTTGTAAGGGGTGTTTAGTTTTTAGGGTGGGTATGGGGTTTGGGGTGGTAAGGGTTGTTTAGGTTTTAGGATGGGTATGGATAGGGTGGTAAGCGCACTTTTGGGTTTTGGGGTGGGTAAGGATTTTGAAGTGGTAAGGGCATTATTAGGTTTTAGGGTGGGTTTGGGCTTTGGGGTGGCAATGGCATTTTTAGGTTTTAGGGTGGGTATGGGTTTTGGGGTGGTGAGTGCTTTTTTAGGTTTTAGGGTGGGTATTGGTTTTGGAGTGGTAAGGGTATTTTTAGGTTTTAGGGCTGGTATGGGGTTTGAAATGGTATGGGCATTTTTAGGTTTTAGGGTAGTTATGGGTTTTGGGGTGGTAAGGGGTGTTTAGTTTTTAGGGTGTGTATGGGTTTTGGGGTGGTAAGGGTATTTTTAGGTTTTAAGGTGTGCATGGGTTTTGGGGTGGTAAGGTTATTTTTAGGTTTTACCATGGGTATGGGTTTTGGGGAGGTAAGGGCATTTTTAGGTTTTAAGGTGGGTATGGGTTTTAGGGTGGTAAGGGCATTTTTAGGTTTCAGGGTGGTTATGGGTTTTGTGGTGGTAAGGGGTGCATCGTTTTTATGGTGGGTGTGGGATTTGGGGTGGTAAGGTTATTTTTAGGTTTTAGGGTGGGTATGGGTTTTTGGGTGGTAAGGGCATTTTTAGGTTTTAGGGTGGGTATGGGTTTTGGTGTGTTAAGGGCATTTTTAGGTTTTAGGGTGGGTATGGGTTTTAGGGTGGTAAGGGCATTTTTAGTTTTTGGGGTGGTATGGGGTTTGGGGGTTAAGGGCTGTATGGTTTTAGGGTGGGTATGGGTCTTGGGGTGGGAAGGTAATTTTTAGGGTTTAGAGTAGGTAGGGTTTTTGGGTGGAAAGGTGTGTTTGTGTGTGTGTGTATATATATATATATATATATATAATGTATGTTATACTTACCTCTAGTTTTTACCGTGCATATGCCTTTACCAACTGTGCCTTTACTACAAAATTTTCGAGGTAAAGACATTCGTGGTAAAAGCATCTGTATCGTAAATACATTTCGTGGTAAGTGCATGCGTGGTAATGACCATGAATTGTACTTACCGCGTTATAAAGGCATGCGTTGTAAGAGCATGCGTTATTCCATCATACAACCTTTACCATTAACTCCCAAATCCACGTTTTGAAGTATTTCATTTATTGCACTGTGAAAGATGTAGTTTGTTACATTTCACATGTATTTTAAAGTAAGTGATAGTATTGTGTATGCCTAGCACCAGTGGTATGTAGAGTGGTAGCTTCCTACATCAATTAACCCCTTAGCTGCTGGGGCCTCCCCCCCAAGTACTGAGCCTTTTTTGGCTATTTGAGGTAGTTTGCGCTTAGGCTTTCATAACTTTCTGTCTACATACGCTATCCACACCAAATTTATGAACTTTTTTCCAACATCCTAGGGATTCTAAAGGTACCCAGAGTTTGTAGGTTCCTCTGGAGGAGACCGAGAAATTGGCTAAAATACAGTTAGAATTTTGTGGGCTGCGGAATAAAGCATGTAATTTTTTTCCCTGAAAATGGCATCAACAAAGGGTTTCTGGTGCTAAAATCACCATCTTCCCAGCATTCAGAAACAGGCAGATTTGTATCATAAAACCACATTTTTCAACACAATTTTGACATCTTACTGGGACATACCCCATTTTTACTATTTTTTGTGCTAAGAGCCTCCTTCCAGTTAGTGACAGAAATAGGTGTGAAAACAATGCTGGATGATGGACCGCTAACCATTTCTGAAAAGTAGACACAATGATGAATTCAGCAAGGGGTCATTTGTGTAGAACCTATAAGGTTTTCCTACAGAAAATAACAGCTGAAATAAAAAAATATTGAAATTGAGATTAAAAAAAACAGCCATTTTTCTCCACGTTTTACTCTGTAACTTTTTCCTCCCATGTCATATTTTCAAAAGTAATATACCTTCACGTCTGCAGGACTCTTCTGGTTGTGGGGATAGATAGGGCTTGTAGGTTCATCAAGAACCCTAGGTACCAAGAGCCAATAAAGAAGCTGCATCTTGCAATGGGTTTTCATTGTATACTGGGTGTACAACAATTCATTTTGTGAAATATAAAGAGTGAAAATTATCCATCAAGGAAACCTTTGTATTTCCACAATGGGCACAAGATAAGGTGTTGAGAATCAGTGGTTATTTGCACATCTCTGAATTCTGGGATGCCCATCCTAGCATGTGAATTACAGGGCATTTCCCAAATATACTTATTTTTTACATACTGTGTTACATTTGGAAGGAAAAAATGCAGAGAAAGACAAGGGGTAATAACACTTGTTCTGCTATTCTGTATTCCCCCAAGTCTTCTGATAAAAATGGTACCTCACTTGCATGGGTAGGGCTAATGCCAGCGACAGGAACCGCAACATGGACACATCACATTTTTACATTGAAATCTGATGTGTTTTTTGGAAAGTGCCTAGCTGTGTATTTTGGCCTCTAGCTCAGCCGGCACCTAGGGAAACCTACCAAAACTCTGCATGTTTGAAAACTAGGCACCTGGGGGAATCCAAGATGGGGTGACTTTTGGGGCTCTCACCAGGTTCTGTTACCAGGAATCCTTTACAAACCTCAAAATTTGGCAAAAAAATCACTTTTCCCTCATATTTTGGTTCTGCAGAGTTCTGGAATCTGAGAGGAGCTGCACACTTCCTTCCACACAGCATTCCCCTAATGCTCCTGATAAAAAGGGTACCTCACTGGTTTAGGTAAACCTAGTGCCCGTAGCAGGTAATGCCCCAAAACACAACGTTGACACATCACATTTTTCCAATGAAAACAGACGTGTTTTTTGCAAAGTGCCTACCTGTGGATTTCGGCCTCTAGCTCAGCCGGCACCTAGGGAAACCTAGAAAACCTAAATATTTTAGGAAACTAGACACCTAGGGGAATTCATATGGGGGTGACTTGTGGGGGCCTCACCAGGTTCTGTTACCCAGGATCCTTTGCAAACCACAATATTTGGCAAACAAAACACTTTTCCCTCAGATTTCGGTGCTGCAAAGTTCTGGAATCTGAGAGGACCCACAAACGTCCTTCCACCCAGCATTCCTCCAAGTCTCCTGATAAAAATGGTATCTCACTTGTGTGGGTAGGCCTAATTCCCGCAACAGGAAACGCCCCAAAACGCAACATGGATACATCACATTTTTACATTGAAAACTGGCATGTTTTTTGGAAAATGCCTAGCTGTAGATTTTGGTCTCTAGCTCAGCCAGTACCTAGAAAAACCCACCAAACCTGTGCATTTTTTAAAACTAGACACCAAGCGGAACCCAGGATGGGGTAACTTGTGGTGCTTTCACCAGGTTCTTTTACCCAGAATCCTTTGCAAACCTCAACATTTGGCAAACAAAACACTTTTTCTTCACATTTCGGTGATAGAAAGTTCTGGAATCTGAGAGGACCCACAAATTTCCTTCCACCCAGCATCCCCCCAAGTCTGCCGATAAAAATGGTACCTCACTTCGGTGGGCCTAGTGCCCGTGACACGAATAGATCGCACAACGGTCAATGTTGGTCCTTACACGAGGGCAACTGTTGACCTTGGGGTGATCCATTCCTGACGCAGGCACTATGTACAGGCACTTAAGTGGGGCAGAATTTTTATCAGGACAGGTGGGGAAACTCAGGGTGGTAGGAATTTTGTGGATCCCAGCATATTCCTGAAGTTTCTGTGACAGAAATGCAAGAAAATAATTGAGGTTTTATTCAACATGTCACATTTTCAGGGTATTCTGGGTAAGAATACTTTGGGAAATCCACACAAGTCACACCTCTGTGGACTCCCCTGGATGTCTAGTTTCTAGAAATGTCTGGGTTTGCTAGGTTTCCCTATATGGCCACCAAGCCCAGGACCAAAAACACAGGTATCGGCCTTAGAAAACCAGGTTGTTTTGTGATAGATAGTTTTGATGTCTCCATAATACGATTTGGGAGGGGTAATTTGGGGCTGAACTAAATTGGGGAGCTCCCAAGAGAGAACGCTTTTTGAGCTTGCTGCCACATGCACCTGCTGTTTGGGTTGGGCTAACCTGCTATTGTCCCACTGCACAGACTGTGCTTGTGAAGGGACAGCAGGACTGTCCTCATCAACTCCCGCATAATCAATGGAAAAGAAGTTAACGAATGGGACTCCTCCAACTGAAATATCACTCCCAGAGTCTGCGCCATTGTCCTATCCCTCAGATGCTGTCTCAGTATCTGCTGTCTCAGTCTCTGATCCTACGTCAGAGCTGTCCTCTATAACCCGAGTGAAGGCTTGAGCAGCAGTCATCCAACAAGATGCCATCTCTGTTACTGGCTAAACTGTTACTCTAAAACAGTAGCCTACATAGACAGTCACAAAATTGCTTGTGGGTTTGCTTATGTGATATGTGCAACAGTAGAGGTCACCTTACCTTCGTTTCTTCCCTCAATCAGCCGGTTCTTTCAAGACACTCAAAAAAAGACACACTATTACTTCACCTTGTCACATACAAATCGCCACAGTCTTTAGCGCCTCTAGCGCCCAGTCCAACAATCATTATTGGTGCTCCTACTCCCATGACCTCCTCCTCAGATTCCCTCACTACCACCCAGCAAAAGTGCCCTTCATCTCTCCATAGCCCCCCCACACATACATCTCATTTGTATTATAGCGCAGGTAATGGCTGACTTCACTAATCTATTCAGCTATTTACATAAGATGCAGATTTCATCTTTGCACTAGGCATATAAACCTTCTACACTACTTTATGGCATCAAAACTGCCACACTGCCACTAGCCAAAACTCAGATGCTTTTGTAGCAGAAACATAATCACAAGACTTACTTGACTTTTTTATTGCTGCCTAAAAGCTACAGTTGAAAAGCGTCAGTTGAACAATGAGCATTACTTTGAAGACGCAAGCTGCAACTGCAAGAGAACTGGTGGTGATATCTATCTATCTATCTATCTATCTATCTATCTATCTATCTATCTATCTATCTATCTATCTATCTTTATATATATAGAGAGAGATCACTTTTATACATGGGTGTGGTTTTCCTGTGGACCAATCGCAGCCCCCAGGGAAACCACACACGCGTTGACAAAAGTGATCACTATATATATATAGATCTCAAAGTGTCGGTCCTGGAACAACGATGTGCCTAACTGCCGGTGCTGCGTTAGGGTAAGGACCAAACCCTAAATATAACACAAGGAGAAGAAAACGCTGCACTCCCGGAGATTGCAATCAACTGCACATTTATTCCTCTTAATGCTGGTTGAGGCTATATCTGGCACCACGACGCGTTTCGACATCCGTCTTCTTCCTGGTGGTTTCTGCCATCTTTATAGACGAGCAGGATGCTGGTATTTATAGTTCCCATATAACTTTCAGCTGTGAGCCAATTGGAGAGGCTTCTCCTTCGCCGCACGTTCATTTTACTGCTAATTGAAAACGTATGTGAAATCCAAAGTTTCAAAAATCAGCAGATTAGCTACATGCTCAAAATGTCACGTTTTTCAAAATACGCCATCCTCGGATCCAAAGTTAGACAATGTGCTGATTTATAGAGCATGTGGTAATACAACACATTCCTGAATGAAATCACAGTTCTTTGCCGATGTTAGTAACTCCCAGATAACTTTCTGCTGCAAGCCAAAGGAAGCAGTGCTCCTTCGCTGCACGTCATGTTTACTGCTGAATGAAAGCTGTGAAATACTGGGTTATAAATATACGGGTTGACTTCATGCTCAAAGTGGCACGTTCTTAAAAAATATTACATCCTCGGATTCAAAAAAACAATATACTGATTTGTCGAGCATATGATGTTTAAGCGCATTCCTGCATGAATTCACAGTTCTTCTAAATGGAAATGCCGAACGTGCATCTCAAATCCTCGTGTGTAAACACAATCTCCATGTTCCCAGTTAAAATGAGATCTACAAATTATCTTGTGCTCACCATGCCTCGTAAAGTAAACAAACTGTAGAAAGAGCAAAGTCTCCGGGCCCCGAGAAAAAGGGCCACATCAGCAAAATAGGTAATGTTTTAAGTGAAGAGAGCACTAGGCACTTTGGAAGTCCGACTCCTTTGTCATAAAATCTTCCAGTGTATGTACACAGGCAAGAGATAAGTATCTCCTTGCTATCTTCAGAATCAAAACCATATGCCGGGCACCATCGTTGTATTTAAACAATTCAAAGTGTCGGTCCTGGAACAACGATGTGCCTAACTGCCGGTGCTGCGTTAGGGTAAGGACCAAACCCTAAATATAACACAAGGAGAAGAAAACGCTGCACTCCCGGAGATTGCAATCAACTGCACATTTATTCCTCTTAATGCTGGTTGAGGCTATATCTGGCACCACGACGCGTTTCAACATCCGTCTTCTTCCTGGTGGTTTCTGCCATCTTTATAGACGAGCAGGATTCTGGTATTTATAGTTCCCATATAACTTTCAGCTGTGAGCCAATTGGAGAGGCTTCTCCTTCGCCGCACGTTCATTTTACTGCTAATTGAAAACGTATGTGAAATCCAAAGTTTCAAAAATACTGCTCGTCTATAAAGATGGCAGAAACCACCAGGAAGAAGACGGATGTCGAAACGCGTCGTGGTGCCAGATATAGCCTCAACCAGCATTAAGAGGAATAAATGTGCAGTTGATTGCAATCTCCGGGAGTGCAGCGTTTTCTTCTCCTTGTGATATATATATAGATCTATGTATAGATTTCTATGCATATATGTACATATCTATATATAGATATATATCTATATAGATATATCTATCTATATAGATAGGTATATCTACAAAGATATTCCTATATATAGATCTATATACATATAGATCTGTATATTTTTTTAATAGCTGTATGCTTTCCTTGGGGGCCATAGTGGCTTACGGGCGACCCCCTGTCAATTTAATTTTTTCTTTTTACATATTTTTTTTAAATCCCCAGGGGTAAACCTACCTTTTTCTAAAAAAGAAACTCTGAGGGGGCCGACCCCCCAAGTGAAATCCCTGGTGTCTAGTGTACTGCGATCGATGGCCAGGAAACCAGTTCAGGAAGGCCTTGTTTGAAAGGGGAGAATCTCCTCTTCAAATGAGGCCTTCCTGCATGTCGGGGAGGTCGTTTGGACCTGTTTTCCCAACAGACCGCTTCCTTCTCCGGTGGGGAAAACAAACAGTGACATCAGTGTGCCTCACGGCGCACTGACGTTACAAAGGGGACGGTGGGAGGCCAAGGGGAGACACAGAAGATCTTCTGTGTCTCCTGGGGTTTTTTAAATTGAAAGAAAATGCACCTGGGGAGTTTTTAACCCCCTACCTGGTGTCAGCCACTGTTCATAACCCACACCAGGGAGATAGTACGGGCGTCAGCCAGTGCCGACGCCAGCACTGAAGCGGTTAACAACAATATATTTTATTTGGAAAGCAGTAATATGTTCTGATGTAGTGGTTCACATATGTCCATGCCATACATTTTGTATGGCTAAACCTAGGTTAAGGACATGAGTACAATGTGTTCTGTCTTTGATATGAAATGTTATATTTTCAGGCATAAAATATCAATGACTGGATAGTACGGATTTGTACCTGGTATACATTGTTAAATATTTGGATTGTGTGTGTGTGATAAGTGGATAACGTGTGTTGTGGATCAGATTATCAATAGTGTAGTGTTTTCAAGTAAACAATCAATATGAGAATGTATTTTACTTTCCCATATAGTATGAACAAGTGTAAGACAGCTTACAGTGTTAGCCTTGCATGTTGTGTCAACATGTACACTTTTTAAAATGTGCTTTCTTATCCTGATTTGAGTTAAAGGGGTTAAACTAAAAATGTATTAGGTGACTATTTAATCTAGGTAAGTATACAAAACAGTAATGAATGGAATGCTTGAATTAATCTCAGCTACTGGTAATTACTCAGGATGCATCCCAATCAGTTGCTGTTTTGCACACCATGCCACCTTAGTTTGGACACAGGTATATGCAAATCAGTCGAGACCCTGCTGTAATAGGAACAGTCCAGCTTGAACTGCTAAGCCAGGTCCTCCCTGAACTGGAACACAAGCAACCCAGGACCGGTTTCCCCCTAGTTAAGGACTCATCAGGTTCAGAGAGGACCTGGCCTGGCAGTTTGGGCTGGACTACGGAGGAGCACGAGGAGCAGAGTCAATAATGATTTGTATATGGCTGGATCCAAACTGAGGAGGCCTGGTGAGCAATAAAAATGATGGCTTGGGATGCAGCCCAAGTGATTAAGTTAAGCATTCCATCTATCAGCTTGTTCTTTTTGAATAAGCCACCCTAAGTGTGCCGGGTGTGCCCAGACATGGGTCCTGGGGTCACTGCGCTACTGGATCCAGGTTATTCCTGCAAAAGAGCCCTATCAGGGGTGAAACTGGCCCTAGGTTGCCTGTGTTCTGAAAGGATAGACCTCCGGTAAGTTTAAGTAGATTTATTATGTAACATCATGAAAACAGTCCTCTCCGTACTTCGCTCTGACTCCTGCCTCCAATCTCTTCCCTGCAAATCTCTCACCCACCATGTTCTAAATTACATCACAATACCTAGTGCACAGGAGAGCATGCGCTCCACAGGATAGGACCCAACACATCTTCTCCTTTTAAAATTAACCCCTTCTGTGCCCAGGACGTAATGGTTACGTCCTGAGGCACAGTGCTGCTGTGCCCAGGACGTAACCATTACGTCCTGTGCACAGAGCCCAGAGGGAGCGCCAGCGCTCCCTCTGTGGGGTTCCCCCCCACCCTCCCAAATCAGGGATGGAAGGGGAACCCTTCCCCTCCCACCCCCGACCCCCCCAACCCCCCCTGTGACGTCAGCGCGCGAGCGCGCGCTGATTAGTCACAGGGTCTCCCCCATTGCGCTGGAAGCAGAGCTTCCAGCGCGATTGAAAGAGAAATGCTTTTGCATTTCTCTTTCAATCCCATGGGGGAGGCCCCGAGAGGCTTCAAAGGGAAGGAAATGTATTTCCTTCCCTTTGAAGTCTCTCACAGGGTTTCAAAAGCCAGATTGCTTGCAATCCGGCTTTTGAAACCCCACTAGACACCAGGGATTTTCTTTTTTTTTGCAATGAAACTGTCAAAAGGGAGCGACCCCTTGGGCAAGGGTCGCTCCCAGGGGGGGCATTTTTTTAGGAAGGCCTTTTCTGCCCCCCCGGGGGGCGATTGGCCTATTATTAGGGCGATCTTCCCCCAGGGGGGGCAGAAACCTCTAGGCACCAGGGAGCTTTTTTTTTTTTTTTTTTTTGTGATGTTTTCTTTTTTTTTAGGTGGGGAGCTATCCCTTAGGCAAGGGTCGCTCCCCTACGGGGCAATATATATTTAGGCCATTTCTGCCCCCCTTGGGGGCAGATTGGCCTATTTTGATGAGGCCAATCTGCCCCCAAGGGGGGCAGAAACCATTAGACACCAGGGATTTTTTTTTTTGCGCAAATTTCACGCAACGGGAGCGACCCCTTGGGCAAGGGTCGCTCCCAGGGGGGGCATTTTTTTGGGAAGGCCTTTTCTGCCCCCCCTGGGGGCCGATCGGCCTATTATTAGGCCGATCGGCCCCCAGGGGGGGCAGAAACCTCTAGGCACCAGGGATCATTTCTTTTATTTTTTATTTTTGTTATGTTTTCTTTTTTTTTTAGGTGGGGAGCGACCCCTTAGGCAAGGGTCGCTCCCCTAGGGGGCAAATTATATTTAGGCCATTTCTGCCCCCCTTGGGGGCAGATTGGCCTATTTTGATGAGGCCAATCTGCCCCCAAGGGGGGCAGAAACCATTAGACACCAGGGAGTTTTTTTTTTGCGTGAATTTCACGCAAGGGGAGCGACCCCTTAGGCAAGGGTCGCTCCCTGGGCGGGGGGGGGGTTATTTTAGGCCATTTCTGCCCCCCTGGGGGGTAGATCAGCCTATTTTGATTCGGCTGATCTGCCCCCAAGGGGGGCAGAAACCACTAGGCACCAGGGATTTGTTTTTTGTCGCCAATGTCACGCAAGGGGAACAACCTTGTAGGCAAGGGTCGTTCCAAGGGGGGGCAAAATTATTTTAGGCCATTTCGGCCCCCCCTAGGGGCAGATCGGCCTATTATTAGGCCGATCTGCCCCCGGGGGGGCAGAAACCTCTAGGCGCCAGGGACATTTTTTGTTTTGTTTTTGTTTTTTGTTTGTTTGTTTTTTTAGAGATGGTGAGCGACCCATCAGACAAGGGTCGCTCCCCTGGGGGGCAAACTGTATTTAGAGCATTTCTGCCCCCCTTGGGGGCAGATTGGTCGATTTTAGGTCAATCTGCCCCCAAGGGGGCAGAAACCACTAGGCACCGGGGATTTGTTTTTTGGCGCCAATGTCATGCAGGGGGAGCGCCCCCGTAGGCAAGGGTCGCTCCGAGGGGGGGGGTGTTGGGGGGGCAAATTTATTTTAGGCCATTTCTGCCCCCCATGGGGGCAGATCGGCCTATTATTAGGCCGCTCTGCCACCAGGGGGGGGGCAGAAACCTCTAGGCGCTAGGGCAAATTTTTTTTGTGTGTTTTTTTTTTTGTATGTTTGTTTTTTTAGAGATGGGGAGCAACCCATCAGGCAAGGATCGCTCCCCTGGGGGGCAAACTGTATTTAGACCATTTCTGCCCCCCTTGGGAGCAGATTGGTCTATTTTAGGTCAATCTGCCCAAAGGGGGCATAAACCACTAGGCACCGGGGATTTGTTTTTTGGCGCCAATGTCACGCAGGGGGAGCGACCCCGTAGGCAAGGGTCGCTCCCGGGGGGGGGGTGGGGGTTCGGGGGGCAAATTTATTTTAGGCCATTTCTGCCCACCCTGGGGGAAGATCGGCCTATTATTAGGCCGATCTGCCCCCAGGGGGGGCAGAAACCTGCAGGCGCCAGGGCAAATTTTTTTTGTGTGTTTTTTTTAGAGATGGGGAGCGACCCATCAGACAAGGGTCGCTCCCCTGGGGGGCAAACTGTATTTAGAGCATTTCTGCCCCCCTTGGGGGCAGATTGGTCGATTTTAGGTCAATCTGCCCCCAAGGGGGCAGAAACCACTAGGCACCGGGGATTTGTTTTTTGGAGCCAATGTCACGCAGGGGGAGCGACCCCGTAGGCAAGGGTCGCTCCCGGGGGTGGGGTGGGAGCTTGGGGGGGAGCAAATTTATTTTATGCCATTTCTGCCCCCCTTGGAGGCAGATCGGCCTATTACTAGGCCGATCTGCCCCCAGGGGGGGCAGAAACCTGTAGGCGCCAGGGCAAAACTTTTGTTTGTGTTTTTTTTTTTTTTTTTTTTTTTTTTTTTTAGAGATGGGGAGCGACCCATCAGACAAGGGTCGCTCCCCTGGGGGGCAAACTGTATTTAGACCATTTCTGCCCCCTTGGGGGAAGATTGGTTGATTTTAGGTCAATCTGCCACCAAGGAGGCAGAAACCACTAGGCACCGGGGATTTGTTTTTAGTTGCCAATGTCACGCAGGGGGAGCGACCCCATAGACAAGGGTCTCTCCGATGGGGGGGGTGGGGGTTGGGGGGGCAAATTTATTTCAGGTCATTTCTGCCCCCCCAGGGGCAGATCGGCCTATTATTAGGCCGATCTGCCCCCGGGGGGGCAGAAACCTCTAGGCGCCAGAGCAATTTTTTTTTTTTTTTTTTTGTTTTTTGTTTGTTTGTTTTTTTAGAGATGGGGAGCGACCCATCAGACAAGGGTCGCTCCCCTGGCGGGCAAACTGTATTTAGACCATTTCTTCCCCCCTTGGCGGCAGATTGGTCGATTTTAGGTCAATCTGCCCCCAAGGGGGCAGAATCCACTAGGCACCGGGTATTTTATTTTTGGCGCCAATGTCACGCAGGGGGAGCGACCCCGTAGGCAAGGGTCGCTCCTGGGCAGGGGGGGTTTGGGGGGGTGGGGGGTCAAATTTATTTTAGGGCATTTCCCCCCCCCTGGGGCCGGCAGAGCTAGAGGTCAAAATCCACAGGTAGGCACTTTGCAAAAAACACCTCTGTTTTCTGTGAAAAAATATGTTGTGTCCACGTTGTGTTTTGGGCCATTTCCTTTCGTAAGCGCTAGGCCTACCCACACAAGTGAGGTACCATTTTTATGGAGAGACTTAGGGAAACGCTGGGTGGAAGGAAATTTGTGGCTCCTCTCAGATTCCAGAACTATCTGCCACAGAAATGTGAGGAACATGTGTTTTTTTAGCCAAATTCTAAGGTTTGCAAAGGATTCTGGGTAACAGAACCTGGTCCGAGCCACACAAGTCACCCCATCTTGGATTCCCCTAGGTCTCTAGTTTTCAGAAATGCACAGGTTTGGTAGGTTTCCCTAGGTGGCGGCTGAGCTACAGGCCAAAATCTACAGGTAGGCACTTTGCAAAAAACACCTCTGTTTTCCTTCAAAAATGTGGCTGTGTCCACGTTGCGCTTTGGGGTGTTTCCTGTCGCAGGCGCTAGGCCTACCCACACAAGTGAGGTATCATTTTTATCGGGAGACGTGGGGGAAGGCTGGGTGGAAGGAAATTTGTGGCTCCTCTCAGATTCCCGAACTTTCTGCCACAGAAATGTGAGGAACATGTGTTTTTTTAGCCAAATTTTGAGGTTTGCAAAGGATTGTGGGTAACAGAACCTGGTCCGAGCCACACAAGTCACCCCATCTTGGATTCCCCTAGGTCTCTAGTTTTCAGAAATGCACAGGTTTGGTAGGTTTCCCTAGGTGGCGGCTGAGCTACAGGCCAAAATCTACAGGTAGGCACTTTGCAAAAAACACCTCTGTTTTCCTTCAAAAATTTGGCTGTGTCCACGTTGCGCTTTGGGGCGTTTCCTGTCGCGGGCGCTAGGCCTACCCACACAAGTGAGGTATCATTTTTATCGGGAGACGTGGGGGAACGCTGGGTGGAAGGAAATTTGTGGCTCCTCTCAGATTCCAGAACTTTCTGCCACAGAAATGTGAGGAACATGTGTTTTTTTGGCCAAATTTTGAGGTTTGCAAAGGATTCTGGGTAACAGAACCTGGTCCGAGCCACACAAGTCACCCCATCTTGGATTCCCCTCGGTCTCTAGTTTTCAGAAATGCACAGGTTTGGTAGGTTTCCCTAGGTGGCGGCTGAGCTACAGGCCAAAATCTACAGGTGGGCACTTTGCAAAAAAGACCTCTGTTTTCCTTCAAAAATTTGGCTCTGTCCACGTTGCGCATTGGGGCGTTTCCTGTCGCGGGCGCTAGGCCTACTCACACAAGTGAGGTATCATTTTTATCGGGAGACGTGGGGGAACGCTGGGTGGAAGGAAATTTGTGGCTCCTCTCAGATTCCAGAACTTTCTGCCACAGAAATGTGAGGAACATATGTTTTTTTAGCCAAATTTTGAGGTTTGCAAAGGATTCTGGGTAACAGAACCTAGTCCGAGCCACACAAGCCACCCCATCTTGGATTCCCCTAGGTCTCTAGTTTTCAGAAATGCACAGGTTTGGTAGGTTTCCCTAGGTGGCGGCTGAGCTACAGGCCAAAATCTACAGGTAGGCACTTTGCAAAAAACACCTCTGTTTTCCTTCAAAAATTTGGCTGTGTCCACATTGCGCTTTGGGGCGTTTTCTGTCGCGGGCGCTAGGCCTACCCACACAAGTGAGGTATCATTTTTATCGGGAGACGTGGGGGAACGCTGGGTGGAAGGAAATTTGTGGCTCCTCTCAGATTCCAGAACTTTCTGCCACAGAAATGTGAGGAACATGTGTTTTTTTAGCCAAATTTTGAGGTTTGCAAAGGATTCTGGGTAACAGAACCTGGTCCGAGCCACACAAGTCACCCCATCTTGGATTCCCCTAGGTCTCTAGTTTTCAGAAATGCACAGGTTTGGTAGGTTTCCCTAGGTGTCGGCTGAGCTACAGGCCAAAATCTACAGGTAGGCACTTTGCAAAAAACACCTCTGTTTTCCTTTAAACATTTGGCTGTGTCCACGTTGCGCTTTGGGGCGTTTCCTGTCGCGGGCGCTAGGCCTACCCACACAAGTGAGGTATCATTTTTATCGGGAGACGTGGGGGAACGCTGGGTGGAAGGAAATTTGTGGCTCCTCTCAGATTCCAGAACTTTCTGCCACAGAAATGTGAGGAACATGTGTTTTTTTAGCCAAATTCTGAGGTTTGCAAAGGATTCTGGGTAACAGAACCTGGTCCGAGCCACACAAGTCACCCCATCTTGGATTCCCCTAGGTCTCTAGTTTTCAGAAATGCACAGGTTTGGTAGGTTTCCCTAGGTGGCGGCTGAGCTACAGGCCAAAATCTACAGGTAGGCACTTTGCAAAAAACACCTCTGTTTTCCTTCAAAAATTTGGCTGTGTCCACGTTGCGCTTTGGGGCGTTTCCTGTCACGGGCGCTAGGCCTACCCACACAAGTGAGGTATAATTTTTATCGGGAGACGTGGGGGAACGCTGGGTGGAAGGAAATTTGTGGCTCCTCTCAGATTCCAGAACTTTCTGCCACAGAAATGTGAGGAACATGTGTTTTTTTGGCAAAATTTTGAGGTTTGCAAAGGATTCTGGGTAACAGAACCTGGTCCGAGCCACACAAGTCACCCCATCTTGGATTTCCCTCAGTCTCTAGTTTTCAGAAATGCACAGGTTTGGTAGGTTTCCCTAGGTGGCGGCTGAGCTACAGGCCAAAATCTACAGGTGGGCACTGTGCAAAAAAGACCTCTGTTTTCCTTCAAAAATTTGGCTGTGTCCACGTTGCGTATTGGGGCGTTTCCTGTCGCGGGCGCTAGGCCTACCCACACAAGTGAGGTATCATTTTTATCGGGAGACGTGGGGGAACGCTGGGTGGAAGGAAATTTGTGGCTCCTCTCAGATTCCAGAACTTTCTGCCACAGAAATGTGAGGAACATGTGTTTTTTTAGCCAAATTTTGAGGTTTGCAAAGGATTCTGGGTAACAGAACCTGGTCCGAGCCACACAAGTCACCCCATCTTGGATTCCCCTAGGTCTCTAGTTTTCAGAAATGCACAGGTTTGGTAGGTTTCCCTAGGTGGCGGCTGAGCTAGAGGCCAAAATCTACAGGTAGTCACTTTGCTAAAAACAGCTCTGTTTTCTGTGATGTGTCCACGTTGTGTTTTGGGGCATATCCTGTCGCGGGCGCAAGGCCTACCCACACAAGTGAGGTATCATTTTTATCGGGAGACGTGGGGGAACGCTGGGTGGAAGGAAATTTGTGGCTCCTCTCAGATTCCAGAACTTTCTGCCACAGAAATGTGAGGAACATGTGTTTTTTTGGCCAAATTTTGAGGTTTGCAAAGGATTCTGGGTAACAGAACCTGGTCCGAGCCACACAACTCACCCCATCTTGGATTCCCCTCGGTCTCTAGTTTTCAGAAATGCACAGGTTTGGTAGGTGTCCCTAGGTGGCGGCTGAGCTACAGGCCAAAATCTACAGGTGGGCACTTTGCAAAAAAGACCTCTGTTTTCCTTCAAAAATTTGGCTCTGTCCACGTTGCGCATTGGGGCGTTTCCTGTCGCGGGCGCTAGGCCTACCCACACAAGTGAGGTATCATTTTTATCGGGAGACGTGGGGGAACGCTGGGTGGAAGGAAATTTGTGGCTCCTCTCAGATTCCAGAACTTTCTGCCACAGAAATGTGAGGAACATGTGTTTTTTAGCCAAATTTTGAGGTTTGCAAAGGATTCTGGGTAACAGAACCTAGTCCGAGCCACACAAGCCACCCCATCTTGGATTCCCCTAGGTCTCTAGTTTTCAGAAATGCACAGGTTTGGTAGGTTTCCCTAGGTGGCGGCTGAGCTACAGGCCAAAATCTACAGGTAGGCACTTTGCAAAAAACACCTCTGTTTTCCTTCAAAAATGTGGCTGTGTCCACATTGCGCTTTGGGGCGTTTTCTGTCGCGGGCGCTAGGCCTACCCACACAAGTGAGGTATCATTTTTATCGGGAGACGTGGGGGAACGCTGGGTGGAAGGAAATTTGTGGCTCCTCTCAGATTCCACAACTTTCTGCCACAGAAATGTGAGGAACATGTGTTTTTTTAGCCAAATTTTGAGGTTTGCAAAGGATTCTGGGTAACAGAACCTGTCCGAGCCACACAAGTCACCCCATCTTGGATTCCCCTAGGTCTCTAGTTTTCAGAAATGCACAGGTTTGGTAGGTTTCCCTAGGTGTTGGCTGAGCTACAGGCCAAAATCTACAGGTAGGCACTTTGCAAAAAACACCTCTGTTTTCCTTTAAACATTTGGCTGTGTCCACGTTGCGCTTTGGGGCGTTTCCTGTCACGGGCGCTAGGCCTACCCACACAAGTGAGGTATCATTTTTATCGGGAGACGTGGGGGAACGCTGGGTGGAAGGAAATTTGTGGCTCCTCTCAGATTCCAGAACTTTCTGCCACAGAAATGTGAGGAACATGTGTTTTTTTAGCCAAATTCTGAGGTTTGCAAAGGATTCTGGGTAACAGAACCTGGTCCGAGCCACACAAGTCACCCCATCTTGGATTCCCCTAGGTCTCTAGTTTTCAGAAATGCACAGGTTTGGTAGGTTTCCCTAGGTGGCGGCTGAGCTACAGGCCAAAATCTACAGGTAGGCACTTTGCAAAAAACACCTCTGTTTTCCTTCAAAAATTTGGCTGTGTCCACGTTGCGCTTTGGGGCGTTTCCTGTCACGGGCGCTAGGCCTACCCACACAAGTGAGGTATAATTTTTATCGGGAGACGTGGGGGAACGCTGGGTGGAAGGAAATTTGTGGCTCCTCTCAGATTCCAGAACTTTCTGCCACAGAAATGTGAGGAACATGTGTTTTTTTGGCAAAGTTTTGAGGTTTGCAAAGGATTCTGGGTAACAGAACCTGGTCCGAGCCACACAAGTCACCCCATCTTGGATTTCCCTCAGTCTCTAGTTTTCAGAAATGCACAGGTTTGGTAGGTTTCCCTAGATGGCGGCTGAGCTACAGGCCAAAATCTACAGGTGGGCACTGTGCAAAAAAGACCTCTGTTTTCCTTCAAAAATTTGGCTGTGTCCACGTTGCGCATTGGGGCGTTTCCTGTCGCGGGCGCTAGGCCTACCCACACAAGTGAGGTATCATTTTTATCGGGAGACGTGGGGGAACGCTGGGTGGAAGGAAATTTGTGGCTCCTCTCAGATTCCAGAACTTTCTGCCACAGAAATGTGAGGAACATGTGTTTTTTTAGCCAAATTTTGAGGTTTGCAAAGGATTCTGGGTAACAGAACCTGGTCCGAGCCACACAAGTCACCCCATCTTGGATTCCCCTAGGACTCTAGTTTTCAGAAATGCACAGGTTTGGTAGGTTTCCCTAGGTGGCGGCTGAGCTAGAGGCCAAAATCTACAGGTAGTCACTTTGCTAAAAACAGCTCTGTTTTCTGTGATGTGTCCACGTTGTGTTTTGGGGCATATCCTGTCGCGGGCGCTAGGCCTACCCACACAAGTGAGGTATCATTTTTATCGGGAGACTTGGGCAAACATAGAATAGCAAAACAAGTGTTATTGCCCCTTGTCTTTCTCTACATTTTTCCCTTCCAAATGTAAGACAGTGTTTAAAAAAGACGTCTATTTGAGAAATGCCCTGTAATTCACATGCTAGTATGGGCACCCCGGAATTCAGAGATGTGCAAATAACCACTGCTTCTCAACACCTTATCTTGTGCCCATTTCGGAAATACAAAGGTTTTCTTGATAGCTATTTTTTACTCTTTATATTTCAGCAAATGAATTGCTGTATACCCGGCATAGAATGAAAACCCACTGCAGGGTGCAGGTCATTTATTGGCTCTGGGTACCTAGAGTTCTTGATGAACCTACAAGCCCTATATATCCCCGCAACCAGAAGAGTCCAGCAGATGTAACAGTATATTGCTTTCGAAAATCTGACATTGCAGGAAAAATTTACAGAGTAAAACTTAGAGAAAAATTTATGTTTTTTTCACCTCAATTTCAATATTTTTCTTTTTCAGTTGCTATTTTCTGTAGGAAACCCTTGTAGGATCTACACAAATTACCCCTTGCTGAATTCAGAATTTTATCTACTTTTCAGAAATGTTGCGGTTTCTGGGATCCAGCGTTGGTTTCATGCCCATTTCTGTCACTGACTGGAAGGAGGCTGAAAGCACAAAAAAATCGTAAAAATGGGGTATGTCCCAGTAAAATGCCAAAATTGTGTTGAAAAATTGGGTTTTCTGATTCAAGTCTGCCTGTTCCTGAAAGCTGGGAAGCTGGTGATTTTATCACCGCAAACCCTTTTTTGATGCTCTTTTCAGGGAAAAAACCACAAGCCTTCTTCTGCAGCCCATTTTTCCAAATTTTTTGAAAAAAACGAAATTTTCACTGTTTTATGGCTAATTTCTTGGCCTCCTTCTGGGGAACCCACAAAGTCTGGGTACCTCTAGAATTCCTAGGATGTTGGGAAAAAAGGACGCAAATTTGGCGTGGGTAGCTTATGTGAACAAAAAGTTATGAGGGCCTAAGCGCGAACTGCTCTAAAGAGCCAAAAAAAGGCTCGGCACAGGAGGGGGAAAAGGCCTGGCAGCAAAGGGGTTAAACACACAATTGTTATAAAGTACAAATTAAAACAAATAACAATAACATTCTGTAATACTAATAGTAGTCCTCAACCTATATACATCACAACAAAGTAAAATACTTTTTTCAATATCTGCCCATAATGTAATCTTCAAACTTCTTAGGTGGTCTGACAGATCTGGTGGGAAATTTGCATGTATCAAGATCTTCCTTTCCCACTGTGATGTTGGTAATCTTCCTGTGATCCAAAGTACTGGATAATGAAATCTTGTCTTTATTCCACCATTGTCCATCCTCCAGTTTCACAGCACTGTCACCCATTTGCCCTATATTTTTCCTTTCAGAAAATCTCAACTGTCCTTTTGTAATAATTCTAGGACACTTCACTCTCACTCCATCCCCTTCCTTCCATTTGAATTTCTGACTTCTCCTCAAATGATGATTTTGGTCATACTTCTTTTGCACACACTCCCTTTTTCTCATCACATCATCAACTTTATCCCATGGTACCACACGTTGACCCATCAATTCTCTCACCAACTTGGATGAAGGAATACGACCATGCAGCAAAACAAAAGGCAAGACTTGTGTGTCAGCATTGTTAGTTGTACGTACCGCCCACAACACCTTTTCTATTTCAGATTTACAATTTAACCCACTCACCTTAGACAAGTGCACGTTATCGCTTATAACTCTGTCCTCACAATGAACCGAGTCCCCCAAACATACTGTTTAAAATGATTAATGTCCCACCAACATGCTAACGCTTCCCGTTCAATCACAGAATATGTAGTTTCTGCACCCCTCAAACTCCTAGAAGCAAATGCTATAACTTCCTCTTTGCCATCTCTCTTCTGCATCAAAACTGCACCCAACCCTTTCATATTCACATCTGTCATGATTATAGTTTGATCTTTGGTGTCAAAGGGTTTCAACGGTATAGCCTGGTCAATTTCTTTTTTATTACATTCAAACTCCTGCTCACATCACTCATTCCAAATAAACCTAGATTTTTTTTTTCTAAATTCCTCATAATAAAAGTTTTCTCTGAACAGCCAGGTACAAATCTTGCATAGAACTCAATCAACCCCATAAAGGACCTTAACTCATCCTTATTTTGGGAACACGCGAAATCTTCAATCGCCTTCACTAAACTATTGTTAGGTTTAATGCCCACTTCAGATAATTTAAACCCTAATTAATTTATGGATGTTGGACCAAAGCATCATTTGTTAGGAATAAGAGTTATTCCCTTTGTCTTCAACACATCCAATGCACAACCCAATCTCTCATCATGCTCCGACATGTCCTTGCTATGAATTAAAAAATTGTCCTGAAAAGCTTTCACGCCTAGCATATTCTTGAACATGCTTTCAACAGTTCTTTGAAAAACAGCGGAAGCCGAAGCTAACCTAAAAGGCATGAGTTTAAATTGAAATAAACCGAAAGGAGTTTAAAAGGCTGTATAATGCCTAGAGCTGGGAAGTAAATTGATTTGATGATACGCTGACGCCACATCTAATAATGAAAATATCTTCCCTGCTTTAATGGACGACAGCATTTCGGATATGTGGGGTAAAGGATATAGATCTACCTATATTTGTTTATTCAAATCTCATAAGTCCACACACATCCGTAATCATCAATTGGACTGCCGGTCTAGGACCACAGGCGCAACCCAGTGTGATGATTCAACAGGCTCAATGATGTTATCCTTGCACAGTTTATCTAATTCTCTTTTAAGATCATCCTTCAAGGTCAAAGGTACCTTACGTACTTTATGTACCTTCGTTTGGGCATGCTCTCTGATTTTGATTTTATGGACAAAACACTTGAATAAACCCACTCCACTCTTAAATATTTCAGGGTACTGGTGTTCCCATTTGTTATTTCCTATGGCCAACACTTGCATGGATTCCTGTTTCATTTCTACTTGCTCAGTATTGTTCAGGGCCAGCATCACATTTAGATTGCCTTGGTCGAACCAGCCTAGAAGACACGCTTCATCTTTGGCTACATATACACAGTTCCTTGTGATACATTACACTTGAAATTTAGTTCAGCATCAAATTCTCCTACAACATCAATAGACTTCCCACCATAGCCCACTGGTTGAATATTGGAATGTCTGAAAGTAGCTCCTTGAATTCTGAATAATTCATTCCATTTTGTTTCACTCAACAACGTGAATGGTGACCCTGAGTCCCCCATGAGTCGTACTTCTATTCCATTAATCACCACCTGGCAATAAGGCTTCTTGGACTAGAAGCGTTCAACTCATAAGCTGGCGACTTGGATTCACTAACTAGAAATATTTTGTCTTCACAGCTGGATGGTGAAGTAATGCTCAAATCTATGTTATTCACTTTGCTCATATTTAATTGACTCGACTTGCATACTCTCGCAAAATGTCCTTTCTTATGACATCTGGCACAAATTCTGTCAAAAGGTGGGCATATTTTAGCATTGCTAATGTGAGACATACTGCCACACCTTTAGCACTCGGTTGGTCTGCTTGAATATTTCCCTTCTGATTTGTTGCTTGAATTCTGTCTTTGAGTGTTTTTATTTTTTATCTCGAACACATATTGCCGCTGAGATTGCTTTTTGTTGTCAGTAATGGCCATTTGTTCCATGAAGGACACAGTACTTTCAATTCTGGTAGCTACTTCAGGTGCCTTTTGTAACGTTATATTGGGTGTAGATAACAAAGCTTCATGTATTTTTTTATTGTTTGTTTTTTCTACTAATTGATTTCTTATCATTTCTTCCTCAAACTCCGTATATTCACAAGAAATAGCTAAAATCCTTAATGTCCCAACATAACTGGACACTGATTCACCTTCCACCGGCACTCTCTTATAGAAATTATGTCTCTCTAATCAACATTTTTGCACTTTTAAAATCTGGAATGTAACAACTTAATAGCAGTCTCATACACATCCTCAATTCCATCCCCTTCACCTTCAATTACCAAAACCAATTCCCTTGGAATGTGTTTGAGAATTTTCAGACCTTCAGTTCCCAAACAATGTCCCCAAATTGCAAATTTCGTGTTGTGAGTAAAATTTTCACCTTCTAACGCATCCAAATATGCTTCAAAAGCTTCCTTCCACTGTTCCCAGTCAGAATCTGGTGAAGCAGTATTTAGAACAAATGGTGTAGGTGGTAAGATAGAATGTTGCATAGTGCCTTGAAGCTAAATTTAACAACAATAAAATAATGCTAAAGGGAAAACATCAAAAGTATATTAAAACAAATATGTGTGTCACTGAAAATAAATTCAAATTATTTTGCACCTGTTTCAATTAAGATATGAAGCTGGGAGGCTTAAAATTGCCCAATTCAAAATGTCAACCAATAAATGGGCATCGTTCGAGACATGCACACAATAAACTTGTGGAAACTAAATCAAAAATGACATCCAATAATGGTGTGCGTGTCACAGTGACAAGCTTATTTCACTCCCAATGGAAAATGGCTACCGTACGTGAATTGTGTGTAACAATGTAGACAAACGCACGGTATTTGTGGCTAAATGGTATCCAATAATGGTGTGCATGTCACCGTGACACGCTTAGTACACTCCCAATGGAAAATGGCCGCTGTACGTGATGTGCATGTAAAGATGTAGATGAAAGAACGCTATTTGTAACTAAAATACACTGCGCTACCGTAGGGGGAAAAATAGTGCCCACAGTACAGGACCATCCTTGGATCCTCCTCCACGACGTGATGAATAAAGTGCACAAGAGGATGCATTGAGGCAAAGCTCACCGAAAAATTTCTATAGGGACTCACTGCAACTCTGCACGCATGAGGGTCCTGTTGTTGCGCTACGCTCGTCGCCACTGAAAGGATCGAGCTCTGGTAAGTTTAAGTATATTTAATATGTAACAACAGGAAAACACTCCTTTCTGTACTTCGCTCTGACTCCTGCCACCAACCGCTTCCCAGCAAATCTCTCTCCCACCCACGTTCTAAAATACATCACGATACCTAGTGCACGGGAGAGTGCGTGCTCCACAGGATAGGACCCAACATGTTACAGTTCAGGGAGGACCTAGCCTGGCAGTTTGGCCTGGATTGTTCTCAGAACAAGCAGAGTTAATACTGATTTACATATGGCTGGCTCCAAAACGAGGTGGCATGGAGAGCAAAAAAAAGTGATGGATAGGGATGCGGCCAAGCATTTGGCAGTGGCTGAGATTAATTCAAGCAATTCCATCCATCACGTTGCTCTGTTGTATTTAATCTCGATATGCATTGTGAGACATGTGGACAAACTTAGAGAGAGGGTAAACTGGTGTTAGGTGTGGTTTGAGGATTATAAAACACGTTATTAGTATTTAACTTAACATAATCCATTTGAAACATTTTTTGTAAATTTAATTTAAGTTCTATATTACGCCAGATTGTCGTTCCTCAACTGGGACTGCGACTTATAGGACCATGCTTTGCAGCAACAGCGGCATGGTGTGTGAGCCTTTTCTGAGGTTTTTATGGGTAGGGTGGGACTTTTTATGCTCTTTTTTCTCCAACACTGATGTGAAGGATGAACTACTATGTTTCAGTTGATGTACTTTATACTGAAATAGGGCAGACAGAATACCATTGCTCCGCCTGTCATGTTTGGGGATATTGGGGGTCATTCTGACTCCCGCCGGCTGCGGTAACCGTGGTGCCGGCGGGAGCCGCCAGAATACCGCTGCACGGTCAGAAGACCGCCGCGGTTATTCTGTGTTTCCCGCTGGGCGGGCGGGCGACCGCCAGAAGGCCGCCCGCCCAGCGGGAAACCCCTTTCCACGAGGATGCCGGCTCCGAATGGAGCCGGCGGAGTGGAAAGGGTGCGGCGGGTGCACTTGCACCCGTCGCGAATTTCAGTGTCTGCTATGCAGACACTGAAATTCTCAGTGGGGCCCTGTTACGGGGGCCCCTGCAGTGCCCATGCCATTGGCATGGGCACTGCAGGGGCCCCCAGGGGCCCCACGATACCCCATACCGCCATCCTGTTGGCCGCCAGGAACAGGATGGCGGTATGGGGGTCGGAATCCCCATGGCGGCGCAGCAAGCTGCGCCGCCATGGAGGATTCCCCAGGGCAGCGTAAAACCGGCGGTACACCGCCGGTTTTCCGTTTCTGACCGCCGCTGTACCGCCGCGGTCAGAATGCCCTTGGGAGTACCGCCAGCCTGTTGGCGGTGCTCCCGCGGTCCCCGGCCCTGGCGGTCCATGACCGCCAGGGTCGGAATGACCGCCATAATGCTATTGATGGAAGAATGAAAATGCTATGTACATGGTGGACAGTTGACAGCATTTTGGCAACTAACCCACCATTCTCAAAATAGGATGGACCTTCATGGCAGCGTTCATAAGTGGATGGTTTTTGACAGTCCTTCTGGATCTGGAAAACTCTAAATCATGCCTTCGTATCTTCACAGGTACGTTACAACATCTTTAACAAATGACAAATATACTTTACCGCTTCTGTTCCTGCTCTGAACACTACTACTACCCTCTTGAACCAATACCCTACAGACATTAAAGCCTTCCTCCTTTTCAGGTAGTGTTAAGGCAGGGCTTAGTCCTGCATTAGTGCTTTTAAGTTTTTTCCGAGATTAGCTACCCTAAAGAAGTCCCTGTTATGTCCCAATTCTGGGCAGCTAATCTCTCTACTGAACAACCAAATGCTTGATGGCAAATGCCTGTGTGGCATTGCCATCTCCTCTGTGATTTTAATTCATTTGCTTATACTCTGCATAGAGAATCAACAGAATCAGAAATGTCAAACATATAGTGGGCTATTATTTCAAATCCATTATGTATAGCTTTAAGTAAATCACCAATTAGACATGTTAATTCATGGATTGTTTTTTCTCTGCAGACCAAGCATTGCACTTTCAAGCTGCTTGTAGCATTGTGCCAATGATGCAACATCTTTCTGATTGCTTGACATGGCACCTACTAATGGAATACATTGTCCTGAGTGGATCTTACTGGGTAAAAGACTGAACGGCATCTACTCATTGTCACACTGGCACTTGGGGTTGTGCTTAATTTAGAAGTCTAAGGAGAAGGTGCTGGATCTGCTATTTCATCAGCTTATTCACTACCCGTAGTTATGCTTATATGGCTTTCTGATTTTGAATTGGTATCCACCGAGTGAGGTTGTGGACTGTTTCTTGTTGTTGCCCTGTCTTCAGTTACGCTTTCTATAAATTATTCTGTGAAGATAATGAGGACTTGTGACATGTTAATTCTATATATTCTAAGTAATGATGTGTATTTCAGATTTTTTTTCATTAAATACTTTAAGGATAATGATTCAGTTCATGATGTTCTAAACATACATAATGAACATAAAAATACTAAAGATATATGTTTGACTAGTTTTCATATGTGTTCAACCACTAAAACTACAAGTCTCATAGTGTACTGTCTATGTATATAGTTAATGAATAAATGGATTTAATAAAAAAAAAAGGTTTTTGGGGTTTTTATATACGTATGCTTGAATTTGTATATTTGAAATCATTTTGTATTAGGCATGAATGCATCTAATACACAGCTATAGACAAAACAGCATGCTTACATGATGTGATGACCATTGGTGGAGAAATGTGAATTGAACTGACACCACTGTTGGACTTTAGCTGAACTTGGTGGCTATCATTTGCTCCATCAGCGTTGGTGGGCGTTTGCCTCAGATCTTTTGGATTCCAACCTATTGTAGTCGTTGAACAGAGGTTGTACCATCCTTTTCTGCTTTCTTTGGTGGTACTCTTGATGACCACCACTGCATTGATGCTATAACGTATTCAGGCCCACAATATTTTTCCAGTGACTTTAAGAATATTGAATGAAGCTTTCCCAAAACTGTTTCTCATTCTCTGCCACACGTTCCTGTGCCATTATTTCCAATTCAGCACCACTAAGTTTCCTCTTCCTCTTTCTGTTCCCATCCTCATGTGATTCTTGGGTAGCAAATTTTAATCTGGATGCAGGTAAATGCTGGAACAATCCAAATAAAGGCATTCCTTCCCCAACAAAACACCTGGACCATCTCTTGAGTTGCTTATGTCATCAAGACTACCTGCTCAATGTTTTCGATTTTGAATCATAACAGTTTTTTATCGTACATACTATCTTTATACATAACCAACAAGTAATCATAATTTGTGAGTCAATATTTTTCGCAAATTACAATTAATTTTTTAATATTTTCATACTTTATGCCCCTAAACCTGGCTTTACAACATCACCAAAATATGTTGGTAAAAAAATTTGAGCAGTATCCTTAACACAATGGCATTTCATTGGGCCCTACAGCAAGCAGTCCCGTGTTCCACAACTCTGGTGTTCGCTTTGGCCAAATCTTTTGGTCTTGAACAAACCAATATTTCCATATACCTCTGCCCGTGTATCTTCATTTATGTGAGCATTTTTAAACAGACTGAGTACAGAAACGTACTTCAAAGGACATATTTAAACGACAGACCCCTGCACAGTTTTTCTTTCTGCATGATTTTGTGGTTCTCTTGTAACTAAATGAGTGTAGTCGAGAAGGTGATTATGTGACAATGAAAGACTAAAATACAGTGATTGGTGTCAAGTTCTGTCTTTGCTCTTACATCACGATTATAGTAGTTGTTCGCAGGGTTTATGGTCATTCAAGTCTCAAAGGGCCCAGGTACATAACCTGAGTTCACATGGTACACACCTTGCTCTTCCAGAGCCCAGGTTCCATAGCCCAGGTACACACCATTCTGGCACTGTGTTAAGTCACACGTCCTGCTTTCCCCTAGTTCACGCATGCCCACCTATGCTTTCAAGGTCTACGTGTACACGCCTTGTGCTCACAAGGCTTTGGCACACACCCTGCTCTCCTATGGCCAGGGCACACAACCTGCTCTTTGAGGTCTCACATATGTAATTTAAAGAACAGTACAATACATACATACCCTGCACTAAGTGTTAGATAAGCTTTAAAAAATGTTTTGATCTCTTTATTGCCACTTTGCTCCAAGTTTTATACTAACATCAACGTATTATGACATGAAAGGAACTCAAATTCTAGGCTCGATAATTTCCAGACTCTCTGTGCCTGAGGATCCCAAACTATACACTATTTCTCCCACCAGTAAACACCAGCCATCTCAACCATGCAGTACCCACATGCTGCGTATAACTTTGTTGTCCTCCCATTTACCTCAGGTGCTAAAGAATTACAGATTACAAATAATTTGCTGAAGAAAGTGCTGACAGCAGGCCCCACTATGCCTAGTCCAGATAGGTACAACTGTGCAGTGGTAAGTGGAAATTGGGCTGCTTGGATAATAATCAAGTGCTTTGTAGGTGCATCATGGGCAGCTGTAATGGATTGTCAAGGTGGGCAGCAAGGTTCAGGAAGTACAAAGGGGCATATTTATAAGCCCCTAGTGCGAATTTTCATGACGTTCAGGTGTCGGTATGCCATACCACCATATTTACAAGGTGGCGTTAAGCCACGTTTTTGTGGCTTAATGCCACCTTGTAAATACGGCCCGTTCCCACTCAGCACTTTGCGTGGAAGGGGCGTGCAATGGGTGTTGCTGTGGGTGTGTCACAGCAACACCCATTACATTTTGATGCTGCCCCAGATTTATGTGTTTTCGTAAACTTGAGGCAGTGCCAAAATCTAATGCCACCCCAGGGAGGGCTTTAGAGCTGCAAAACGATAAGAAATGCTGTCATTTCTCCTAGTTTTTTCCACTTTCAATGTGTGCTGCATTATGCAGCACACATAGAAAGGTCAAATTGCCATTTAAGATTGTTTTTGTATAGGAAGGTGTCCCTTACTGCACAAAAACAATCCTCCCCTCAACGCAACCATCCTTTCACCATGGCACAAGGGTGGCTGCTTTGGCAGTGAGCAGCAAATGTAGCACCCACACAGGGGACAACACAGGGGTATGCCATATTCTATGAAATACAGCACATCCCTGCATTGTGAAAATTACAGAGTGTTGTGCTGCCAATTTTGACGCAGCATCGCACTCCGTTGTTTTCTTTTAAAGCTGGGAGAAAGAGTCATAACCCCCAAGTTCTCTTTACCGCTTTCCCCTGCAGACCCCACCAACTGACCAGTGAAGACATGATTATGGCTCCTCTGCTCCAGCTAAGGGGACTCTCTATGTTAAATGAGAACAAGGAAAGCCTGAATACCAACCCAGTGCCACTATTGTGTTGCGTTGTCTGCCAGTCTCAAAAAGGAATTTTTGTGCCCCTACAAGTGGAGCAATTCTCAGGTAGGCCTCCCTCTTTTTAGTCAGTGTGTGTCTCGTCAGGGAGAAAGGATAGGTTTCTTCGTACACCTCAGCAAATAGGGTTCTTAGACCCTGAATAATGCCCCAGACCAATTATGGCTCATCGTGATGGCAGAAACATGTTGACCGCAACAACGAAAGAGACAGTATGAGTCATTGTACTCAAACACTGCCCATCCTTTGCTTTTAACCTTACCAACAGACACCAGGATTAAAGGTGCTATTGACTTTGGTGATCTTATAGGTAATTTTAATTCTTAACTGGATCCCTGAACTATCCAGAGCAACATTTGAGTATTCCCTCTGGGAAGCCCAGACCATGAGGTTGAATCCGCCCAAGTGGCATTGTCCTACCAGAGTGGAGATAGATGGTCAAATGATGAAACATGACACTATTATGTGTGTGAGACCACCTATTCCGTAAAGGGAAGACCCCACATCTAGGTGCCATACTGACAGTCTTCACAAACCGTAATTTCACCCCGTACTGTTTTTTGTTTTGTTGGTGTATGTGTTAGGAGCCAGTATAGGGGTGTGAACCTCCCTTTCTCTCCCCTTTGTGTATGAACAGTTCAAGATGGCACTATCCAGAAGTCACTGATCAGATCTTCCCTGGGAGCCTCAGCTCCACCACAAACTGACATCACTGCCAGGGTTTTTCCCACCAAACGTCAAAGAGGAGCCCCTTCCTTTGTTGACTCCAATTATCTGGGCTTCCTCCTTTGTTCAGTGGACCTAGGCTGTACCAGCCTCGGTATAGGGTGGCAGCTAATCAACAGATGCAGATTTTCCTTTCCACCCCCTTTCTCCTCAGGAGCTGAGGGAAGCACTGTTAGTTACTGTTTTTGTGTGAGTGTGTGGGGGGCTATGTTCCCTCTGCCAGGGAGCAAAGTAATTAACTTGCACAGCAGGGTGACAAAAGGCATGAGCTCTAATCCTGAACTGAGTCAGAAAAATAAGAACATTCTGGACAACCCATAAAATGTACATATAGCTGCTGGGGGCTTGCATATTTGAATTTGGCAGACACTTTTCACCCCAGTTTCATACCTCACTGGTCTTTGTAGCTCTAAGAGAAGCACCACCTGCCCTCTAAGACAGATTTCCCACTATATGTAAAATACAGTGTCACTGCAGAAGCAACTCATACTGATTTGACCAATGAGTACCTGCCCAATGTCAATATCTAATTCTGCAGAGCCCCTCTGCATCAGGCTATCTATGTGCATTTACAGGGCTGCACACAACAGTAGCCTCACACGTGCAGTCCACACATGTGTGCACGGCCAAGTGCCCCTTAATACACACATTTATGCACACAGGTTCACATGTAACCAGCCACATTCCCCTTACCCCAGCTGCATCGTAGTGGCCTTATCTTAAAAGGCAGGCACTGGTGAGAGTCCACTGATTTCTGTAAATGAGACACAAGCAGTTAGACTCACTCACAGTAAAAAGTGCAAAAGCAGGTGTTCAAAAAAGCAAAACAAATAGGAATACTAACTTCACGTAACCTATTTTGCAAGAACGCCATATTGAAAACTGAATCAGGGATATGTTGCTATTGGGATAGTTGGATCCTCCTATCCCAACTATCAATGAAAATGCATAAAATGTCATACCAGCACACTTTACGCATCTTCCACAGCTTTTATGAATTGACCACTTAAATATTTTGCACAGATTTTTATTTAGGCTTTGCAAATTGACTTTTGCATAATGGGCAAATGGAAATTAAGTTTTACTTGTTAATGCATCCTTACAACCTCATAAAATTCTCAATTTGTTAAACCACTTACTTTATAATACCCTCTACTTGAGCATCTTAAATTAGACTCGTGCATGAGGTTTACAAAGCAAATGAAACGATATGCAGAAAGCCAAGAGCACAAGCATCAGTCTGGTGTATTTAAACATATGTCTGGAATTATTTGATTGATGAAGTGCAAGTACTGCCACAAAGTGAGAGAGTGATGCATGCTCCATACTAAAGTGATGTGAAATAAAGGCAGGTAATGGCATAGAATGCTCTGGGAGAAGAAGACAGTGATATACACAGGGTGGTGACCTCTACTCTAGGCATGGGTCAAGAGGATAGGATGGTCTTGGCAGAGAAGGACATAGTGACAATGGTGAGGAGACAAGGGTCTGGTGTAGGTGAAGTGCTCCTAACACCAGCTGGAGATTTAGAATGTGACAAAGCCTTGCATTTTGTCTGCCAGTTGTCCCATCAGACCTCCTCGGCCATTGACTGAAAAGTAGCCAATCTAGTAGATAGCCACTAAAGAATATTCAGTTAAAGGGCAACCAGGTTAACTGTTTAACTTTGCCTCATTCGGCAGAGTCTGACAGGGACCCAGAAGAGGCCGGACACCAAAATAAAAGTGGTCTCCATGAGCTAATGGGATGGCTACAAGGGTGGTCCACATTTGCAAATTGGGCAGTCTTGAATTTTTAAAGACATGCCGTATAGGTGTTTTGCAAAGTATAGGAGTCTGCATGCATTTGTGTTTCAGGCCCACCGGTCTATAAAACAGATACCCAAACAGCCAAACTCCGTCCCACGCACTGCTCTGTTAGACCTGCGCTTCTGGCAGTGCCTGATTACCTTATAGGCCAGTCCGGCCCTACCATTTGGAAAATGTAATTATAGGGAACATGATTGAACTCTTTTTTGGAAGCGCAATTACCATAGTCAGGCTGCGGAACAACTGAGATGAAATAGAAAACGCCCTCCTGGTGAACCCCATTTTCGAATGCAGAAATCCATGGTAAGCAAAGAAGGCACATAAATATTGTAGGTTGCAATTTGTTTACATGTCAGAGATGCAATGCAGCAAGGCAAAATTGTATCATCAGTTACAGCCAGGCATGTCTCTGCTGTCGTGGAGATAGGTGGTGTGCATTCAAACTGGTACAAACAAGCATGAAATTCATTAAAAAACACAGGCTCTTCCAATACAGCAAAATAGGCACCAGAGGAGAAAATATCATTTAGTTTAAAAACTTTGTGTACTTATGCTCTATGCATTTTGAATTTCATGCGATATAAATCATTGGAACACTGCACACAATTGGAATATAGAAAAACATGCGCAGCAAAAGGAATTTTAGCACAAAAGTATATTGGTCAAATACACATCCTTTGAATACACACAAACATTTCTTCAACTGAAAACCAGAAAAAGCAGGTTGATCTTACAAAGCAGGTTGATCTTACTAAGGTTGCTTTATGTAGTTTTTAATTCAAACCAATTCGTGAACACAAGAAATGTAATTGCAATGTTCTAAGGGTTTGCAGAACAGAATGTCCCTCACGCCTACCGAATTTTAGGTCTTGCGTTTTATGTGTGTGTGTGTGTGTATATATATACATATATATATATATATATATATATATATAATATATATATTCGAAAATTGTCCGGCACTCACTCCCTATCACATCAAATCCTCATAATGTTAGTACGGTTGTCGCCACTGGGTAGTTATCGTTAAGACCACATTTCCATTGAAAATTGATTTTTTGGTTTGCTAATGACTGACGAATTTTCACAAAACTGTCTTAAGAAAATTGTCATCCACCTAAGCTCCTTTGTGGAAATTATGGGGAGATCTGTCAAGTGGGGCCCGAGAAAAAGGGGGACGGGTCTCAAAACACATTTTCCCCATTCCTTTTTCAGTAAGATAATTGACATTGCTGTAGAGAATTTCACCAGATTTGGCAGACAGCTTGATCATGGTCCAGAAAGAATGCTTTTTGTGATTTTGGTGCAAATTCAGGCAGCAGGTGTTGAGAAATTAAGGCCCATATTTATACTTTTTCACGCAAAACTACTTTAGCTCAGTTTTGCATGAAAAAGTATAGCGCCATTCCAAGACACCGGTCTCATGCCATATTTATGGAATGGTGGTATCCGGCGCTAATGCCCTGTCTTTGTAAAGGACACTAACAGGGTGGGGGAGGCGTAAGGGAAACCGGAGCTTGTGCGCCGAATTATGGCGCTACACTGTTTAGAGGTAAAAAATGCCTCTAAGCAGTGTAGCGCCATTTTCTGGCGCACAACCCCTATTGACATGGCTCCTGTCTTTGTAAAGACAGGAGCCATGCCCACCACCCTAATGGCCATGCCCAGGGGACAAAGGTCCCCTGGGCATGGCCATTGGGGACAGCGCTATGCAGGGGGCCCCAAGTCAGGGCCCCTGAGCATGAAAAAAATATACTTACAGGGACTTACCAGGGATGGGTGTCCAATCCTGTGGTGTCCCTCTGGTGTGGGTGTGGGTAGGTGAGGGGGTCCCTGGTGCCAGAGAAGGGCACTTGTGGGCTCTTTCCATGGTCTCTGACCATGGAAATATTCCTACAGGTCCCCTAACACCTGCCCATACTAAGGCCATATCGTCCTTTTATGGATGGGAACGCCTACTGTTGGACTTTTTCCCTTTTGCAGGGTCATCCCCAATCTTTTTGCCTCCTTCCTCCCAATTTTTCTGACCTGTGGTTGTTGGCTTTTGAACTCTGGGCACTTTACCACTGCTAACTAGTGCTAAAATGCACATGCTCTCTGTGTAAATTGTACTGTTGATTGAATTTTCCATGATTGGCATATTTGATTTACTGATAAGTCCCTAGTACAGTGCACTAGAGGTGCCCAGGGCCTGTAAATCAAATGCTTCTAGTGGGCCTGCAGCACTGGTTGTGCCACCCACATTAGTAGCCTTGTAAACATGGCTCAGACCTGTCACTGCAGTGTCTGTGTGTGTAGTTTTAAACTGCCAATTCGACTTGGCAAGAGAACCCACTTGCCAGGCCTAAACCTTCCTGTTTCTTACATGTACAACACCCCTATGGTAGGCCCTAGGTAGCCTCATGGGCAGGGTGCAGTGTATGGTTAATTCAGGACATATACTAATGTGGTTTATATGCCCTGACAGTGAAATACTGCCAAATTTGGTTTTCACTGTTGCAAGCCCTATCTCTCTCATAGGTTAACATGGGGTCTGCAGTTAAAAATTATTAAAGTGTAGATTCCCTTTGGGAGCAGATGGACATGTGGGGTTTGGGGTCTTTGAACTCACAATTTGAAAATAAATCTTTTAGTAAAGTTGGTTTTGAGATTATATGTTTGAAAATGCCACTTTTAGAAAGTAGTCATTTTCTTGCTTAAACCATTCTATGACTCTGCCTGTTTGTGGATTCCCTGTCTGGGTTAGTTTGACATTTGGGCTGTTTGCACCTCTCTCTAGACAGTGACGCAAAGGGAGCTGGGGTGTAGCCTGCATATTCTGATGAGCCATCTGTAGGAGGAAGGGGAGAAGTGGTCACTTACACCTGAAAGGGCTGTACCTGCCCTCACACAATGCAGTCTCCAACCCCCTGGTGTGTGTCTGGGGCCTGGCCTGGGCAAGGCAGGATCTCACAAACAAGAGAGACTTTCCTTTGAAATAGGCCTTCTTTAAAGGCCAAAATGGGTATAAGAAGGGCACCCAAATCCCTGAAAAATTAGATCACTTCTGGAAATCAAGAGGAACCTCTGCCAAGGAGAAGAGCTGAAGAGCTGAGGAGAAGTGCTGCCCTGCTGCAACTGTGCTTTGTGGAGCTATTCTGCAGTTGCTTCTTCTGTCTGTGAAAGGACCCAAAGACTGAACTTTGTTGTGCAAAGGGGTTGACCTGAGCTTGCCTCCTGTTGTTGAAGTCTCAGGGCCATCAAAGACTTCCCCTACCAGCACCTGGACTCTCTGCTGAGACTCCTGCCCTGTCAAGTGGTGCCCTATCCAGTTCCTGGGCCCTTGAAAGTTGAAGCTGGCAGACAAAGACTTAAAATCCTTGCACAGACCGCTGTGCGGGGAACTTTTTGTCGCACCTTCTGAGATGCTGCTGAGAAACGACGCACCGCCATCTTTGCAGCTGAAATCTATGCTCCACCTGCCTCATGGCTGGAAGATCAATGCAACGCGGCTGGAGAAATAATGCACAACACAGCTGATGGAGGCTGTTAATGTTGCACCCCCAAATAGTGTAGTTTTCTGATCCCGTGTGACTGGATTTTCGACGCAAACCTCGCTGGGTGCAGAAAACCAAAGCAACGTCTGCCCAGACCCGAGGTGCCTGACCGGATTGACACATTGGTCTCCTGTAGAGAGGAAAAATTACGCACACTGACCCGACCGGAGGAGGAAGAGCGCATGGTCTCGCTTGCGAGTGAGAAATCAACGCATCGCTAGCCTTTTCCAATGCACACTCGCCCGTACGGTATTATTGTGATGCAACCCAGATACTTCTTCATGGTAACAGTGTTTTCTAAGGATTTAAGAATCTTTTTGTTTTTTAATACATAACTTGACTTGTGTAAGGTAGATTTTTGTTATTTTGGTCTTGTTTTGTTTAGATAAATATAACCTACATTTCTAAACCTGTGTCGTGTCATTTTGCAGTGTTTTTACTGAGTTACTGTATGTGTTGGTACAAATACTTTACACCTAGACTCTGAAGTTAAGCCTGCCTGCTTATGTCAAGCTATAAAAGGGGTGAGCGGGGGTTAACTGAGGGTGATTCTCCTTTACCTTGACTAGAGTGAGGGTCTTTGCTTGGCAGGGGGTAACCTGAATGCCAACCAATGGCAGGGGGTAACCTGAATGCCAACCAAAGACCTCATTTCTAACACCTACTTTGCATCTCATTGACGCAAGGTAGGTTTTCATGTCCAGAAATCAATGTTAACTCCATTACTTTGGCGCTAGATGTGTCTAGCGCAAAAGTATAAATATGGAGTTAGGTTTGCACTGAATTAGTGTAAAACAAATTACACTAATTCAGCACAAACCGAGTATAAATATGGGCACAGGACTCAAAAATATCGATATTTTATGTGCAGGAAGATCCAACAGGGGCAACAGTTCTTAAGATATGATGGGCTGTCACCACAGCAACTAAGCTGTGGTGGCATAAAGAAACCTGTAGGGGGTGCAGGGTAGGGACACCCAGCTCACCCAAGGCAAAGTGAACGTAATTTTCTTTTCTTTGTACAGCAGGCCCACAGAGTATCCATAAATCCACGGCAATGAGAAAAAAGGGTTTTGCCCTTTTGAAAGGTTTATGCCCAAAGGTGGATCTTGCATGGTTGACACATTTATATTTTAGGAGCGCGAAGCACACAATCCACCTTTCTGAACCATGCACAGGCCACTGAGACCACATTCCCTGGAGCCTATTAGTTCATTAAGAGGATGGTGCATGCCGTACCCATACCAAATGTTCCTCAGAGGCCACAGAAACCCCACCCCCCAGGGCCTATTGGTTCAATAAGGGAAGAGGGAGTGTTGGACCTGGCCCTTTTTACAGGGTCATCCTCAATCTTTTTGCATCCTTCTTCCTATTTGTTCTGACCTGTTTTTGTTGGCTTTAGGACTCTGGGCACTTTACCACTGCTAATCAGTGCTAAAGTGTATATGCTCTCTGTGCAAATCGTATTGTTGATTGGTTTATTCCTGATTGGCATATTTGAGTTGCTTGTAAGTCCCTAGTAAATTGCACTAGAGGTGCCTAGGGCCTGTAAACCAAATCCTATTAGTGGGCCTTCAACACTGGTTGTGCCACCCACATTAGTAGTCTTGGAGCTGTCACTGCAGTGTCTGTGTGTGCAGTCTTGCACTGCCAATTCGACTTGGCAAGTGAACCCACTTGCCAGGCCCAAACATTTCCTTTGAATACATGTATGGGACCCCTAAGGTATACCCTAGGTGGTCCCATGGGCAGGGTGCTGTGTATGTCTAAGGTAGGACATATACTGTGTTTTATATGTCCTATGAGGGAAATGTTGCCAAATTCGTTTTTCACTGTTACAAGGCCTATCTCTCTCATAGGTTAACATCAGGGCTGCCTTTAAATGTTATTAAAGTGCAGATTCCCTTTGGAAGCAGATAGAAATGTGGAGTTTAGTGTCACTGAGCTCACAATTTTAAAATGCATCTTTTAGTGAATTTGTTTTTTAGATTGTGTGTTTGAAAATGCCACTTTTAGAAAGTAGGCATTTTCTTGCTTAAATCATTCTGAGGCTCTGGCTATTTGAGAGTTCCCTGGCTGGACCAGTTTGACAGTTGGGCTGTTTGCACCTCTCTCTAGACAGTGACACAAAGGGGGCTGGGGTGTAGCTTGCATTTCCTAATGAGCCATCTGTGCTAGGAGGGAGGTGAAGAGTGGTCACTCACACCTTAAAGGGCTGTGGCTGCCCTCATACAATGCAGTCTCCAACCCCCTGGCGTGTGTCTGGGGCCTGGCCTGGGCAAGGCAGGATTTCACAAACAAGGGAGACTTTCCTTTGAAGTAAGCCTACTTCAAAGGGCAAAATGTGTATAAGAAAGGCACCCAAAACCACAGAATTTAGAACACTTCTGGAAACCAAGAGGGACCTCTGCCTGGAGAAGAGCTGAAGAACTGAGGAAAAAGAGCTGCCCTGCCTGTGACTGTGCTTTGTGGAGCCCTCCTGCAGTTGCTGCATCTTCCTGTGCTAGAGGACAAAGACTGGACTTTGTGTTGCCTTCCTTCTTGTGAAGAACTCTCTAAGGGCTTGATTTAGAGCTTGCCTCCTGTTGTTTGAAGTCTCAGGGACAGCAGAGACTTCTCTCTGCTAGGACCTGGAGCCTCTGCTGAGACTCCTACTCTGCCAAGTGGTACCAATCCAGTTCCTGGAACCCTGAAAGGAGAAAGTGGCAGGCCAAGAGTGAGAAATCCATGCTCTGACCGCCGTGCGGGGAAAAAATCGACACAACTTGGATCTGCCGCAGAAGAATCGACCCGTCGTCGGCTTTGCGGTTGAAAACCAACACTCGTCTGCAACGCGACTGAAAGATCCACGACCGCGGCTGGAGAAACGACGTGCAGCATCGCTGACGGAGGCTGGTGAGATTGCAAGACGCACTGCGTGGTTTTCAGGTGATCGTGCAGTAGGATTTCTGATGCAAACATCGTTGGGCATGCAAAAACAGCACAAGGCCTGCCGGGACCCGAGAGTGCGGTTCCAATTGACTCATTGCTCTCCTGCAGAGAGAAGAAACGATGCACCCTGACTCGACTGAAGGAGAAACAACACACGGTCTCGCTCGTGAGTGATATTGACACATCGCAAGGCCTTTTTGACACACACTCACCCGTGCAGGGTTATTTTTGATGCACCCAAGGTACATTTCCACACTAATAGCGTTAACGTTGTCTTTAGAATTACATGAAGACTCTTTTTGTTTTTTAATTGATAACTTGACTTGTGTATTCTGGGTTTTTGTTGTTTTGGTCTTGTTTTGTTTAGATAAATATTTTCTATTTTTCTAAACCTGTGTTGCGTCATTTTGTAGTGTTTTCATTGAACTACTGTGTGTGTTGGTCCAAATACTTTACACCTAGCACTCTGGAGTTAAGCCTGCTGCTCGGGCCAAGCTACCAAGGGGGTGAGCTTGGGTTACCTGAGGGTGATTCAGTTTTACCCTGAATAGAGTGAGGGTCCTTGCTTGGACAGGGGGTAACCTGACTGCCAACCAGAGACCCAATTTCTAACAATCACTGTAACATTTGCAGTAAAATTTTTGATGAGAAAAGTGGGGATGGTGGGGGTGCAAGTTATAGTTATCTTAGGGCACAAGGTATAGTTAATTGAAATAACTCTAACTATAATAGCTGAATTTCTATGGCTTTGTGAATGTAAAATCTGAACCTAACTATAACACCCCTTTAACCTATGCTTTTCTATTGATATATTTATGGGTGTGTAAATAAATTGTTGGACTTTGTATTTCAATCTGTGCTTCTTAATATATGGAGGATCAGTGAGGATTGAATTGGGATGTGTTCCATTGGAAGTGTAAGAAAATCAGTATATGGTTTTCTCTTCTGAGGGCAATGGATGACAGGAGGGAGGACTAAGTCTTGGGTACTTTACCAGTATTATAATTACGAGAGATAATGATGTATGTGTCTATATGAATCATGCAAATGCGTTATCGAAGGAGTGGAAACTTGTGAAAACACAAAAATATGTAAATATGCCAAATATGCCATTAATGCCATTAAAATTATGAAAATACATCATTAATACAAATACTTTATTAGAAAGTGAATTATGAAACTAAGCCGTTTATCAGTCGAATTTGTAGAAATATATGCCCCAAAAAAGCACTTTATTAACTGAAAGGCATTTTATTTAAAAAAAAGAAATATTATAATGATTTTTTTCAAATAAGTGACTTCATTTGAGAACCATGTAACATTCTCACTTTTAAATTTATGAAAATATCTCCAAAGAAAAACACTTTATTGAGAGGGTCATAGGCCCTCATTGCCACTCTGGTGGTCGGTGATAAAGTGGCGGTAATATCGCCAACAGGCTGGCGGTAATTATCACTTCGACTGCAAGGGCGGAAACAACAGCCACCACGGCGGTAGCCGCCTACAGCCATGTGAAACACAATGTCCCACCCACCATAACAAGACCCTACAATCCGCCACCTTTTCCGGGGCAGTACCAACAAAATCAAAACCCTGGTGGAAACACTGGACAGTAATGAAAGGACTCCCCATTGGAGACACAGGGAACAAACACATCACCATGGAGCCCGAGCTGCATGTCTTTCCAATGATTTTCTACATGCTGCTCCACCGCGAACACCAACGACGGCGAACACGATGACGATGAGTACAACCGCCTAGCACACAAGGGAGGGGGGAAAGAGAGTGACACACACACGCAACACAAAAACCCCCACCCCCAACACATACACACAATCAGCTTCAATAATAAAACATATATACCCCGTACCTCGGATGAATAATGCAAGGACAACAGGGATTTACTAAAGTGAGTGTAATAAGATCAACACAGTATAAATAAGAAATATGCAATGTAACTGGTATATACAAATGTACAGTTCAAGGGACACTGCCCAGTCCTCAGAGTACATGGGCCACAGGGCCACATGCCAAAGTCCGAGGCCCCACTTGTCACCTGCACCAACACGGAGAGAACACTGCAGGGGCATAATTTGGGAAATAGGTCGGCACCTCAGGGAGATGGGGAACGGGAGGGGCACCTCAGCCCGAAGATGGAACAGGACCACTGGTTCTAGAGGGGGCAACATGGCCTGTGCTTGGTCGGGGGAGTGCAAGGCCACAGTCTCTCAAGTGGGTGGCTTGCCCCCATACTCTGGAGGGGGCAACATGCCCTCTGCTCTGTCCTGGGGAGTGCAAGGCCACAGTCTCTCAAGTGGGTGACTTGCCCACATGTTCTGGAGGGGGCAACATGCCCTGTGCTCTGTCCTTGGAAGTGCAAGGCCACAGTCTCTCAAGTGGGTGACTTGCCCACATGCTCTGGAGGGGGCAACATGCCCTGTGCTCTGTCCTGGGGAGTGCAAGGCCACAGTCTATCAAGTGGGTGACTTGCCCACATGCTCTGGAGGGGCAACATACCCTGTGTTCAGTCCTGGGGAGTGCAAGGCCACAGTCTCTCAAGTGGGTGATTTGCCCACATGCTCTGGAGGGGGCAACATGCCCTGTGCTCCTGATCCTGGGGAGGCTGGGGTTTGTGGGTGTCTTACCCTCTGGTTCTGGAGGGGGCATTGTGCCCTGTGCTCTTGATCCTGGTGGGGCTGGAGTTGGTGTGTGTCTTACTCACTGGTTCTGGAGGGGGCATCGTGCCCTGTGCTCTTGATCCTGGTGAGGCTGGGGTTAGTGGGTGTCTTACCCACTGGTTCTGGAGGGGGCATCTTGTCCTGTGCTCATGATCCTGGGGAGTGCAAGGTCACAGTCTCTCAGGTGGGTGTCATACTCACTGGATTTGCAGGGGGCAGGCTGCACAGCAGCCCATGGATGTAGGATTACATACCGTCCACCGGTGGTGATGGCTGCGCAGTGGTGGTAGTGGTGCTGCTGCTGCTGGTGGGGGAGGCTCCAACCCATCCCCTCAGCCTAGGCAGCTGCCCAGTGGTGGTGGTTCTGCTGCTGCTGCTGGTGGGGGGAAGCTCCAGTCCATCCCCTGAAGCTTCAGATGGCTGCCCACTGCTGGTGGTGGTGCTGCTGCTGCTGCTGCTGGTGGGGGGAAGCTCCAGCCCATCCCCTGCAGCCTCAGACATCTGCAAAACCATGGTTGGTGGTGGGGGCTCTGTCTGAGTCCCTGCCCCAGGCCCCTTGTCCTTCCTGCCTGCTGGTGCTGGCTCCTTGTCCTTCTTGGCTGCAGCTGGTGCTGGCTCCTTGCCCTTACTGGCTGCAGCTGGTGCTGGTTCATTTCCCTTCTTAGCTACAGCTGGTGCTCTCTCCTTGTCCTTCCTGGCAACAGATGGTGCTGGCTCCTTGCCCTTCCTGGCAGCAGCTGGGGCTGGCTCCTTGCCCTTCCTGGCAGAAGCTGGGGCACGCTCCTTGTCCTTTCGGGCAACAGATGGGGCAGGCACCCTTTCCTTGAGGCTGCCTGGTGCAGGCTCCTTCATCCTCTGCACAAGTGCCCTGGATCCTTTCCCACCACGAGTGGGTGTGAAGACCTCTTAGCCTGTGGACTGGGTGGCTGACGTGCTTGCCTGGGTTTTTGCCACCCTGGCCAGACGTGAAGAATGGGGGGAGGGGTAGGGAAGAGGTCAATGGTGGGGAGGAAAAGGGAGTAGGTTTGGGAGTGGAGGAAGAGGGAGCGGTTGTAGGAGGTGTCTGTCTGCTGAGTTTGGGTGCAGGTTTATGGGCTGGATGCTATTGTGAGGTAGATGGCTGTTGGGTGTCTGAGTGCTTATGTTTGTGTACTTTAGGAGGGGGGACAGACACAGTGGGAGAGGACATAGGGGATGTGTGCATGGCTGTTGTGGAGGTGTCTGCCAGCGAGGTGTGTGTTCTGCTAGGTGTGGTGGTGATGCTGGTAGTGGATGAGGATGTAGTGCATGGAGGTGTGAGTGCAGACACAACTGGGAGGGAAGTGGAGGAGGAGGAGGGGGGAGACAGCGGAAATTGTGGATTTTAGTATGTCTGCATTTGGATGGTGTTTGTGTGAGTGACCGTGGTATGATGTGTTCTGCTTGTGTTTGCCAGTGTGTTGTCTTGTGTGCATGCTCGTCTGCCTGTGTGCTTGGGATAGGTTGGGGTTGAGGGGAGTGGGACTGGGAAGATGCAGTTGGAGGGGTATGGTGGAAACAGGGACAATGGCTGACATCAGAGAGGAGGCCAGAGCCTGGATCGATCTCTGTTGGGCCGCCAAGCCAGTGTGAATGCCCTCCAGAAATGCATTAGTTTGTTTTATTTGGATTGCATTCACAATGGTTGACTGCCCTACAGAGATGGATCTCAGGAGGATAATAGCCTCCTCACTCAGCAGGGCTCAGTGGGGCAGGGCCTGAGGTGCCTGGGGCGAAGGAGATGCCCACCCTCCTAGTTGAGCAGGCAGGGGCAGCTCAATGAGGGGCTGCTGGGAGGGTGGTGCTGGTATGGGGAGTGCCGGATGTACCTGTAACTGGGGGGGTCACAGAGATTTCCGCCACCACCATAGAGCTTCCATCGGAGGAGGTATCTGTGTCTGAACTGTCCCCTCCAGTCTCTGCCATGGTGCTCCCCTCGCCCTTCGTCCTACTGGTGCCCTCACTGTCAGTGGACTCTGACATCTGGAGCCTGTGGGATACAGTTCCCTCCGTCGCCGTTGCCTCTGATCCTCTGCCAAATGATGCTAATGCACATAAGGACAGGGTGACAAAACAAAAAGGGGGGGAAGAGACAAAGGATACACCTGGTCAATGGCTGCACCAACACCACCGTTGGCATACACACCACTCTCACACACAGGGAACAGCCCTACACACTATGCACTGCACTACCAGTTATTTTGCAAGCCACCAAGGCACGGGGAGGGGCACACACCGCCAAATGCAGCACACCTGGGACCCACGCAGCTCTGACCAGTTGTGGATGCCTACGAGCTAGGTAGCAGGATTATCCCTTCAGGACCCTTGCCACTAGGAGACCTACTCTGCAATGTCAGGCCTGGGCTAAGGGCACCCACTGAAACCCCCCCCACCCGGAAACCACCCTACCATGTGTAAGCTGCAATGATGGGCACTATACTCACCCCCTTGTGGCTGCTGTAATGCCCTCAAGTGCCCATCCAGTTCGGGATAGGCCACTGCCAGTATGCGGGCCATCGGTGGGTCAGGGTTCGACGGGCACCACTTCCTCGTTGGGAGGCCATCCCCAGCTGGGCCTCTGACATCTTCCGTGTCCAGCATCTCAGGTCCTCCTACCGTTTCTGACAGTGGGTGCTCCACCTGCCATAGGCCCCCAAGGTCTGCACGTCCTTGGCGATGGCACTCATTATATACCCTTCTTTTGATGGGCGCTGACTTGCAGAGGTAATACACACAGGAAAATAGAATCAGTCAGACAGTCCAGACTGTTACACTTATGGCCCACCATACCCCTTCACATCACCATTTGCACACACATGGCCCAGCACACAACCAATACGGCAACCACAGGAAATCCACCCACCCCCCTTACACAAGGCCTTCACACACACAACACTCCATGCATTCATGCCACATGTGAAGTGAGTGATCAGATAGAAAATGGCATTCACGTCCGCGGCGGTGCATACCGTCACCGCCGACGTGGATCACCATTGGCCACTGTACTCCTTAGGGCCCAATGCTAACCAAAGAGGAGTTTGCACGGTGGTTCCCGACCGCCTCCTGTAACGACGCACAACTTCAGCGGAATTACCTCACTTCCACCTGTCCCTCCACATAGGACAGGCAGACGCCATTTCGGGGGGGGCATGCCCTGGATAATAACTGCATCACAGTTAAAATTCGGACATACAGAACAAATCCCATTTACCCACTACAAATTGACATCATGTGTTGTACTGTTGTAGCTCCAATGTTCAGTTTGTGACCGGCTCCTCACTCCTCTGTCCCTTAGATTGCTATTGCTGCGGATGAACAGGAGATGGAGATGTACCTCGTGTACAGACCCCTTGTGGACTTCGCAACACTGGAGGACAGTCACATCATCCTCACCTATAGACTTGACAGGGCCACAATCACAGAGCTGTGTGCCCAATTGGAGCCTTACCTGATATCTGCTATCCGTCACCCCACTGGTATCCCCCCTCTTATGGAAGTTCTATCAGTGCTCTATTTCCTGGCAACTGTTTTTTTCAAAGTGACAGTGGGCTTGGCAGCAGGAATGTCACAGCCGATGTTCTCAGTAGTGCTGACAAGAATGTTGTATTGCTGTCAGAGTCACCAGATCCTCTGGGTCTGCGCATGTTCCCAACATGTCCACCACAAGACAGCTTCAATACTCTGACCAAAATGCCACAGAGTCTAAGAGGGTCCAAGTGGGGAAAAGGGGATTAGGAAGGGAACAGCTGGGAAGGAAACCTGTAAGGAAGCAAAAGGTTAAAACACACAATATCAGGATTTTATCATATTAATCTTTACTAGGCTATGATTCTAAGCATTGTCATAATGTGACCATGGATAACTTAAGCATGGACTAAATAACTAGGCCTCAAGACGTCTGGATACCTGGGAAGGAATCAAGAATCATTAGAACATCTTCTCAATGAACATATTAATGAAATGTTAAACATTGACTAGAAATATCAGAACCCTTCTAGAATTATGTTTTCAAAATCAAACATGTTTTTTTTTGCATGAGGACAAAAAAATAATCTGAACGTTTTTTCTGGAAAACCATAGGAGTTGTATTAAGGGACTTATTATGCACATTTAAATGCAGAAACATGAATCGCACGCATTGCTGATTTTCACAAGAATATGCAAATGCCATGAAATGCAGGAATGAATCGTGCGTCTTGACGATTCAAATTTCACTATGAAAATGCCAAGAAGTGGTTGCGCACAATGCGTATCAAAAGTTAAATGCAAGGAACATGAATTGCGCATCTTGCCGATTCGAATGCCACCAAGTAACTGCCAAGAAATGGTTGCGCACAATGAATATCACAGGTTAAACACAAGGAATGAATCGCACGTCTTGCCGATTCGAATGCCACTATGTAAATGCCATGAAATGGTAGCGCACAATGAATATCATGATTTAAGCACAAGAAATGAATCGCTCATCTTGCTGATTCGAATGCCACCATGTAAATGTCAAGAAATGGTAGCGCACAATGAATATCAAGGGTTAAACACGAGGAATGAATTGCGCGCCTTGCCGATTCCAATATCAACATGTAAATGCCAGAAAAAAACAAGAGCACATTCACACATATAAGGCAGGATCTCTCAACATGGAAATTAGGCCGAATAACTCAGATGCCTTCAAAAACGGGATCGGGGGCCCAGCCCAACCTCCGCCTTACCGCCCTGATCAAGGATCACCAATGTAATGAAGGGCAGAGGCCTGGAACACCAATGTAGGGCACCGGAACAGGAGCTCCGGAAGTTGCTGCTGCTCTGCACTGGGACCTCTGAATAGTGAGCACGTGGAGCTGGGCTGGCTCCCTTTTATAGAGTATGGCCCAGCCCACAAACCACACCCAGTCATGCTGCAGAGAAAGCTTCAAGAAAGCCCTGGAAAGGGACCACACCGTGACATACTCTGAAAGCCTGCAGCAATACATTGCAAATGAACAGTATTTATAAGCACCTTGAATATAAGTCTTCAGGATTAAACTCTGCAATGCAAAAGGTTAAACAACAGCATATCATCATAATGTATGAATTACGTTATCTCAGAAGTGCTGGGTTTTTGCATTCCAGTCGTCCGCAGAGCGCGCACTGCCCTGATGTTGACAATTCCCTGATTAAACACATGTGCATTGTTTTCCCCAGGTGGAGGGTTTGGCCACAGTGAAGGCTGACTTCTATGCAATGTGACATACCCCCAACATAATTGGGGTGATTGATGGAACTCATATTGCATTTGCCCCCCGTCACAATGAACAGGTGTTCAGAAACCGTCAGAGTTTCCACTACATGAATGTACAGATGGTGTGCTTGGCGGATCAGTACATCTCCCATGTCAATGCAAAGTATCCTGGGTTGGTGATGATGCCTTTATCCTGAGGAATAGCAGCATCCCAAATGTGATGGCCCAACTACAGAGGCACAGGGTGTGGCTAATAGGTGAGCCCTGATCCCACCCAGTAGGTGTTGGTGTATGGGTATGGTATCGGCCATATGGGATAGTGTGTGGCTAAATGCTGTCCCTCGATATTTACAGGTGACTCTGGTTACCCCAACCTATCATGGTTACTGAACCCTGTGAGGAATGCCAGGACAAGGGCAGAAGAACATTATAATGTGGCACATGGACGAACCAGAAGGATAATCAAAGAACCTTTGGCCTCTTGAAGGCCAGGTTCAGGTTCCTCCATCTAACAGGTGGGTCAATCAATCAATCAATCAAATAATTTCTTAAGCGCACTACTCACCCGTTACAGTCTCAAGGCGCTGTGGGGGGGAGGGATTGCCGATTACTGCTCAAAAAGCTATGTCTTGAGGTGCTTTCTGAGAGTTAGGAGGTCCTGGGTCTTGCGTAGGTTGGTGGGGAGGGAGTTCCAGGTCTTGGAGGCAATGTAGGAGAAGGATCTGCCACCGGAGGTGGTGCATTGGATGTGGGGGACTGTAGCGAGGGTGGGGGCGAGGGCGAGGGCGAGGGCAGTGGAGCGGAGTTGTCGAGTTGCTATGTGGAACTTTACTCGTTTGTTGAGGTAGGCTGGTCCAGTGTCGTGGAGGGCTTTGTGAGCATGGACGAGGACCTTGAAGATGATCCTTTTGCTGATGGGCAGCCAGTGTAGGGATCCGAGGTGGGTGGATATGTGTTTGTGGCGAGGGAGGTTGAGGATGAGACGTGCTGCTGCGTTTTGAATTCGCTGGAGTTTTCTGTGAAGTTTGGCTGTGGTCTCTGCGTAGAGGGCATTGCCGTAGTCCAGTCTGCTGCTGATGAGGGCATGGGTGACCGTTCTTCTTGTTTCTAAAGGAATCTATTTGAAAGTCTTGCGTAGCATGCAAATGGTGTTGAAGCAGGAGGACGATATGGTGCTGATTTTCTGGGCCATGGAGAGGGATGAGTCTAGAATGATGCCAAGGTTGCGTGCATGGGTGTTGGGGGTGGTCCGAGTGTGGTGGGCCACCAGGAGTCATCCCATGCTGTCTTGTTGGGGCCAAAGATGATGATTTCTGTTTTGTTTGAGTTAAGTTTGAGGTGGCTTGCTGACATCCATTTGACGATTTCAAGAAGTCCGGCGTGTAGGTTTATCTTGGCGGTGGCCGGGTTCCTGGTGAGGGAGAGGATGGGCTGGGTGCCGTCTGCGTAAGATATGATGGTGATTCCGTGGAGGCGGAGGATGTTGGCGAGGGGGGCCATGTAGATGTTGAAGAGGGTGGGGCTGAAGGAGGATCCTTGGGGGACCCCGCAGATGATCTTTGTGACTGGAGACCGGAAGGGAGGGAGGCGAACTCTTTGGGTTCTTTTGGCGAGGAAGGAGGTGAGCCAGTCCAGTGCCTTGTGACGAATTCCAGCGTCAAAAAGGTGTGCGCGGAGGGCCTGGTGGCATACAGTGTTGAAAGCTGCGGAGAGGTCTAAGAGGATGAGGGCCATGATCTCGCCCTTGTCCACTCTGGTCCTGATGTCGTCTGTGCAGGCGATGAGGGCGGTCTCAGTGCTGTGGTTCTTGTGGAATCCAGACTGGGAGGCGTCAAGTTTGTTGTTTTCTTCTAAGAAGTGAGACAGTTGGGCGTTGACTATCTTCTCAGTGACCTTTGTGGGGAAGGGGAGAACATAGATGGGACTGTAGTTTGTGAGGTCTTCCGGGTCTGCTTTGTTTTTTTTAGGAGCGCGTTGACTTCGGCGTGCTTCCAAACGTCTGGGAAGGTTGCGGTGTCGAAGGAGCTGTTGATGACGGCGCGGAGCTGAGGAGCGATGATTTGGCTGGCCTTGTTGAAAATGTGGTGGGAGCAGGGGTCTGTGGGGGAGCCTGAGTGGATGGAGTTCATGGTTTTTTTGGTTTCTTCGTTGTTGGTGGGGATCCACGTGTGTAGTTGGTTGGTGTGGGAGGGCGTTGTGTTGTTGGTCGAGCCGGTGGTGGTGATGGTGGGTGCTGACCCTGTGAAGCTGTTGTGTATGTCTGTGATTTTGAGGTGAAAGTAGTTGGAGATGGAGTTGCAAAGGTTTTATGTGTGTGGAGGGTCGATGGTGCTGGATTTGGGTTTGGTGAGTTCTTTGACAATGGCAAAGAGTTCCTTGCTGTTGTGTGTTTTGTTGCCTATGCATTCTTTGTAGAAGGACCGTTTGGTGGTCTGGATGAGCTGGTGGTGTTTGCGCATGGCTGTTTTGAGGGTGGAGAAATTGCTCATTGAGGGTTCTTGGCACCAGGCTTTCGCAATTTTACGGCATTCTCATTTGGAAGCTTGTAGTTCTGTGGTGAACTAGGGGGCGGTATTGACGGTGCAGGTGTTGTTGTTTCTATTCAGTGGGGCGAGGGAGTCTGCGCAGGTTGTTAGCCATTGTGTGAGGTTGTGGGCGGCCGTGTTGGGGTCATTGGTGATGGGAGGTGGAGTTTGTGTGAGGTTGGCGATCAGGTGTTTGTTTGGGATCTTGTTCCACTTGTGGTAGGGTGTAGTGTGTTGTTGGTGGTGGGTGGGGGATTTCACGAAGGAGAATTGGACACAGTGGTGGTCAGTCCAGTGGAGTTCGGTAGTGTGGCTGAAGGTGATGTGGCTGCTAGAGGTGAAAAGTGCGCCAAGCGTGTGTCCTGCTGAGTGAGTGGGTGAGGTGACCAGTTGCTTGAGGCCGAGGTTCGAGAGGTTGTCCAGCAGGGCTGTGGAGATGCAGTCGTGGGTGCTTTCCAGGTGAAAGTTGAGGTCACCAAGGAGTATGTAGTCTATGGAGGTGAGGGCATGGGAGCTGATAGTATCTGCGATGGCGTCGCAAAATGGGGGGCGGGGTCCTGGTGTCTGTAAATGAGGGTTCCTCTAAGGGTGGTGTTGGCGTTGATGTGTGTTAGAAAGTGTAGGTGTTCTGCGCTGTTTAGAGTATCGTTGGTGGAGATTTTGTTGGTGTTTTTGTGTATGATGGCAATGCCTCCTCCTGGCTTGTTTATAAAGTCTCTTTGGGTGATTTTGTGACCTTTTGGGATGGGTATGGCTATGTCGGGTTCTGATGAGGGGTTCATCCATGTTTTCATGAGGAAGGCAATGTCAGGGGAGTATGTCGTGAGCAGGGCCCAGAGCTCGATGGCATGCTTGTGGACAGAGCGGGTGTTAAGAAGGATGCAGTTAAGGTGGTTGCGGGGGTTGGTGTTGTTGTGGCGTGTGTTGGCGTTGCTGGTGTTAGTGTGAGTGCAGGAAAAATGGCATGAGTGGCATGTGAATGGTCCATGTGTGTGCTTGGGGTTGGCCTGGGCGCAGGCGGGCTGCTGGCCTGGGTTGAGGGCATGGAGTTCTGTGGAGGAATAGTGCTGCTTCGGGGGCGGAGCAGTGTGGGCCAGGGGGACCGGCCCTAGGCGCGGTTCAGGCGCAGATGTGTGCAGGCGGGCTTCCCTCTGGTGTGCCAGAGACGCGGCCGCCATTAAGAAGGGGAGGTGGGAAGGAAAGACCAATGGGGGCGCGAAGGGGGCGGGCCGCCGGGGACGCATCGGCAGGGATCGGGAGAGCGGCAAGAGCCGGATGGAAACGGGCGGTGCAAACAACAGAGGGCAAAATGAAGTGGAATTAAAAAAGGGCACAGGAGCAGTTAAAAACAGTGCATGAAACGAAAAACTATTTACATGAAACTAAAGAATACACGAAATACAGAGTGCAGAGCACAACTAGATACGCCTACTACTAGACACCAGGGATGCGGCACAGGTGGGTGCCTGCGGGTGGTAGAGGGCCTCGAACTTCTTCTAGCGGCAAACAGCAGGGTCAGGGGCACAGAGGCAGTCTGGTGGACCCAAAGTGGATTCCTAGCCAAAAGCAGGTAAGGGGGTCACACAGGGCTCCGCACAGGGGGCGCCATTAAGAAGGGGAGGTGGGAGGGAGGAGCAGCTGGGAGGTGGGAGGGAAAGACCAATGGGGGCATTGGGGCGGGGCCACAGGGGACGCAGCGGCTGGGATCAGGAGACCGGCCAGAGCAGGATGGAAATGGGCGGTGCAAACAACAGAGGGCAAAATGAAGTGGAATTAAAAAAGAGCACAGGAGCAGTTAAAAACAGTGCATTATTTTAAAAATGAATTACATTAAACAAAAGAATAAACGAAATACAGAGTGAAGAGCACAACTAGATACGCCTACCACTAGGCAGCGGGGATGAGGCGCAGGCGGGTCCCTTCAGGTGGTAGAGGGCCTCGAACTTCTTCTTGCGGCAGACGGCGGGGTCAGGGGCATGGAGGCAGGCTGGTGGAGCCAAAGTGGACTCCTGGCCAACAGCAGGTCAGGGGATCCCTGTGCTACTTACCCAAGAAGGTCAGTCAGATAATCGTGGCATGCTGCATGTTGCACAACCTTGCCTTGAGACGCCATGTGCCTTTTCTGCATTAGGTGGAGGCTGGAGATGTCCATGTGACAGCAGTGGACCCTGTGGACAGTGAGGATGAGGAGGCAGAGGATGAGGACAATAGAACAGCAGTGATACAACAGTACTTCCACTGACTCACAGGTAGGACAGTGTTACTTCACATTTCATTGTCATTATTTTGTATATCTTTGGCACTGGCATGCTGTTATTTCCCACTTCTATGCCCACTTACTGTACCCTTTGGCAATTTATTTTACAGATGTTGGTGCCCCATTATCTCTCCTGGTGTGATCACTGCAGCCAAATACCGGTCTTTCCTATGTGCACAATTACTGTACAGTTGAATTGCAATGTTTGAACCTGGTTAAGCGAATATATACTTTAAATATGTAACACACTCAATACTTGTTTTTTTCCCAAGGGTGTTTATTGAAGTGCTAAGCAGAAGAGGTGCAAGTGCATTGGGATGAGGTAATGATAAAGGAAAGTCCAGGGTATTGTTCTAGTCTATTTGTAGCACAGGTGCATTGTCCAAGGGGACATAGGAAGGGGAGCAATGGCATTTTAAAGTGGACAGGGTGACAGAGTGGGACACAAGGGTGACAATCAGGAGAATCTTATTTCCTGGCAGGGTCTTGGCAATAGTCTCTGGCTTTTGCCTGGATCGCAGGGAATGTTTGTGGGGTGGTTCTGCTTCGGCAGTGGGAGTGGTGTTGGTGGCCTGTGAGTCCTGTCCACTAGCGACAATGGAGGTGGAAGGCAGTTCAGATGTCTGGCTAGTGGCAGGGGCCTGCTGTTTTGAGACTGCCTCCCTCATAATGTTGGCCATGTCTGCCAGCACCCCAGCAATGGAGACCAGGGTGGTGTTGGTGGCCTGCAAGTCCTCCCTGATCCCTTGGTACTGTCCCTCCTGCAGCCGCCTGTTCTCCTGCATGTTGTCTGGGATCTGGCCCATTGTGTCCTGGGAATGTTGATATGCTCCCAGGATCTCAGCGAGTGCCTCCTGGAGAGTTGGTTCCCTGGGCCTGTCCTCCCCCTGGCGCACAGCACTCCTCCTGGTTTCCCTGTTGTCCTGCGCCTCTGTCCCCTCAACTGTGTGCCCACTGCCACTGACCCCAGGTCCCTGATTGTCTTGGGTAAGAGGTGTGCCCTGGGGTCCCTGTAGAGGTAGACACACTGCTGATTGATGTGTCCTGGGGACAGAGGTGTGGGTACGCTGGGTGGGTGCTGTGGTGGTGTTCCCAGAGGGTTCCCAGAGGTCCCTGATGGGCCAGGTTGATCATCCAGATCCAGGCGATCAGAGTTGTGTCATACTGTGGTCCTCTTCAGATGGGGGACTGGATAGTGCTGGCACCTCTTCTCAGGTGACATTGGCTGGAATACCTGTGGCGATGTAAATAATGTGTTATTGTTTCTGTGTGTGACATATTGTGCATCAGTGGGTTGCCCTATTTGGTTGTATTTGCCATGGCTGGTTTGACTTGTGTAAGTTGGTATATGGTGGGCTAGCTGATTCTCTCTAGTGTGCATGCTCTGGTGATAGATGTCCATGCAGGGCTTTGAGTGATGTCCATGCATTGGTAGTGCATGCAGGGCTTGGCATTGGAATGAGTGGGATGTGATGGTGGGGTGTGTGGCAGGTGGTGGAGTGATGGGAGTGAGGGTGGCGGCATATGATGGCAGGCAGGTAGGGGGGTAGTAGTAGTGTAGAGTTGACTTAACGGAGTCCAGTCTTCCTCTTACTCCGGCCAGGACCTCAGGATGTATGATTCCCAAGTCTTGCTCCTCCCATGTTGTTTGTTGTGGGGGAGGAGGTGGCGGTCCACCACCAGTACTCTGTACAGTGAGCTGGTGTCTTGCTGCAATGGAACGTACCTTCCTCTGTAGGTCATTCCACCTCTTCCTGATGTCATCCCTAGTTCTTGGGTGCTGTCCCACGGCGTTGACCCTGTCCATGATTCTTAGCCATAGCTCCATCTTCCTAGCTATAGGTATCTGCTGCACCTGTGCTCCAAATAGCTGAGGCTCTAAACTGATGATTATCTCCACCATGACCCTTAGCTCCTCCTCTGCTAATCGGGGGTGTCTTTAAGGTGCCATGGTTGTTGTGTTATGTGTGTAGATGAGGGTACGTAGAGTAATGTGTTGGGGTGTGTGATGTGGGGTGAGTGGTGAATAGGTGTGAGTGGTATGTGGCTCTGGTTGTGTCAGTGGTCTTGCTGTCTCTCTCTCTCGTGGCAATTATTTGTAGTTGTAAGGGGTTGTGGGTAATGTGGGTGTGTGTTTTATAGTGGTGTGAGTGTGGTGTGTGTATGGGTGTCAGGTGTGTGTTATTTAAATTGACCAATGTAATGTTGTTTTGTATGTGCGTGTATATTTTGAGCGTGGTGATAGTACCGCCAATGGTTTACTACGATTGAATGTCCACCCTGGTGATTCGTGGGTCATAATGTGATGGGCTTAGTTCTGTTGGCAGAATGGCGTGGGTTTGGATACCACCAGTTTATCACTGACCTTTGGTGTGGTGGACTTGTGTCTGTGGCTGAATATTGATGGATTGGTGTGTGTGTGTCATAATATGGTGAACGGATATCCGGGGTGGCGGTATGTTGGCGGCAGTCACCATGGCGGTAAGTAGCATTTACCACCAATGTCATAATGAGGGCCATAGTATGGAGGAAAAGAAATACTGTATTATGAAACATGTTAAACTAAGCTAAGAAGAAATCTCCTGTGGGTCGATAGAATCTTCCCCCTGCTACCGCAGGCATCAAACTTCTGCTTCACCGGTCCTCTGGGTCCCCTCTCATCTTGACGAGCATGGTCCCTGGAACACAAGAGCTGGATCTAAGTGACTCTGACAGTCCAGTGGTCCATCTGTCCACATTTGGTGGAGGAAAGTCCTTGCCTCCCTCCTACAAGTGTTACCACCATTCCTTCTCATAGTCAGTGTGTGTGTGTATGTGTGTGTGTGTGTATATGTGTGGGTGTGTGTTTGTCATGGTCCACCATTTTTCTTTGTTCTTTATGCCATGTGGCCAGGGGCCTTTTTTGTGTAGTCTATGTCCATAGACTTGTATGAGATCTTTGTTCACTAAGCCTCCTTGCTCGCAGTCATTGTTTGACAATGTGACTGACTGCCATTTTCTGAATACATATGTATGTGTTCTTTGTTTATCATGTCTCCTTGCTCCTTGTTGTTGTTTTACCATGTGGCTTGCAGCCCCTATGTATATCCAACCAGTGTGTCTTTGCCATAGGCTTGCACAGGTTCTTCTTTGTTCCCCATGCCTCCTTGCTCCTTTTTACTGTTGTTTGACCATGTGGCTTGTAGCCATTTTGACCATCCAGCCAGTGTCCCTTTGCCATAGACTTACATTGTTGATTTCCATGCCTCCTTGCTCTTTGTTGTTGTTCTACCATGTGGCTGGCAGACATTTTGCGCATCTAGACAGTGTGGTCTTGCCAAAGACTTGCATGGGTTCTTCTTTGTTCCCCATGCCTCTTTTCTCCTTGTTGTTGTTGTTTGACCATGTGGCTTGCGACCATTTTGCCCATCCAGCCAGTGTACTATTGCCATAGACTTGCATGTGTTCTTCGTCTGCCATGCTTTCTTGCTCCTTGTTGTTGTTTTACCTTGTTGCTGGGAGCCATTTTATGTACCCTGCCAGTGTCTCTGCCGTAGGCTTACATACAAACATTGTTATTTATTGATAATTATTTTATTTTAATTTTGTATTTTAATTTTAAATTTCTATTTTATTCTATGTTTTTCATTTAATTTTTATTTTATTTTTGTCTTAATTTTCTATTTTTATTTTTATATTTTTTTATTTTGTATTTCTTGTTTCATATTTTAATTTTTGTTTCAGTTTTTTTATTATTTTACTTTTTAATTTCCTTTCATTTAACTATGAACTTAGCCATGATCCATCCATCCATCCACACCCATTACTCCTTCCATACTCCAAAGGAACACAGTCGTACTACAGCATTCGGCTTCTTTAGGTGTATGATAATTCCATTTCCTTTTAGACACCCTGGCTGCGGTGAACTGCAGACAAATCAGCAACATTATTCAGTTTTTTTAGTGATTATTGCATTTTTCCTGGACCCTCTTGATGCCATAGATTTTTTATGGATTATTCCATTTACCCATGCACCTCTTTCAGATTACCACAGATGTCAACTTTAATACAGATGATAAAGCATAGAGTTATACCTGCATGTTGTGTTGCCTGATTTAAAGTGAAATTTCATGGTGTAGTGGTGTGGTTTGACTTTACAATATTTGATTAAATTGGTATTTATTACATAAGTAGCCAACTGCACTAACATTGTCTTTGTCTCCATTATTTCAACCTACAACAGTGGCACAATACACAAACTAAATGTTTTCTTGCTTGGTTGTTTTTAGGTGCTCAAGAGAAGAGATGTCACATCATCCACAGTAGTGCCAAAGAAAAGGCCGGTATAGTTAAGTCCTCCAAACTCTTCTGCTTATGCAGCTTAGTGCCAATGTCAACTGACAGCTTTAAGATGACCCCAAAGGAAGTTTCTCCGAAGAAAGTGGTAAGTGAGAAGAAGCAGCTTTAAACCAGTGGTGTGACGCTTGCAACCTTTTTTCGGCAGATGTGTGCCAGCCACACCAGCCTCCGGGGAGGAACCTGGGAGCAGCATTCCCACATCTACAGCACCAACCCAGTCTAAGCCCAAGATCATGTGCCCGATTCACAAAGGTAAACTTAGAGCAAAAGTCTAAGGGGGTCATTCTGACCCTGGCGGTAAAATCCGCCAGGGCCAACGACCGCGGGAGCACCGCCAACAGGCTGGCGGTGCTCCCATGGGCATTCTGACCGCGGCGGTACAGCCGCGGTCAGAAACGGAAAACCGGCGGTGTACCGCCGGTTTCCCGCTGCCCTGGGGAATCCTCCATGGCGGCGCAGCTTGCTGCGCTGCCATGGGGATTCCGACCCCCATACCGCCATCCTGTTCCTGGCGGTTTTGGCCGCCAGGAACAGGATGGCGGTATAGGGTGTTGTGGGGCCCCTGGGTGCCCCTGCAGTGCCCATATCTGCAGGTGCCCCCGTAACAGGCCCCCACAAATATTTTCAGTGTCTGCAATGCAGACACTGAAAATCGCGACGGGTGCAACTGCACCCGTCGCACCCCTTCCACTCCGCCGGCTCCATTCGGAGCCGGCATCCTCATGGAAGGGTGTTTCCCGCTGGGCTGGCGGGCGTCCTTCTGGCGGTCGCCCGCCAGCCCAGCGGGAAACCCAGAATACCCGCGGCGGTCTTTTGACCGCGCAGCAGTATTCTGGCGGTTCCAGCCAGGCCGGCGGCTTCCGCCGCCGGCCGGGATCAGAATGACCCCCTAAGTTTAGACCAAAAGTCTAAGTTTACTATGACTAAAGTTAGGCTTTTCATTCAAGTTTAGACTTTTTGTCTAAACTTAGACTTTTGCTCTAAGTTTACCTTTGTGAATCTGGCCCCATGTCTGTCAATGAGGCAACCTCTGCAATCACGGTGACGCCGACAAGCAGTGATATTGAATTGCATTTGTCCTTTCTGCAAAGTAGTGCCCAGCCATTTCAGGAAACAGAGCAAAGTGGACAACAGCCGCAACCAGCAATAGTAAATCTTTTCGAAGGTGGAGCAGAACAGGAGGGTGAGCTGTCTGCTGAGAACCTCCTCTTTTAGAATAAGTGGTTCTCAGATAACCAGTGTGAAAAATGAATGGTACTGCTGTACCATCTTCTTCAAGCACCACTTCTGATGACGATGATTGGGACATGGAGTGGACCCCAGCAGAGTCTGGGAGATGACAGGAGAGGTAAGGGAAAAGAAAAGTCCCAGAAAGCCTTAAAATCTTGGAAGGGGATGATGCTGAGGAGGATGATGAAGATGAGCAAGTCATTGTGGAAGCTGGAACATTACTATCCAACCTGCTCTTTAGGGATGTGGTACAGGCAGCACTGCCAGCTCCCATATATATATAAGGCCCCAGCAGAGACCTGTACCAATCCGTGCCTCAGTAGCAATGTACCTTGCAGAGAGGCAATTGACACACCCACCTACCTCTAGTTTTTCTTCCAGCATTGTCATTGGCCCCCAAGAAAGTCCTCAGTTTGGGACTTTTTTACGATTAGCAAACAGGATGTGATGTGCTCCAATTGCCACATGAGTGTTTGTCAAGGTAAGCCTGGTTCACATTGTGGTACTGGAGGCTAGATGACCCATATGAAAAAAATTGCGCAATTCGGTCAGAGGAGCACCTTAGAAAAATGGCTGAATGTGGTCGCAGTGGTGAAGGTGAGGCTGAAAACATCAGCAAGAATTGGTCAAATCCTGGTGGAAGTTGAGGAAGAAGAGAGTGACATCCTCACGCAAAGCAGCTCTGTACGTAGCAATGTGCCAGGATCTCCTGTCTTAGAGACCTCACAATGGCACGGGAAGACTCAGAGTCAGATAAAGACACCACAGCATATGCTGACTGCACCACAACGCACATTGTCTCTACCACCACCTATACCTCAAAAGTCACCTCCGTAAGTAGCCCCAGAAAAGAAGAAAATCCAGACTAGAATTTCGGGCATGTTTAGGCCCAGAGCAGTCCTATGTTTAGGTAGAAGGGGCCCTATGACTTGGTTTCAATTGGCAGGTCTTAAGTCCAGTGCAGATATTAAAGCAAAAGTGGTCAAACAAGTGGCAACACCAATGACCCTTCAGAGTATGTTACAGGAGTATCTGGATGACCCAGAAGAGGTGTATGTGGATCAAAACCCTTTGGTGTATTGGTATGGAAAGATGCGCCAATGGCCACAGCTCAGCAGGCTGGCAATAAAGTATCCAGCTTGTCCTGTAGCCAGTGTGTCTGCTGAATGTGTGTTCAGTGCAGCTGTTACCTCGAGTATGGCCAGACTCTCACCTCAAAATGTGGACCAGCATATTATAACAAATGTTTACACGATTCCTGAAACACCACAGGACGAGGAAGAGTGTTAGAGATGAGGTCTTTGGTTGGCAGTCAGGTTACCCCTTGTCCAAGCAAGGACCCTCACTCTAGTCAGGGTAAGTCACACACAATCTAAATTATTCTATGCCCACCCTCTGGTAGCTTGGGACTGAGCAGTCAGGCTTAACTTAGAAGGCAATGTGTAAAGTATTTGTGCAATAAATCATGCAAGAACACAGTAGACCACCACAGATATACACCACACAGTGTTTAGAAAAATACATAATATTTCTCTGGTAAAATTCAGGTGAAAATGATTAAGATGCAATAAGTATATTTTGAAAATATCACTGTAGAAATGATATAAAGGTGGTCACTATTAACATGGCAGGAAACATCGCCGACCGCCGTGGTGAAGGTGAACAGAAGAACGCCAGTGGCGGTGAACAGAAGACAGCCAGTGGTGGTGAAGAGCACACCACCATATAATGATGCCAAAACCAGAAACCTCCCAAAAATCTGCTACCTCCAGCCACCGCCAGGGCCCTTGATGGCGGAAAGGCTGCACACCCCACCCTGCCACTGCCAAGGAGACAAATCCCCACCCTCCAAATAATGATGCACCAATCACCGCGCAGATAGTGAATGTCGAATGACCATTGGCGGTACGGACCGCCACGGCCAGCAAGTGGACCCAACAGCAAGAAATGCACACATTGGCAAGTTTGAAACCTACATACCTGACACACATCCACAACACTATAAAACACACACATACACACCCCACAATCCTTTGCATTGTCAATAGGACAACTGAGCTTGACAACACAACACACATACACTGAATGCAACATCACACAAGTCACACACCCAACCACACAACAGCACCCTCACCAGTAATCCTACAAGCACTGACCGTATTGCAAGTTGAAAGTCACAGTGGTGGGTACCCATGACGGTCAGCCAGTGTTGGTCCAAACCACAGTGTTTGGCGGTCACCAAAGAAATATGCATCTGTACATTGGATGAATTTAAAAATAACACAGCTGACAACCATTGCAACACTCAACACACCTGCAAATCACACAATAAAACACACTCCTTCACACACTACAATCCTTTACATTTTCACAGAAAAAAACAGCAAGGCAGGGCACATTAAAAAAACATGTATAGGATAGGCACCCCTTCCATTTTTCATACAACACACACCACACCCAGCACACACTTTTACCAGCCACATACTTTTGAACTACCCTGCTTTAGTAAGAGACTGTCACCTGTTACTGGTTTTTTTTGTTCACCTTCATGTCACCTATGAAATATCCATGTTTCACTGTTGATGACTTAAGAGTTATGGTGGATGCAATCATAAGAGTAGGGCCACAATTTTTGAGAGCACAAGTCCAGCACACTTCTCTCAGTAGGAAAAAGGAAATGTTGGACTGGATAGTCAACAGAGTCAATCCTGTAGCCACCACCCTGCTCACTAGGGAGGGCATCAGGAAGAGGTGGAATGAACTCAGAGACAAAGTCTGTTTCTTGGTCTCCAGGAATCAGCTGAATGCCAAGAAGACTGGGCGGTGGCACCCCCACTTCTCCTTTACAGCTCACTTTCTGGGAGGAGAAGGTCTTGGACATCCTGCATTCTCAGGGCTGGACAGGAATACTCGAGGTAGTTGAGTCTGCAAAGTCACAACAATAAAAATGTCACCTAAATGCCATGTCATACATGCTCACAGCTCACCTACTACCACCTTTACCCCACTCAACAGTCCATTTTCCACCTGTCCAAAGACCTCTGTCTAGCAATTCACAATTGTAGTAGCCTTACCTGAGGGATCAACATCTGTGTATGTGGCATAGTACAGGGACTGACAAGACTAAGGCCCTCATTATAAACACAGTGTGATTTCCTGCCGTGTTCAGACTGGTGGTCTAAACACAGACCGCCAGCCTGTTGAGGACCCCGCCGGCCGGATAAACAACATTCCTCTTGGCGGGTGGGCAGAAACAGTGTTTCAGCCAGCTGGCACAGCAGAATGCTGGGCCTGGACATTGCTGACCGCCATGCTGCTGGCGGTAATTTCTGCCACCACCGGCATGGCGGTCCGGACCGACATGTTCATAATGACTGTCTAAAACTCTCAACAGCCACTGTTATAATGACTCCTTACACCAGCACAGTGTTCTCTTTTCCAAATACTCCTGTTTAGGAACTCACCATTGAAGGGTACATATCTGCGAGGGAAACATTTGTTTAGTCTGTGTGGTACAGGGACTGACATGACAGTAACTCCCAGCAGGCACTGTTCCTCCAACTTCAACCACCAGACCAGTGTCCTTTCCTCAATAGACATCCGTGTGTCAACTCCCTATTGAAGTTTACTCACCTGGGAGGAAACCATATGTATTTAGTAGAGTGAGTTCCATAACTGCAACTCACAGGAGACTCTCTTACTGTCACTCCAACCACCAGCCTAGTATCCTGTTCACCAAACACTCATGGCTGGGAAATCACACATGAAGTCTATTCTCCTGGGGGGTGACATTTACCAAGTACATGAAGTAGAAGGAGTGACATGACTGCTATGTCGAGGAGGTTCTATCTCACCAACTACAAACACATGCCCAGTGTCTCATGCCCAAATACCAATGTCTTAATTCACAAATGAAGTGTACTCTCCTAGGAGGATTACTTTTGTATACTGTGTGTAGTACAGGCAGTAACATGACAGCAACTCTCAGGAGGTCTTGTGTTTGTAACTCCAAACATCAGTCCAGTGTCCACCTGTCCAAAGACCCCTGTCTGGCATCTCACGTTCGTAGTAGACTCACCCGGAAGATAACATCTGTGTATAGTGTGTGTAGTACCAGGACTGACAGGACTGCTAAGGCCAGGGGGGCCTGTGTATGTAATTCCAACTATCAGCCCAGTGTACAATTGTCCAAATACCCGTGTTTAGTCCGTCCCAATTGAAGTTAACTGACGTAGAAGGATATAATTTGTATAGTGTGTGTAGTACACGGGCTGACAGGACTGCTAAGACCAGGAGGGCCTGTGTATGTAATTCCAACCACCAGCCCAGTGTACAATTGTTTAAGTACCTCTGTTTGGTCAGTCCCAATTGAAGTTTACTCACCTGGGAGGATAACATTTGTATAGTGTGTATAGTACAGTGTCTGACAGGACTGCCAAGGCCAGGAGGATCTGTGTATGTAATTCCAACCCCCAGCCAAGTGTACAATTGTTCAAATAACCCTGTTTGGTCATCCCCATTTAAATTTACTCACCTGGAAGGATAAAAATGGTACAGTGTGCATAGTACAGAGAGGTAACTGACTACAACTCCTATCAAGCACTGTCTCTGTAACTCCAAACACCAGACCAGTGGCCACCTGTCCAAATACATCTGTCAGTCAAATCTCAATTAAAGTGTGCTCACTAGTGGGAGAACACTGGTAAAGTGTGTGTACTAGAGTGAGTGACAAAACTGAAACTACCAGCACGCACTGTATCTGTAACTAGAAACATCAGTCCACAGTTCTCTTCTCAAAACACCACTGGATGTCAATTCCCAAATGAAGTTCACTCACCTGGGGAGATAACATTTGTCTACTGTTGGGAATTAGACAGAGTGTCCTGAATGCCAAGATCAATGGGCCCTGTTTGCCAACTACATCACCAACCCAGTGTCCACTTGCCCCAATGCATATGTCAGTGAACTCTCAAAGGAAATTTACTCATCTTGGAAGATAACATTTAGATTATGTCGGGAAGTAGAGATAGTGGCCTGAATGCAACTCACAGGAAGTGACTCCAAATAGCAGAACAGTAATCACTTGACCACAAACACTTGCCTGATCACTCTCAAATGACATGTACTCACCTGGGCGGTTCCAAAATACAGATCATGCTCAACTCAGAGATGTGGCTGGTCACCTAGCTCTATCTTGAACTGCTAAGCCAAGATGAAACTATTGAGGATAGGACGGACTGCACAACTAGTGTGCAATATAAATGATCAACTAGGCCTCAAGATGCTCAATGAGAATGATATTGGCTGCAGACAGATTCACAATGCACTGACCATATGATGTTTCTAATCACTTAAACAATAGACTCCTGGGTTTGCCTGCATAACAATCAACCAGGCAACAAAATGGTCAAAGTTGCATCCTGCCCAGCCACTGTTTTGCCTGCATTGGTGCCAAGATGGCACTCTATGTCCATCCTCCCAAGTGCCAATGAACACCCAAATTCAGGAGCTCCTTGAAGTTAATGGAATGGCATGTTTCACAAATGTCAGGCCGATACCAGCAATACCCTGGGTAGTTGTCACAATAGGATAACCTGCAAATCAAATAACTACAAAGTCTTTGCTAAATGTCACTGTAAACATTTTGGAAGTAGATGTCACAATAAAAATAGTAACATTGTACCTATCACATCAACATGTCGAGCTGCCACTGGACACACAAAGCCAACAGAAGAGACTGCCACTGTCCCAATGGATGAAGCCCTCAGTGACAACAACACTCCTGTATATCTGGGCAAGGAGGATGGTTCTGGCCCATCTGGGCAACCTGGTCAGAAACCAACAGTGTCACAGGACAGTTGCATCAACCTCACAGCCAGATATTCGCCCCCAAACGTGTGCCCCATTCCAGGATCCTGAGCCACATCACTACATCTTGGACAATGATGGTCCTGGAACCAGTAATAGGGGCCACCCTGTGGCAAGGATACAGGACCGTGGGGTAAGCGTGTGTAGGAGAGATTCTGTGGGGCAGTGGACCGTGAGTGCTGGGGATGCACCTGGTCAAGACACCATCAGCCAGGCCTATTAAGAAGCCCAAGACATGGTGGGCAAGGTAGTTGACGAACTACTGTAGATCAAGCACCTTCAGAGGGACATGCATACAGAAATGCTTCAAAAGTGGGAGGCCACAAATACCATCCTGGCCTCCCTAACCAGAAGCAGTACCCTGACCAGGGATTGTGAGCAACACCATACTCCTTCCTTTGGTCCAGCAACACCATGCCCTTCATCATCAGTGCCAGCCACTGGAAGGGAGGCCCTGTCAGGGGAGAAACCAGCAACAGACACCCATGCTTCTGTAGCATCAGATCACCACCCCGCAAGCGGGGACATCCATCTCAGAATAGAGGAGGTGCTGGTGGCAAGGCACCCACCACTTCCAGCAAGTGACCTCTTTCTAAATGAACTTCTTTGTGTGCCACATACTCACACTGTTGACTGGCCTTCAACAACCTTCAATTCCCTGTGGGAGGAGTACACTGGACTTTGGACTTCAAATGTTGTGGCATCTAATACAATGTTTCATTAACCATGACTAAGCCCTTCACTGTTATGTTCCATCATGTCCCTTATTTTCATCCTATGCACTTATGCACAATAACCACCATCTATCATAACGTTTGTGTCTGCTTGTTTCTGTTTTAATTATTGCTATGTGGAGATGTAAGACCATGTGAAGCAAATGAGGAAATGAGATAGTAGTGCAAGGAGGGATGTAAAAAACGTGCAATTTCTACTAAGGATTACTAACAACACACACAAACACATTGGAACAAGTGTCTGGCCACACTGAATATTTTATTTCACTGTACATCACAGATGCTGTCAAAATGTGTAGACTGCCAAAGCTAAGAATGGCTTACTCATATTGTGTCATTGTTCAGTCCCCCAGACCACAGAAGGAAGGGCCTTGTCAGACATTGACCTGTAGAATAGGCAAACAAAAAAGTGAATGGTGTCACCAGCTTGGGCCTTATCACATACACATCAAAGTAGTCCAACATCACATAAACCAAGGTACAGACAGAGGACAGGACAACATACGCTGAACACAGGTCCATCATACTCCAATGGCCATGCATCTGGTGGTATGGCACAAACATATGTCAGTGTTGTGGCACAGGCACTGTGGCCTGCAGTGATGAACACAACTACAGCTATGAACAGGTCATACAAGAAGAATGTTTAACCGATGTGAAGGGTAAATTCCTGTCTGCTCTTGATGACAAAATATTTCATGCCCACATATTCACACACATGATAAAATTGGTCCAACACAGCACCAAAATACAAGCATATTATGCACTTCAGGCTATACACCCAAACACTGGCCAGGCTGCATTGGAACAGGTCTCATACACCCCAAACCTGTTACCTACATTACCTGAAACAATCCATGTCCACTTCACATGTCGGAATAGCATCAGTTACCTGTCAATGTCACAGCTCTGACATGCCCACATGAGGATGTAATGGTGAAGGTACTGAACAAAGACAAGACAAGGAGTATAGATACAATAACATGCCTACACAACAAATCACATGGCAAGCATCTAGAAATTAGGTTATATTGCAATGAGACTGACACAAGCAAAGCAGCTACATCAAGGTGGTGATATATGAAAGGCTAACTTTTCCATCACCCTTTGAATGAATGTTGGATAGCATTAGCTCCTCATTGCAGTGCAAATCCACTCTACTCGACTACAGTTCATTGCATAGCCACAGTCATTCCATCACATCACATCCACTCATAAAAAGTAGTTATTAAAGAGGTCTTCCCGCAAGTCAACTCCTTCCTCTTCACCACTGTCATCCTCACTTGTCATTTCAGGAAGCTCACCCAGTGGCACTGGAGGCTCCCCCTCCTCTTGTGTGTATGGGATATTCTTCCGCAGGAAAATGTTGTGAAGCATTCAGCAGGCCACAATGATCGTAAACACTTTACTGGGTGAGTAGAGGAGGGCTCCCCTAGTGTGGTCCAGACACTTAAATCTGGCCTTCAGGAGCCCAAAAGCTTGCGCCATGACCCGCCTTGTTCTTCCATGGGCCTCACTGAAGCCGACTTCCTCTAGCGTAGTTGGATTCCTCACTGGCATCAACAACCAAGGATGGTTTGGATGTGCTGAGTCTCCTGTTAAGTAATGAGGCTTATGTTTCAACTATGTGTCACTCTTAGCAGAATTGTCGCACAAGACATTGCACACTTACAACTAGGACAGATGTGACTTTCCAACCAGCCAGGCCCTCTCTGAATACAGCCAATACATCAGCTGGAAGATTGTACTGTTCCTCGTTATGAAGGCATCATGGGCTGAACCCAGATAAAGGGCACAGACCTGTGAAATGTATAAGTCCACCAAACATACAACTTGGACGTTGATACAATTGAAGTTCTTTCGGTTGCAGTATACTTATTCATTGACATGGGGTGCGGCCAAACCAACATGTATGCCATCAATAGCCCACCCCACATGTGGGAGGTGTGCAAAACCATAAAAGTCAGCCTTCACCTGGGCTAAATCCTCACGTCAGGGAAAATGGATTTAGCTGTCCAGCTGTTTGAACAGGGGTGAGAGGATAACCTTCAGCACCAGACTGAACATAGGTGGCGACATGCCAGAAGCTAGGGCAAATATATGTTGCAAAACCCTGTGGCTAGGAAGTGCAACACTGACATGACCTGTACAATAGGTGGTATGCTGGTTGAATAACTAATAGCTGGCACCGATCTAGTACCAACTGATGACATAAGTCCACTATTGTTTGCCTATCCAGGTGGTAATATGTCATGATGTGCCTTTGCTCATTGGTCTGAAGGTCTGGCAGTGGACGGTAGACAGGTGGTTGTTGCATCCTCCCTCTCCCTTGGTACCTATACAATGCCAGAAATTAATTCTGACATTAGTCATTGTGTTCACAGCAACATACATGATGAATGTCGAGGATTATATGTGACATGACAACTTTGAATGGATGAAAATCGCAAACAGTACACATCACAACTGCTCAAAACATTAAGGTCACATGTAACCCCTTGATTTGCCGCACGTGTACACATCATGTATCAGGAACAAAAGCTATATTGTGCCTCACAGATGCCACTCGGAATGTGACTGGATCTCCAGAGAGAAAAAAATACCTTTGACAGGGGTTGACCATGCCCCAGTGTAAATTTCCATATGTGCCCAGCAACATACTACAATGGGGTTTGAATAGTAGGACCAACATAACCAAACAACGAGAGTAGGTTTTTTGTGCTCAAAACAAAGCTATATGAGGTGTGATGCAGTGTGTGACTCCAAATACCGCATTACAGGCCTCCAAAATGGCGGCTGCCTGACCTACTCCATTGGACATTAGGAACTGCCTGTGACCACCGTTGGAAGTCGTCATGGCAGTAGGCGGTAGCAACCCTGGTGAACCCAGCCATAGGCTAAGATTGTTGTCAGTGGCAGCCTTGGGCCAATGGTTGTGTCTGCTGGCGGTGACAACAGTGTACATGGCAGATGTGACTGCCATGTTCTGAAAAATCCCTCTCTTGACTCCTGACACTGCTACCAGCAAGACCTCCACTACCATGTTGCTGTGTCCCACCACTGGGAGAAATCATACCATATCCAGCAGGTGATAGGGGCCAATTCTCCGCACAAGAGAAGATGGAGCGGCTGGTGACTGAGCTCCTACCCTTGTATGGACAGCTCAAGGGCGCACCAGAGGAGCAGGTAAGTGCCTCAGCTGCACCATTTGGCCTGTACCTCACCATCCTTTCCCACCTCACAGGCTAGATTGTGCCCATGTGTGCCAGATTTTATAGTTATGTGTGGGAGGCTGGCCTGGTTATAGTGGGTACCTTGTGGTACTTACACCTTGTACCAGGTCCAGTTATCCCTTATTAGTAGATTAGAGGTATTTTAGCAGCTTAGGCTGATAGAGGTAGCTATAGCAGAGCAGCTTAGGCTGAACTAGGAGACATTCAAAGCTCCTACTATATCACTTAGCACTATATCACAAAAAACACAATACTCAGAGTTACTAAAAATAAAGGTACTTTATTTTAGTGACAATATGCCAAAAGTATCTCAGAGGATATACTCCCTTAGGAGGTAAGTAATATACACAAAATATACACACAAACCAAAATCAGGTAAGTAAAACACTTAGAAAAGTAGTGCAAACACTGTAGAACTCAATAGATTCCAATAGGAGAAAATAGCCTAAGGGCAACACAAACCATATACTTCAAAAGTGGAATGTGAACCACAAATGGACCCCAGGCCCAGTGTAGTGTGTAGAGGGTCGCTGGGAGTGTAAGAAAACACTAAAGGTGTCCAAGATACCCCACCCCAAGACCCTGAAAAGTTGGAGTAAAGTTACCCTACTACCCCAGAAAGACAGTAAAGACGAGATAGGGGATTCTGCAAAGACAACAACTGACTGCAATGCACTGAAGACAAATTCCTGGACCTGAGGACCTGCAAAGGAAGGGGACTAAGTCCAAGAGCCACGCAAGTGTCCAGGGGGGATAGGAGCCCACTAAACCCCGGATGAAGGTGCAAAAGGGCTGCCTTCAGGTGGAAGAAGCTGAAGATTCTCCAACAACAGAAGGGGCCAGGAACTTCTCCTCTAGTCAGAAGATGTCCCACGGTGTGCTGGAGGACGCAGAGTTGTTTCCATGCAGAAAGACAGCAAAGAAGCCTTGCTAGCTGCAAGAGTTGCAGTTGAGGATTTAGGGTGCTGCTAGGGCCCAGGAAGGACCAGGAGGTCGCCCATTGGAGGAGGAGACAGAGGGGGCGCTCAGCAATACGGAGAGCCCACGCAGAAGCAGGCAGCACCTGCAGAAGTACCTGAACAGGCATTCAGAAGATCTGAGCACGACGGTTGACTCAGCACAACAAAAGAGGGTCCCACTAAGTCAGAGTCCAACTCAGCGTGTTGGGCAATGCAAGACAGAGTGCTGGGGACCTGGGCTAGGCTGTGCACAAAGGAAGTCTTGTAAAAGTGCACAGAAGCCCTAGCAGCTGCAGTTCACGCAGTACACAGGATTACTGTCTGGCGTGGGGAGGCAAGGACTTACCTCCACCAAATTTGGACAGAAGGGCCACTGGACTGGTGGGGACACTTGGATCCAGCTCCTGTGATCCAGGGCCCAAGCTCGTCAAGATGAGAGGAGATCCAGAGGACCGTAATGCAGAGGTTTGGTGCCTGCGTTGGCAGGGGGAAGATTCCGTCCACCCACGGGAGATTTCTTCTTGGCTTCCAGTGCAGGGTGAAGGCAGACAGCCCTCAGAGTATGCACCACCAAGAAACAGTCTAGAAAGCCAGCAGGATGAGACGCTACAATGTTGCCGGTAGTCTTCTTGCTACTTTGTTTCGGTTTTACAGGTGTCCTGGAGCAGTCAGCGGTCGATCCTTGGCAGAAGTCAAAGAGAGAAGTGCAGAGGAACTCTGGTGAGCTCTTGCATTCGTTATCTGGTGAGATACCCACAGGAGAGACCCTAAATAGCCCTCAGAGGAGGATTGGCTACAGAGAGAGTAAGCACCTATCAGGAGGGGTCTCTGATGTCACCTGCTGGCACTGGCCACTCAGAGGTCTCCATTGTGCCCTCACACCTCTGCATTCAAGATGGCAGAGGTCTGGGACACACTGGAGGAGCTCTGGGTACCTCCCCTTGGGAGGTGCTGGTCAGGGGAGTGGTCACTCACCTTTCCTTTGTCCAGTTTTGCGCCAGAGCAGGGCTGGGGGGATCCCTGAACCGGTGTAGACTGGCTTATGCAAGGAGGGCACCATCTGTGCCCTTCAAAGCATTTCCAGAGGCCAGGAGAGGCTACTTCTCTCAGACCCTTCACACCTATTTCCAAAGGGAGAGGGTGTAACACCATCAGGGTGGCAGAAACTTGTCTGAGGATTGGCAGCAGCAGTAGCTGCAGAGAAAACCCCGGAAAGTTAGTTTGGCAGTACCCAGCTCTATACTGGAGACCCGGGGATGCATGGAATTGTCCCCCCAATACCAGAATTGTATTGGGGTCCTGGTCCTAGACATGTTACATGGCCATGTTCGGCGTTACCATGGTGACGCTACATATAGGTATTGACCTATATGTAGTGCACGCGTGTAATGGTGTCCCCACACTCACAAAGTCCGGGGAAATTGCCCTGAACAATGTGGGGGCACCTTGGCTAGTGCCAGGGTGCCCTCACACTAACTAACTTTGCACCTTATCTTCACTAAGTGAGGGTTAGACATATAGGTGAATTATAAGTTGCTTAAGTGCAGTGTAAAATGGCTGTGAAATAACGTGGACGTTATTTCACTCAGACTGCAGTGGCAGTCCTGTGTAAGAATTTTCTGAGCTCCCTATGGGTGGCAAAAGAAATGCTGCAGCACATAGGGATCTCCTGGAACCCCAATGCCCTGGGTACCTAGGTACCATATACTAAGGAATTATAAGGGTGTTCCAGTGTGCCAATCAGGATTTTTAAAGTTAGTCATTAGCCTGCAGTGACAATTTTAAAAGCAGAGAGAGCATAAACAAAGAGGTTCTAGTTAGCAGAGCCTGAGTGATACAGTTAGGCACCACACAGGGAACACATACAGGGCACACTTTATGAGCACTGGGGTCCTGGCTAGCAGGATCCAAGTGACACATAGGCAAAAACAAACATACATACAGTAAAAATGGGGGTAAGATGCCAGGCAAGATGGTACTTTCCTACACAAGCCCCCCCCCCCCCCAAAACGAGGGACAATAAGGCTAACCTTGCCCAGATGAGTCTTCATTGTCTAAGTGGAAATATCTGGAGAGTTCATCTGCATTGAAGTGGGTACTCCCAGGTCTATGTTCCATTGTATAGTCCATTACCTGTAGGGATATGGACAACCTCAACAATTTAGGGTTTTCACCTTTCATTTGTTTTAGCCAAAGTAGAGGTTTGTGGTCTGTCTGAACAATAAAGTGAGTACCAAACAGGTATGGTCTCAACTTTTTCAGTACCCAGACCACAGCAAAGGCCTCCCTCTCTGTGGCAGACCAATGCTTTTCTCTAGGGGTCAACCTCCTGCTGATAAAGCAACAGGTTGATCTTGGCCCTCAGTATTAAGCTGTGATAGCACTGCCCCAACCCCCAATTCAGAAGCATCAGTCTGGACTATGAACCTTTTGGACTGGCAAGGGCTTTTTTAAGACAGGTGCAGAGCACATGGCCTGTTTGAGCTCATCAAAAGCTTTTTGACAGCTAGCTGTCCACAATACCTTTTCAGGCATCCTTTTACTACTGAGGTCATTAAGAGGAGCTGCAATGGAGCCATAATTCTTAATAAACCTCCTATAGTACTTTGTGAGGCCTTAAAAGGCTCTCACCTGGGTTTGAGTTGTAGGGGGAGCCCATTCCTTAATGGTCTGGATCTTCCCCTGCAGTGGTGCAATCTGTTCCTCACCTACCTGGTGGCCCAGATAAACCACTTTCCCCGTCCTAGCTGGCACTTTGAGGCCTTGATAGCGAGGCCTGCCTTTTGTAGGGCCTCTAAACCTTTCCACAGGTGGACCAGGTGATCATCCCAGGTGGAGCTAAAGACAGCTATATCATCCAGATATGCTGCACTAAAAGATTCCAACCCTTGCAGGAATGTGTTCACCAACCTTTGAAAAGTGACAGGTGCATTCTTCAGACCAAAGGGCATCACAGTGAATTGATAGTACCCTCCAATGGTTTAGAATGCAGTTTTAGGTTTTACATCTTCTGATAACTTAATCTGCCAATACCCTGCAGTTAAGTCAAAAGTGCTCCAATACTTGGCAGAAGCCAGTGTATCAATCAGCTCATCTGCCCTGGGTATAGGGTGAGCATCTGTCTTGGTTACTTGGTTGGGCCCTCTATAGTCAACACAAAACCTCATCTCTCTTTTTCCATCTTTACTGTGACGTTTTGGAACCGGCACCACTGGGCTAGCCCATGGGCTTTCTAAAGGCTCAACCACTCCTAAGTCTAAAATTTTCTAAACCTCTTGTTTAATGCAGTCTCTGACATGGTCAGGCTGCCTATAAATCTTACTTTTGACATGTAAACTGTCTCCAGTGTTGATAGTATGCTCACACCAAGTAGTGGTACCTGGTATCAATGAGAAGAGTTCAGAAAACTGACTTAAAAGATTTACACAGTTATCTTTCTGCTCTGCAGTAAGACAATCTGCAAGTACTACTCCCTCCACTAAGCCATTAGCTTCAGTGATGGAGAAGAGATCATGGAGAGGGTCATTCTCTTCTTCCTGTCCCTCATCAATTGTCATGAGCAGAGTGAGATTAGCCCTGTCATAGTAGGGTTTCAGGCGGTTGACATGGAGTACCCTAAGGGGACTCCTGGCAGTGCCTAGGTCTACCAAGTAGGTAACCTCACCCTTTTTTATCAACAATTAGATGGGGTCCACTCCATTTGGCCTGGAGTGCTCTTGGGGCCACAGGCTCCAATACCCACACCTTCTGTTCTGGGTGGTACTGGGTCAGGACAGCCTTCTGGTCATGCCATTGCTTTTGCAGAACCTGGCTGACCTGAAGGTTTTTACTGGCCTTTTTCATGTACTCAGCCATTCTTGATCTTAGGCCAAGTACATAATCTACAATGTCCTGTCTAGGAGCTTTTAAAGGTTGTTCCCAACCCTCCTTAACAAGTGCAAGGGGACCTCTCACAGGGTGCCCAAAGAGGAGTTCAAAGGGGCTAAAGCCTACTCCTTTTTGGGGTAAAGAAACACAAGGGTAGTAAGGGTGAAAGGTGCTGCACCTCTAGGTAGTAAAACAATAATTTTTAACAGGTATAGAAGTTACAGCAAAGTCTGGTGCAACCAGGCCGAGTGCCTTACTACCCAGTAGGCACCAAAACGGGTACCGGAGTACCCAAGGACAAAATGGGACAAGATGGCCACAGCACACAGAATGTATTGTCCAACAGTATGGCAAGGATAAATATCCCCAATGGTGTGTTGTAGGTTGGAGGAAGTATGAGGTTGAAAGAAGTCTTAAGTCTTGTTTGTAGATGGTGTCTTTATTTGTAGGTGCTAAAGATCATTGTGCCATCATGAAGATACAGCCAACACGTGTTTTGTCACACAGGTGACTTCATCAAGGCTGCAAAACAGTAATGAAAGCAAAAATTGGCATATATACGTGTTTGGAATCGATTGTGGACTCATCGGTGACCATGTAGAAAAGTTTCCAAATCCAGAAACCAGTGACCAGTGATCAGTGTAAGAGCTTGAGTAAGTGAGCATTGAGTGAACATGGCAAGCCAAATAGGTGATTGGGACCCAAACTACAAAACATGAAAGACAAAGTGAGTCACCGTGACCATGTGAATCATAGTGAGAACCAAAATTCCGTAAAGCTTACATCCAGAGTATTTAGTAGATAGAAATAGCGTTGTCCAGGAATAGTATACAGAGACTGTAAAGTGAGGTGTGATAAGTAGGAGAGTAGAGCAGGACTGAGAGAGACCAGGCAGATGGGTGAGTAAGAACACAAAAAGGGAAATACAGAGCCGCACATAGTGAAGTAGTGGACAAACAGCAAGGGGGGGGCCCTAGGGGGCCAAAGTTAGTAACTCATACCTGGGCCGTCCGGCCAGAATGGTAGGTAATGAAGGTAGGTAGCGAAGGTGCCCTGTGGTCAGCTAAGTGGGCTATAGAAGGTGAAAAAGATCTGGGAAGAGAGAGAAAAAGGGACATAGTTGGCTGTGAGTAGCCAATAGTAAAACAAGATTAGAGAGTAATTGTAGGAACATAGAAGAAAAGGCAGTCTGGAGGAGAGGTTATACGAATAAATAGAATGACTGATGAGAGAAGTGGGTCACTATGTACATACCTTCTTAGATTAGTAGACCTGTGAGTAGTATGGCTGCCCAAGCAGCAGCAGGTGAGTAAGGTATTGACCAAGTATGGTAAGACAGGTATAGAAGGCCCTGATAAGCCTGGAGTCAAAACCTACGAAAGTGTAAAACAAGAATGGGAAAAAGAATGAAACATGAGTGGGTTTAACCTGGATAAAGGGAACAAAGGAATGTAGTTATGATTGGGCAAGACCCAAGCTATGGGGAGTGTGACTATAGTTATGTGATTAGAGGCCGGTAATGAGTCTAGTCCTATAAGACGGCAAGGTGATCCTGACGTGAAGAGACGTGACCAAAAACAGCAAGGACAAAGAGCCAGACAAGTCAGGTAATGCGTCACCAAATAATTGAAATGGTAACACTGGTGGAAGTAAAACAAAACGCTAACGTGAAAGCCAATGAAAAACTCGAAGGTAAAAGAATTAACAGCCAAAAGCTAACGCGGTCGCAATGCCAGTAAAAACAAATCCATGCGGCAAAAAAATTGTGTAGAAAGAACTTGCTGTGAGGCGAGTGGACTGCAAATGCTCCGAAGCATTTCTGGAGAGAAAGAGCAGAGGCGTGCGGCAAGTCTATAGAGCAGCACGTACCTCTAATGATAGTATTAACCATGAGTAAAAACAACGCAAACGTGAGCGTAAGGGAAGACTCAGCAAATAGTAATAGTTAAGCTATAGACTAACACGAACTGATTAGCCTTAATCGTTAACGGTAAGAGAGTAGACTGCATATAAGGAGTCGAAGACATACCTGAAAGAGCAGAGTAGAGAAGGGTGGCACGCAGTCTTAGGAGCGTATGATGGTCGGTGAGGACCTGCGCTCGCGTAGTGAAATAGAAAGTGGGAGTGCGATGGAAATAAAAGTGGGACTAAGAAAAGTAGGTATAATGGGCAGTGCGGCGGCCATCTTGAGAATATAGACGAGAAGTCAGTATAACAGGAATCAGACTAGATCAAAATCAGACGATGAGCCAGTAAGAAAGCGGCCATCTTGTATTGATGCAGGGCACAGGGTGAATGCCTAGAACAAAGGCAATCAGAAAGAGCCGCATGTAGAGGAAAAGAAAGGAAAAGAAAAGAGAGGAAAAAACAAAAGAAACACAATTGGACCACGGCCGGTTGGTGGACAGTGGAGAGTGTACAGTGAGAAGAAAACATGCCCTAGCTGAAAGTAGGCTAGAGAGTGTGCCGGTGATACGGTGACCAGTAATGTTATGCAATCTGGGAAACGGTACATTGAGCCAAGGTACTGGAAGCCAAGGATAGATGTGAAGTGAGAAGAACAGTTGGTACTGTGAATGTTGTGCCGAAGGAAGGTAATTGTATAGGCTATTTAGGGAATGCTATGATACACCGTTTGACGAGTACAACAGTAGAAACGTTAGGTCTAGCATGACAAAGGCAATGGAGCATATCAAAAACAAGACCACGGAATACAGTAACCAAGTACAACAGTAAGGTCGTTACATAAATGCATGAGTACAGTAGTGGAACACAAAATTAACCACAACATTGTAAAAACAAGATAATGATACCGTTTACACTGTTGAGCTTACGCATAGAATTGTCCATGAGTATATAAGATGCAATGTGAGATTTACAGACACAGGACAGAGGAACAAAACAATCATGTAAGAAAAAAGTGTAATTCACGATCCGTGTTGAGGCCTAGCTCAACTGTGCGGAGTTTTATGATCCATTTGGCCTCACATCTGCACAAGTCCCTGATTCTGTCTCCCCATCTTGGTGAGTTGGAGACCTGAGTGATGCCATGGAATCTGATATTCAAAAGATCTTTTTCCCCGTGTGCAGTGTTGAAGTGAACAGCAAGGGGATAGTTGGTGTTGACATTTTTGATGGCTCTGACATGCTCCTGAATACGTTCCTTCAGTGGGCGTATAGAGCTTCCAATGTAAATCAGACCACATACACAAATCAGGCAGTAAACAGTGTACTTTGTGTTGCAATTCATGAAAGTCCTGATGTGGTACGTAGTCCCGGTGTTGTAGGAAAAGGATATGGTTTTGTTAAGGGCTAATTGGAAGGATATGCAGCAGCCACATTTATAAAAACCATTTGGTTTCTCTGGAAACCACCCTGGAGGGCGTGTTTGAGGGGAGGGACAGAGAAAGCTAGGGCACAAAATGTTCCTAAGAGTCCGACCCCTGCTGTGTACGATGGTGGGTGACCCGCCTACTGAGTCTTTGAGACACGTGTCCAACATTAACAAGTGCCAGTGTTTCATGAGAATACGTAGTTCCGCCTTGCTCGCAGGGCTGTATTGGGTAATGAAAGAGACCTGTCTCCTGTTGGAGGAACCCTTGGCACCAGGTTCTTTGGGGCCTTTGATCAGTAAATCGTGTTGGTCCTTTCTAGAGATGCGTTTGCTGGCTACCGAGATAAGTTTGCTGGTGTATCCCCTAGCTCGGAAGCGGTAAGTCAGGTTCTTGAGTTCCTGCTTGAAAACATCAGTATCAGTGCAGTTGCGTCAAATCCTGACCATTTCTTCGTATGGGATGGCCCTAATCTGTGTGAGGGGATGAGCGCTCTGCGCATGCAGAATAGAATTGCAGGCAGTGGGTTTCCTGTAAAGTCTCGACATTATCTTATTGTTGGTGATGTACAAAAGTAAATCCAAGAACTCAATGCGAGTAGTGTCCACCTTGTGAGTGAACACTTAGTTGAACTCATTTGTGTTGAGGTGTTCTATAAGTATATTGAGGTCAGGGATGTTGCCAGTCCAAATAGCAAGAATATCATCAAAATACCTCCCCCAATACAGGATATGTTGGGTGAGATGTGTCGGACAGTTGGACCATAGGTGTATTTTCTCAAATTGGCCCATGTATAGATTGGCATATGATGGAGAGAACTTAGCTCCCATGGCTACGCCCTGACACTGCCGAAACCACCTGCCATCATGTAGAAATACATTATTCTCTAGCACTAGTTGTGTGAGGTCAAGAAGCATATGTGTGTGTTCATAAAGTGTGGCATCTCGGGCACTGAGCGTAAGCTGGAGACTTTCGAGACCCCTTTCCAGGGGAATGGACGTGTAGAGAGAGCTAACGTCGAGGCAGACAAACACACAATCATCCGTCCATTCGATGTCTTCAAGTTGACACAGCAAATCCCTAGTGTCCTGTATGTACGAGGGTAAGTTATGTACCAAGGGTTGGAGGAAAGAGTCAATGTACTCAGAAATATGTTCCGTAGGAGAACCAATCCCTGAGTTAATGGGTCTGCCCGGAGGAAATCCCCCTGGTTTGTGGACTTTGGGTAGAATGTATATGCAGGGAGCCCGGGCGCCTCAATGTACAGAAATCTGTATTCTAAATCGGTTAGGAGACAAAAGGGGTCATTCAGACCTTGGCGGACGGCGGAGGCCGTCTGCCAAGGTACCGCCGACAAATGACCGCACCGCGGTCAAAAGACCGCGGCGGCCATTCAAACATTTCCGCTGGGCCGGCGGGCGCTCTCCAAAAGAGCGCCCGCCGGCCCAGGGGAGCCGGCGTAGTTGCAGGGGTGCGACGGGTGCAGTTGCACCCGTCGCGTATTTCAGTGTCTGCAACGCAGACACTGAAATACTTTGTGGGGCCCTCTTACGGGGGCCCCTGCAGTGCCCCCCAGGGGCCCCGCGGCACCCCCTACCGCCATCCTGTTCATGGCGGGTTTCCCGCCATGAACAGGATGGCGGTAGGGGGTGTCTGAATCCCCATGGCGGCGGAGCTCACTCCGCCGCCATGGAGGATTCAATGGGGCAGCGGTAAACCGGCGGGAGACCGCCGGTTTACCCTTTCTGACCGCGGCTGAACCGCCGCGGTCAGAATGCCCTTGGGAGCACCGCCAGCCTGTTGGCGGTGCTCCCGTGGTCGGTGACCCTGGCGGTCACCGGCCGCCAGGGTCAGAATGACCCCCAAATATTCTTCCAAGACGTCAGTTTCTTTTTGATCAGACTGGTGATGTCAGGAAGAGGGTTGGTCTGAAGCACAGAGTAAGCCTGTGTGTCATTGAGTTGTCTGTTGATTTCTGCAATGTAGTCAGTGTTGTTCATGATGACAACGTTACCCCCTTTATCCACCTCCCTAATAACCATGGGGGTCATTCCGACCCCGGCGGTCAAGGACCGCCGGGGCCGGGGATGTGGGAGCACCGCCAACAGGCTGGCGGTGCCCCGCAGGGCATTCTGACCGCAGCGGTTTGGCCGCGGTCAGACCAGGAAAACCGGCGGTCTCCCGCCGGTTTTCCGCTGCCCTGGGAATCCCCCATGGCGGCGCAGCTTGCTGCGCCGCCATGGGGGATTCCGACCCCCTCACCGCCATCCTGTTCCCGGCGGCTCCGACCGCCAGGAACAGGATGGCGGTGAGGGGTGTCGTGGGGCCCTTGGGGGCCCCTGCAGTGCCCATGCGAATGGCATGGGCCCCCGTAAGAGGGCCCCACTTTGTATTTCAGTGTCTGCTTTGCAGACACTGAAATACGCGACGGGTGCCACTGCACCCGTCGCACATACCCACTCCGCCGGCTCCATTCGGAGCCGGCTTCCTCGTGGGGAGGGGTTTCCCGCTGGGCTGGCGGGCGGCCTTCTGTAATGACCCCCTATGTCTGTACAGGTTGAGAGTTTATGCAACGCTCAGAGTTCATTGGGGTTGAGATTTTTGTTTGGTCTGTGGGTACAGGTGCTTGTCTTATCCTCTAAGTTTTATAGTTCTGTACTAACGGCTTTGTAGAAGACGTCGATGTGATTGTCCGGAGGTAAAGTGGGGACAAACATGGAGCTGGGTTTAAGCCCACTGTTAACTTCTAAGTTGGGTATAATGTTAAGTTCAGTCAATAGTTCGTCAAAGCTGGGTGTTGGCGAAGATGTGTTATCAAGGGAGAGGACCGTATAAATGTCCTGCAAGTCCCTAATGGATTGATTTTAAGTTGGTAATGAAATGCGAGCAGTCTTGTTAGTGTCTGGTTTGTTGTGGAAGAACTTTTTTAATTTAAGATTGCGTATGAACTTGAAGAGATCTATGTGTATGGTGGTGTAGTCAGGTTTAGAAGTAGGACAAAAGCACAGATCTTTTTTCAAGACATTTATTTCATGTACAGATAATTTCAAATTGGAAAGATTCATAACCTGTACTGTTTCCTGTGAAACGTTGGGGATTTGTTGCACGGGGGGACCACTCAGGACCTCTGGGTTTTCGCGGTTGAGCGAGTTGTCATGCCCTCCCTGGTGTTTGTTGTGGTGTTTCCTGCCCCCCCCCTGCGGGTGGGTTTGTGTTTATGCCTGACCTGTTGTAGTTCTGTCGTAATCCCTTCCTGTATCGGCCAAGTTCCTCTAAAAAGAACTCGACTGTTGGGTTGTGTTTTGTGGATGTGTACTAGTAGAGGACCCTTCCATAGGCGAGTCTAAGCAGTCACTGGATAAATTGGAGATGTCAGATAAACTACCCGCGATTGACCCAGCAGGCGTGTTAGATTTAGTGGGACTGTTGCTAGAGTCCTTGTTAACCTGATCAAACCTCCGTGCAAAAGTGTAATTCCTGCCATTGTTGTAATCATTGTCATCTCTGACAAGTTTTCGCATTTTCTTGTCCTTTATATATAATTAATACCCAGTGAGTATCTCCCTCTTAATAGTGTAGTTTTTGTCAGCTGCTTCAGGGAGGTTGAGATTTTTAATCTCCTCCTCCAGGGATGTAATGTCCTGGAGTAGTTTGTTGCGTTTTCTGTCTGCATGTTTGATCAGTATGTTAATCATGCTAAAGGAGGTGGAGGAGATAAGGTGTTCCCATTCCCCAAGTAGGTCAGGGTCAAGGTCTTCAAAGGATGGGAATATTATCACTCGCAGTCCTCTAGAGACTTGTTTAAGTTCCAAATAGCGTTTAAGAGTAGTGATAGCCCACCAGCGGGCTAACTCTTGTTTCCTTAGTCTCTCTAGTTTAATGAATTTCTGTCTCAGTCCTTCCTTGGAAGGTGTAGGGTCTGTGGTGCGTGGAGCTAGGGGTTTCCTGGAGAATAGCTCTGCAGCTAAGGTGTCCCGGTTATCGTCAAATGAAGCCTTGTTGTAAAACCTAAGGAGAGGGTATTCCTTCCGATCAGAAAAAATACAATTAGTACAATAAAACAGTAAATGTTACTAGAGTGCGGCTCACCCTATTCAGACAGAACATAACCTGGAAAAAAGAAACACAGGGGTAGTAAGGGTGAAAGGTGCCGCACCTCTAGGCAGTAAAACAATCATTTTTAACAGGTATAGAAGTTACAGCAAAGTCTGGTGCAACCTGGCCGAGTGCCTTACTACCCAGTAGGCACCAAAACGGGTACCGGAGCACCTAAGGACAAAATGGGACAAGATGGCCACAGCACACAGAATGTATTGTCCAACAGTATGGCAAGGATAAATATCCCTCATCAGTCATTCTATTTATTCGTAAAACCTCTCCTCCAGACCGCCTTTTCTTCTATGTTCCTATGATTACTCTCTAATCTTGTTTTACTATTGGCTACTCACAGCCAACTATATCCCTTTTTCACCTTCTATAGCCCACTTAGCTGATCACAGGGCACCTTTGCTACCTACTTTCATTACCTACCATTCTGGCTGGACAGCCCAGGTATGAGTTACTAACTTTGGCCCCCTAGGGCCCCCCCCTTGCTGTTTGTCCGTTACTTCACTATGTGCTGCTCTGTATCTCCCTTTTTGTGTTCTTACTTACCCATCTGCCTGGTCTCTCTCAGTCCTGCTTTACTCTCCTACTTATCACACCTCACTTTACAGTCTCCTTATACTATTCCTGAACAACGCTATTTCTATCTACTAAATACTCTGGATGTAAGCTTTACGGAATTTTGGTTCTCACTATGATTCACATGGTCACGGTGACTCACTTTGTCTTTCATGTTTTGTAGTTTGGGTCCCAATCACCTATTTGGCTTGCCATGTTCACTCAATGCTCACTTACTCAAGCTCTTACACTGATCACTGGTCACTGGTTTCTGGATTTGGAATCTTTTCTACATGGTCACCGATGAGTCCACAATCGATTCCAAACACGTATATATGCCAATTTTTGCTTTCATTACTGTTTTGCAGCCTTGATGAAGTCACCTGTGTGACGAAACACGTGTTGGCTGTATCTTGATGATGGCACAATGATCTTTAGCACCTACAAATAAAGACACCATCTACAAACAAGATTTAAGACTTCTTTCAACCTCAACACACCATCAGGGATATTTATCCTTGCCATACTGTTGGACAATACATTCTGTGTGCTGTGGCCATCTTGTCCCATTTTGTCCTTTTTGGGGTACCTCCCTGTAAGCAAAAAGGAGGCACGGTAACAGAACATCCCATCTCCTTCTGAGTTTTTTCAGGGAGTCCCATTATCATACCTTTGAGAGTTTCGTTAAACCTCTCAACCAGACCTTTTGTTTGTGGATGATAAGGAGTAGTGAACTTGCATGTTACACCACACTCCTTCCACATAGCTTTGAAGTATGAAGACATAAAGGGCCATATTTATACTTTTTGACGCTAACGCCATTTCAATGCGCCGTGCGGGCGTCAAATTTATACTTTGACACACGGCGGCACAATCAACAGGTGGGAGTCATTTTTTTTTACGCACATTGCGGCGTCAACTCATAAAGGAAAACTACGTTAATGTGACGTAAATGACTGTGGGTCGATTTACGACACTGCAACCCGGATATGCGCCGTTTTTTTTGACGTAATAGCGTCAAAAATACCCGCGAACACTGCCCTTTCAGCAGAGGAGAGCCAAAATGGATCCCAGATGCCACTACAGACCCCAGGAAGATGACAGCAGACCAGGAACCGGCCAGGATGATCCATACAAGAACCAGGACATATATAGAAAACAAATAAAGTGTCGCTTCAGTGCAGAGGAGCAGGAAATTCTGGTTAAAGAGGTGACAGAACACCAGCACCAACTGTTCATCACCTCTAAGTTTCCAATCAGTAGGAGAGAGGCCATATGGCAACAAATTGTTGACAAGATCAACAGTGTGGCTGAAGTACGCAGAACAGTCACCGAGTGTAAGAAACGCTGGCATGACTGCAAACGTAGGACAAAGGAAAAAATGGCCAGGAACAGGAAGGCAGCACTACAGACAGGAGGTGGGAGTCCAGCACACCAGGAGGCCCTGGACCACATGGAGGAGATGGTCGCAGCCGTCATCCCCGAGGAGATCGTCACAGGATAGTGCAGACTACCACAAGACAACGCATATGCAGGGTAACTTGCATGGGGATTTAAAATACAATAATGTTGACTGTAAGCAGGGAGGGAAATACCTACTACACATTGCATGTAAGTCATCATATACATGGAGTGGCATGGGTAAAGGGGTATGGCAGGGGGGCATGCCCTGCACATACAGAAGCTGGGGCACAACATAACACAACACCAACAACAGTCCCATGGGGGCATCCTGCCATGACAACTATGGAGCAAAGGGAAAGCCTCGACAGGAGGGAAGGCCACTACGTCAAACTTACATCCTGGCACTCGTCAGCCAAAATATCTCCTACATTAACTAGGGCCCTATCAGCAATCCTCTAGCCAAAACAACAACTGCAATGTAACTGCAACAACAGTTGACACTACCACCTCTGATCTCTGTGCAGCTATAGTAGCCAATGGCAGTAACCTCCCCATGGAACAAACATACCTAAATTAGGTGGTGAGTATGACATCTGCAACAATCTCCTGAAACAAGACAAAGGCCCCAGTACACTCATATGTCAATGCCCATAGTTGTCACATACATCAGCCAAAGTAAACAGCAATAGGAGTGACACAGCACTAAGGACACACACATGCTGCATATGTCAGGGTCCTTCCCGTGCCTGGCTAACAAGGCAACATCACAAATGTCATACTGCTCAGACAACAGCATTGAGGAGGGGACACATGAAACTGGTCACTTAAATACACCTGCACAGTCAGAGGACCAAATAGGACATTGATACGATAATCAGGGCAATGCAATGTAACACACATTACCCATTATCAGCAGGACCCATTAACAATGTCTACATCCATATCACATCATAACATTGCCATGCATAGGATATGCCACATGCCAATTACATCAAAGTCAATGTGAACAATCAGGGATTGGGGCAGGTCCTGAGAGGCAAGTGTGCTGCCAAGGCCATCAGAACACCCACAGCCAGTGAAAGGTCTCACCATAAGAATGGATATACACGGAGGGTTGAGTAGGACAAAAAGATGGCTATTCCCTATTTGGTACAAAGCAACACCTAGAGGAGATTAGGCAGACAAGTCTGATAACTCAATATCATACATGTGACACACAGGTGGGCCATAGGCCTATAACAATGCCCATTTGAAGGACAGCAGATACCAATACCAAACAAGATCACAAAGTAAATTCATCAAAAGGCTGGCATGTTACGTAAAAATTGTCACAGCACAGACACACTAATTGTACCCTGTTTCATTGCAGAGGAACATGGATCTCCTGCCGATATGCCTGTCCCTGATTTCCCTGATGACATGGATGACGAGCCCATAAACATTCCCCAGGAGACCATTCAAAAGGTCCTTGAAACCCTCCAGACCCCACCTTCAGTCACAAGGAGGAGCACAGAACAAGCAGCCATCACAGAAGAACCACCCACCACCCCAATTGCAAGACCTGCCAGCTCCTACACAGCTGAGGACTCTGACGACACTGGCACAAGCTTTGAAAGAACCGTAGTTGGAGTACAGCGGGAGCTGGCCAAGGAGGTGCGGGTGGGGATGCAAAATATGGCAGCCAGCCTTGAGGGGGTGCGCTCGTGCATGATGTCATCTGCAGATCAGGCAGCAGCTATGCAAGCCCTAACATCCATACTGCAAGGACTGCAAGAAACTGTAAAGGAATTCACCACTGCAGTAAGGGAGTTGCCACAACACCTCGCACCCCAAACTTTCCACTGCATGCATTAATGCAATCATGACTCCCTCAGGGCCGACCTGGCTGCCTACCATCTTGATGCAGCTGCTATTCTCAAAAACCAGCAGGCCCTCCTTGCTGCAGTACTGCCCTTAAGAACTTCACAGGGAGCAGTCACTGGGATGTCTGACTCCACGTCTTCTAACACTGAGGTGTGTGTTGCCCCTTCACAACCAACAACAACAAGGACAAAGCAGGCAACACACACATCAGAAGAAGAAGACATGGAACAGATCACATTCACACGGAAGAGTACCCGGAAGCACTAGTCCCTGCACCATGGCCTACTTTGACCAAGGTCCTACGTTTTGTCAATTGCCAGTCTCACTACAACTACACTCAATGACTGTTCTGCTAACCACTGTATGACTTGTCAGCATTGCCAGTGAATGTCTCTCTCCTACTAATTGGCAAATCCTGTCCCTCTGCACTGTTGGTAACATCACCCCAGCATGTCAGGAGCATCATCCACACCCCTTCTGTAGGATCACCATGTAAGATTGCACTAGAAGGGACTCAGCAAACATGGACAATGTACATTTTGCACTACAGCACCTATCAATAAATAGCACTTGCACACCTAATATGTCTCTGTGTAATTTGACACATCAACTGTGCAGTAGATAACTCAAAAGTGCCTGTGTGACAACCATGTAGCTTGTCAATACAACTGTCCTGACATCATGTAGTCTGATACATCTGTGCAGTGGGCAGGATTGCATCATAGCCTGACCATCCCGAGGAGAATAACTGATGAAGGGAGAAACCACACACAATCATGCTGTGTTGGACAGAATAATGTTCCATCAATAGCAATCAAAGTCAACTAATGGTGGCTGATAAATGTGGGCACCATGCAATACTAAAACATGAAATTATGCAGTCTAATCTAAGCAAACACAACTAAACACAGCATCAATCACCCTTTCTGAGTAAACTTCCAAGAAGGGAAGTCATGCTGAATTGTTGCACACATGATCTATGTCAGTAATGAAGATAAGAAGACAAGAGTGTTAACAACACCTCATCTACAAAGATGTCCCTGAACATCACACTGCAGTCCGACCTAAAAAATTCCCCACAATACCAAGTCTGGAAGCACACTATGTGATGTTGAAAACATACTCATCAACATAAATCTTTTGTGATCCATGTAAACTCCAAATGGTGGTTCTATCAAATGGTGGATACTTACCAAGTTAGCACATGGGTAGGCGCCATTTTAAACCTCTTATTTCTTTGGTTTGTAGCATAGGACACAAATGTCATAGAACAACAATCACTACACTGATGGAAAGGCCATGATCAAGTAGCAGTTAACACATAATGCAAAGGGTTAACTATATATTTATTCATAAGTATTCACACCAGAGGCAACTAAGGGAAAAGTCATACCTACACTAATCTAACCTGACTACTCCTAACCCATAACTGTCCCTAACTAACCTAAGCTAAACTTACTCTACACATATAACAAATCGATTTAAACATCAACCCCCCACCCACCATTATGAGACAGGACACATGCAGGACAACACATACTAACCTACACACATACTATACTATCCTAAACAATCATATATTTTGTTGTATTTAAAAAAAAAAAAACTGACAGGAACCCCAACATTGACCCCCACCCACCCACACACTCAATAATGAAAAATAGAAAGAATAAGGACCCCCCACCCTCCTCCCTAACACTAACTAAGCTAACAACCTATACTAACCTAACACTAATCCCCAAAACCCACCTATCATGATAAAAAGGAAAGAGGAGGGAGGGGAGGGATAAATTAAAATAGACCATATAAGTCCTAGAGGTTGGCCCTCCGTAGGGTCCGCCTGATGGACCTGAGCCGCTTCTTTATGTAGGCCACATCCTGGCTCAGCTTGTCCACCTTCCTAATGAACTTGTCCATTTTGCGGTCTAAAGCCTGGAATGCCGCAGGGTCAATTGGAGGTGCTGCTGCTGTCTGTGTGCCGGCAGAGGTGCTCTGTGTGGGAGTTGATTGTAGCCCACTGCACTGTCCTGCAGCTCTTATATTGCTGGGTCCTGGTCGTGCTGCAGAGGTAGGGACAACTGTCCCCGCCGTTGCTGGGGCCACTTGGGGAGAACTGGTGGTTGTGGTGGTGGTGGCTGTAGTGGGCAACGTTGGGCCACCCTGTTGTGAGGCCCACCATGCTCCGGAGGCCCGATCCGCTTGGTATTGTCGGGCCATCCGTCGGAACCCCGACTGCACCTGCAGGATGTGTCGGTACCTCATGGCCCGCCTCTCAAATTCATGCCTCTGTGCGGCACTCATGTTTGCAGCTGTGAAGAGAAAGGGCAACTATTTACCATAGGAAATGCATTGGGTGGAATAGCACAATGGGTCAATTGGAAATTACTTTTACTGTAGTTGTAACAGCTCATATCACCATATAGATCATTGAAACTCTCAGAGGAAGTACATTGGAAGCCTGCATACAAAGGGCATCTCACACATAGCATATACAATTATCTACATGATGGGTGACATCAGCCTAAACTTCTCATCATAAAAATTACTAATGCAGCTGACATTATGGCTGCACCTCCTCCGCCTATTGCCTGGACTCTATATGTCAGTGTATGTGATAACAATCACAACCCTCAATATCTGTGATTTGTAATTGGATTTGCTAGTATAGAACTCATGTGCCATAACCGAGTGTGTACACTAGGTTCAAAACAAAGTTTCAAATGGTCACAAGTATGTGTAACATACTGGTTGCTACAGTCCTAGGTACCCTATTCCCAAACACATGGCTGACTTTGAGGGGGGTTGGGAAGAACATCCAACAATCCCATAATCAATGCACACCCAGGAGTGTATAGAAAGCTCAACATGTTTTTGCCTCCACACACACACCACCAGTGAAGGGCTACTAACAAATCGGAGTCAGCTAAACCTTGTCCTATCCAAGGTCCACACATGTCAAAATTTACTGACTTAGGCCAACATCACATACTACCAGTGAGGCATATTTTTCTACAGACACAGAGGAGCAAGAACACCCATGATCATGAGTAGCATGTACACCTAGGCCGTTGCACTCTAGTCCCACACACTTCTAGTACAACTTGTGGAAGTACATGCCCCCGGAAGATCCAACCTACAGTGTACTCAGTCCATCGTTAACTAGGGAAGCAGCAGATTTCAGACAAGCCATTTGCAGAAGCTATCTGGGAGAATGTCAGTCTGAAATGCAGACTCAGTCCGAGACAAGTCTCAGAGCTACTCTTCCATTAACTAGTGTATTCCACATGACTCACCCCATTCCCCATAGCGGGCCCTACAGGAATGGCCTACAGACCCAAAATCAGACAAATGGATAAGCATAGGTCAACTCAAAATGAAGTGATAACTGAAATCTCAATAATGGAACAATACTAATGAATGGGCAGCGCATCAAACCTTGAAATCTGTTGAACACACAGTAGTCCATCATGCATCACCAGCAAACATTAAAAATACCACACATGCAACACTCACTGTAGGTGTCGGGGTCCTCAAAATGAGCCACCTCTCCCACTGTGTACGGTGCAGGTCCACCTGTAAAGCATGGAAGGAAGAATATACTCAGAATCCGTGCACTGACGAACAATTGCAATTTCAAAGGCAATGTGAGAATATGACATGAGTAATGAAACCCTTTCACACATGCTCATACTGCATGGAATTATTCATGCACAACATTTACATCGGATGAGTCTCCTGCTACAGTTACACACCCTACTACACACATGCAGTGGCCTGGACAGTCATGTGGTGGCAAAGATGCACCTCCATTAGTATGCTGCAACAATATAGGGGTGCATTCATCTCATCATGTGCATCCAAGAGAGACATCCAAAAGCTGGTTACTTGAGGACTGCCTGACCTCTCAAACTCAAACAGCCTATGTGGTCATGACACATATGTGACTGATAGGTACATGGTACAGAGGGCCAGGTACTTTGGCAATACCTCATGTTGTTACAGTTTCATGCAGTGATGTGTCCTAACAATAGTGATTGGCACCAAACATAGATGTTTGTACCCTAGTCCATACCTTTGGACTGCAATCCCTATTCTGATTTGGGCACAAGTGTCAATAAATACCAGTCTAAAATGTTAGCTGAGGGCAACTGAGTCCTTAACAAATATGGTTCATGCTCAGATCAGGCATGTAACAATTAGATGTGAAGGAGCACATTTATCACGACAAGACATGGCACTTCCAAGAACATTTTCCATACACACCAACCAGACACACATGTGACATATGTGTGGACAACATTGCTAACTTCAATTGACGTGAAGGCAGCACTCATTTTCAGCATCATGTAGGGTTTACAAGTGTTAGTCTAGCTATGGCGTCTACATATGTAGGTATGATGTTTCAACATCCATTTTTCACTGGCTATTGTGACCTGTAGAGTCCTAATTGCGTCATTAATGTGTCGCTTGTCTGACACAAAGGCGGCACTACATTACATTCTGCTACAGGCAACCGGTATGTGTAGAAAACATGAGCTACCTGACTGCTAGCATTTGTCTTCCTTCACATTGTGCATCAATTACCCAGTAGGTTTCCCTAGCATTACACACAGTCAGCCTTATCTGGCAGATTGGGTAACAATCATCACATGTCACCACACAGCTTTAAATTGTGCACATGTAATTGATCTGTACTTCCCAACATGGCCACCAATCCTGATTCCCAGGTGGTCCAGCAGATCTTGCTCCCTGGATATCAGATCAGCCCAGCGGTGCTTCAATTGATGGTCATTCCTTTGGCTACCATATAGACGGACCAAGTGATGGCGCACCTTCCCCCACCGGACTTTACGGGCCTCTGTGTGATATCCCTGTATCACCCTACCCCCAGCCTCCAGCATGAGTGGGAGGAAATGGCAAACAAGCCTTATAAACCCCCCCCAATTCCTCCTCACCCATCCTGGAAAGCCGTGGCCTACCAGACATGTCAGCACTGAGAAAGGGGAAAAAGTTGTAGAAAAAGGAAAAGGGGGAAATGGGGAAAGGTAGAGTGGTGAAATACAAAGAAAACTTAAGAAGAAGAGCCCAACTATCCCCTATATTACAGTACCCACAACAGACTCCCACAGACAATAAATAAAACACTGGACTTGACAAAATAATACAACACAGACTCAGACAGTATTCAACAACAAGACAATGATGACAAAAGCACAATTGAGATGGTACCCTGGACAGAAAAGCACTAATACACAGGACAACACTTTGCACACAGCCCCACAGTCTAGAATAATCTGAGACTGCAAAGTGAAAGTGAAAGTACACCCACTGTACAGATTCTGTAAACAGGATATCCTATTACATCACATCCTGCATAAAATGGCCGCCGTTTTTTCCCCGCTATGCATCATTTTTTCACGCATACAGCTTGTGCGTCATATTTTTTGACGCATAGGAGTGCAAATAATGCAGAGTCAAAAAAATGTTCTTCATTGGTTGAATATATTTGTTTGAGGCATATTTTACAGTTCTAGAGTTGAAAATTAAGCCGCTGGAAAATATGATATCTAAATATGAAAAATATTTTTGACTCTGCATTATCTGCACTCCTGTGCGTCAAAAATTATGACGCACAAGCTGTATGCGTGGAAATATGACGCATAATGGAAAAAAATGGAGGCCATGTTATGGAGGATATTATGATATCTATTTTTTAAATTAATTTTTGACTCTGCATTATCTGCACTCCTGTGCATCAAAAATTATGACGCACAAGCTGTATGCGTGGAAATATGACGCATTATGACAAATATGTCTTTCATTTGTCAAATTGAGAAATGAATTTTGTCATGACCAAACGGTGCTAAGTGATACACATTTGGGGTTAGCTATGGCAAATGTCCCTTATAGGATGTACAGAAGGTATTCACAGTGCAATGGTAATGATTGGCCAGAATGGATATTACTCATAATTGTACACATATGTAGGTAATTGCTGATTGCTATTTTCAAAATATGAATGGGATACCAGGATGTATTCCTTAGCAAAAATGTGTCCACATTTATCAAGCTAATCAAAATGATATAAAGGCCAAATAGGTAGTGCAATTGTCGCCTAAACATTTTTGGGGGGTAACCATGTCCTAGTTACGAGTTAATGTATCTAAAATGTGTTTTACTTTTGACATGTAGGGCACACATGCGCCTTATGCATGTGTGTGCTTCACATGTGCATAAATAATGTATATTTGGGGGGCAGCAGAGGTGGACTTAGGCCCCCAGCACCCTAGGGTTTGCTCTTCCAGACTTGCAAAGTTATCATAGGGTTTCCCAAATTCAGTAATGCTAAACCTTCAGCAGCAGGCCCATGGAAGCAAATAGGGTATGATTCACTGTTTGCTATTCTGTAATCCCATTTGCCCATTTTACGTTTGCCCTATTGATACTTTGGAGAATTCTGACATACCATTTTGCATTGATTTTTTTGCAAAATCTCAACGTTCCTCATGTCATGATAGCAAATAGGTTGTTGATGTATGTGGCCCTTTATGCATTACCTGGTTTAGTGGCATGTTTCATTCTTCCTGCTAGGTTACAACTGGGACTCTACTGTGATCGGCTGCTTGCAAACATTTTGTTGATTGGATGGTACATGTACATGTGTGTGGTCCAATATTGATCCAGTATCAACTGTCAGGGTGTATGTTGTCACTGTAAAATCCAGGTCTCCTCATGAGTTAGTGGCAGCTAATCTTGTTTCTATTGGGTATCGTTTGTAGCAAAATTTGAGAAAAGCCATTGAGGACATGGTCACCTACACATGGATGGTCCTACCCTGTCACTGAAAACGTATAATGAGACTTTCAACTGGGCAACCTTGGTGTGCTGAGTGAGAGAATGTCTCAGGTGTCTGGATCCGGCATGTCTCATTGCAACATTTGTACTCCAGTTGGCCTCTGTGGATGGTAATGTAGCAGGAAACATCATAGCCTCTGTGCAGAAGTAAATGGCTGGTATTCAACACACACAACTCATCTTTATTATTTGAACAATGTTACTCAGCGTTTGAACAGTCAGGGTCCTCATATGTGGTGACTTTTCATGGACATTATCTGAGGTTGCTGGTTTGGATGGAGGCCACTTACACCATCAAACACTATGGCCAGGTCCACTGTCACACTTTGTAGTTTAGGCATTAATGAGGGCCAGACAACGGAAGGGCCATGATTTAGCTATTCAAGGGCACTGTCACAAATCTGATACAAATAACAATCAGATGATGCAATACTATGTATTTTAGTATACATTGATGAGGCTAATGACAAATTAGTGTCTGAGGTACAAGAGGTTTTGGACAGCACGTGTGGTCCATAGGTGGACCCCAGGTATCTTTAGAGTGACCCACGGACAGGTGCCAGTCAGGCTGACAGGATGCTGGGTCAATCAGGAGCAAGTTCTTTCAGTAATTACATGATCAGTGTTCTGACTAGGACTGGTCAGAGGGAGCAGTAGACAGTTGACATGTCACGCTGTGTATGTCCTGTGTTGTTTTGAAGGTGACACATGAACCCTGATAAAGTGTTCTACGGCAACATTAGTAGCAATGCTTAATGATGTAATAGCTCAAATTCCAACATGTATGCAGTAGGAGGCATCAGCAGGGACGGGGCATGTACATTTGGGTGGTGTGCATGGAGGGGATCACTGGTGTGGCCTCCATCGGTGTCTCACTAGTCCTGTCAGATGAGATTTGCTGAAAATTAGCCTACAGTACCTTTCACAGAAAAATCAATCTACAGGCCTTAAAAACTCCAAGCCAGTGTATTATATGAGCTGAGTTCCATGCAGTGAGATGGTACTATGACAATGGTAGGCATAGGAAAGGGTGTGGCAGACTGGATGACTCTTATGAGTGTGTGTGTGTGTAGATGAGGGAATCTCAGTGTACACAAATCAGCATTCCAGGGACCTCTTCAGACAGGTGGGGTGTGACCAGCTGTAAGTGTGTGTAATGTTTTTAGAAAAGGGCTGACATGTAGATGGGATGTTATGTGCTGGATGCTTGTCATAGGTGTAGCACTTGTGCTGTGTTTGTTCTGCTTATGTGTAACTCTAGTGACAGATAGTCATTGCAAAGATAGTAAGTAGTTGGAATTACTGTTGGCAAGAGTCTAGTACTACATACCTGTTCCTGAAGCATTAGCATGTGAACTGCATGATGTATGAGGCCTGTTTTCCCCTAGTTGAGTGATGGTGTTTTAGTTGTGTGCCATCTGCTGCGATGATCCATGTTTATTACATGTATGTGTGTCATATGTGTGGTCCTCAGCTATTGCCCTTCAAAGGTGAACTGTACAGGATGTCTGTCATTTACATTGTGTGTGTATGTGACCATTGTATGGTGGCCATTACATTTGTGGTGTAATTTTTTGTGTCATGATTGTTATATCATTATTGCTCAATGAGACAATATTCTTCTTCAGATATTTCAAGCTAAAGGTGGGCAGAAATGGATAGTCCAAACCATAATGTGGTGTTTGTTATCAGTGTTTATTTACAATAGTGCATTAAGTGGTGATGGTGATAATTATGCAAAGAAATGATTTACAATGTGTTGGCGCCTGCGCACTCCAGCAGCCGTGTTTCGTTGTTCCCCCTCCTGTTGCAGGCCAGCATCCTCCTCTTCTTCGTCTTCAGGCATGTATGGGTCTGGTTCGAGGAGGGGAATGTTCCTTTTTACACTAATGTTGTGCAATATTGCACATGTGAGTATGATCCTACAGACCATCTCGGGGAATATAGTAGGCTACCGCCAGTGATGTTGAGGCAGCAGAACCTTGACTTGAGGATCCCAAAGGTCCGCTCGACAATGCTGCGTGTCCTCTTATGGGCGTCGTTGTATGCCCACTCTGCAGCAGTACTCGGGTTCCCAAATGGTGTCATTAGCCATGGCTGGATGCCATACCCCTGATCAGCTGAAAGAAAAACACAGAATGGGATCATGTTGATGTAGCTGGCACTATTGAAAAGACCTTTAATGGCAGTAGTTGTCTTGTGTTGTCTGTGACTCTTTTGTGTACTAATGTGACATCCTATACTTGTAGGCTATACCATCTGCATTGTGTTGTTTCCTTGGCTGAGCAAGTGTTTGTCTGGTAACCGTTTGTCAGCAGTATGTTTTGGGATTTACAGTACAGTGTGCCCTCCCTAGCATTGTGACTTGTGATACAGGCGTCCGTGTGTCTTCACTGAGGGTGAGATGATAGTTCCATGCACAGTTAAAATTGAAAGTGTTGTTAACATTTTCATATCAAAGTACCCTGGACATCCCATACCTTGAAACTTATGCAATGTATTAATGTAGAGGTCATTGGGACACTTACAATTTGCAAGGTGACATTTAGGCAACCACACTCATTAATGTCTTCACATTAGGCTGTACAGTAATTTCCGATGTGTGACAGGTTCAATGGTGAGTTAAGAAACATGGCTAGTGATGTCAGGACCTCAGTGTGTTCCTGTCTAGATGTTGCTGTTGTGGTGTATGTGTTGTGTGTCCTAGAGGGTTGCTGTGCAGTGTGTATATAAGTAGGTTTTTGTACTTACCAACAAGTAGTCCCTTGCCATATCGTCCATCCTGGAAGTGTTGGTTGATAGTAGAGTGATAGAAGATGATTGAGTCATGGACACTCCCAGGATATTTAGCCACGATGTTGGTGATCAATCCCTGGTGATTGACTACGGCCTGCACGTTGATTGAATGTGTGTGCTTCCTGTTGCGGTAGAGGTGTTCAGTTGCAGCAGGTGGCACAAGGCGTACATGTGTGCAGTCGATTGCACCAAGGACGTGTGGGAAGCCACTGATTGCGTAGAACCCCTGTTTAGTTTCCTGCTGCTTCTGCAGTGTGCTAGGGAAGCAGATGTGGCGGGTGTCAGGCGAATGATGGCATCCAGTACTTTTGGCAGAAATGCGGAGAATGATGGTTGTGAAATTCCACCAACCAGGGCACCAGTTGTTTGAAATGAGCCACTTGCCAGCAGGTGAAGTACGGCAAGCAGCTTTGTTTCTGTTGGTATGGTGCGGGGTGTCACCAGAGTGGGGGCCAACTGCTGTTCAATGTTGTGCAGCAGCTGCTGGATGGCCTGCCAGTTCAACCGGTACCTCTGGATGATGTCATGTTCCCTGAGGCCCTGAAGGGTTTTCTTGGGCGGAATATCCTCTCCTGCCTTCTGCGCTGCCTTTGGGGTCCCTGCTGGTGTTGTTGTAGCTGCTGTTGTTGCTGCTGGGCTCTGCGTCTACGTGCACGCTGGATAAGAATCACCTCCATGTCTCCCTGTTGCTGCTCTGCTGCTCTGCTGCGCTGCTGCGCTGCTGCTCTGCTGTTTGTTCTGTGTGTTCTGAATAAATACAGGTGTGTTTGCCCCATTTTAACGACTGGCCTGACCCAGGTGTTAAATTTTGACGCACATCGGGCTGTGCGTAATTTTTTTGCTCCGCCTCCCAGCCGAGAGTAATTTTTGACCGGAAGCATAAATACGACGCACGGCCGTTTGCGGTGTTTATTGGACGGGAACGCCTACCCTGTATATCATTAACGTAGGGCGGGTTGCCGCATCCAAGAAATGAAGCACACAGCGGAATTTTGTCATCCGCGGGCGTCAGAGTTTAAATATGGGGCAACGTTTGCACTGATTCGCAAACGGAGTATAAATATGCACCAAAGTTACTACCTCTGTCTGACACCACTTCCTTAGGGAAACCCACCCTGGAAAATATTCCTAGGAGGGCCTTTGTCACTGCAGGGGCTGTAGTGGACCTTAAGGGGATTGCTTCAGGGTACCTAGTGGCATGGTCCACTACCACCAGGATAAACCTATTGCCTGAAGCTGTTGGAGGGTCAAGGGGGCCAACTATGTCAACCCCTACCCTTTCAAAGGGCACCCAGACCACTGGGAGTGGAATTAAGGGGGCCTTTGGAGCGCCAGCAGTCTTGCCACTGGCTTGGCAGGTCACACAAGAGCGTCAAAACTCTTTGGTGTCCTCTGACATATGAGGACAGGGAGCAAGCCTGTCCCAAGTTTTACTTAGGCCCAAATGCCCAGCCAAGGGAATGTCATGTGCCAAGGTAAGAAGAAACTCTCTGTATTGCAAAGGGAATACCAATCTCCTGGCAGCTCCAGGTTTCGGGTCCCTTGACTCAGTATACAGGAGGTTGTCTTCCCAATACACCTTATGGCTTTCACTGACATCCCCACGCTGCTATTTGACAGCTTGCTGTCTCAAACCCTCTAGTGTGGGACAGGCCTGCTGTGCCACACTCAGCTCTTCCCTAGCAGGCTCCCCTGCCCCCAAAAGCTCAGCAGTGTCTGCTGCCAGCTCATCTGGTGTAGGTTCTGCACAGGGAGAGGATTCCTCCTCCTCAAAAGGGGACTCTTCTGGTGAGGGAGGGATAGTGGGCAAGGATTTACCCTTCCTACCCCTAGCTTTTGGGAGCACTTGGTCCATTGTTCCAGGATCCAAGTTTCCCTGTCCTTTTTGCTTTTTGGCCTGAGCCCTTGTCAAAGCAAAAATATGCCCAGGAATGCCCAACATAGCTACATGAGCCTCCAACTCCACTTCAGCCCAAGCTGATGTCTTCAAATCATTTCCTAGTAAGCAATCTACAGGTAATTCAGTGGTTACCACAACTTTCTTTGGACCAGTAACCCCCCCCCAGTTGAGATTCACAACAGCCATGGGGTGGCTAAGTGTGTTATTGTGAGCATCAGTCACTTGGTACTGCTGACCAAGTAGGTGTTGATCAGGGTGAACCAGTTTCTCTATAACCATAGTTACACTTGCTCCTGTGTCTCTGTAGGCCTCAACCTCAACACCGTTAACTAGGGGTAGTTGCTTGTACTTATCCATATTAAGGGGACAAGCAACCAAGGTGGCAAAGTCAATGCCACCATTAGAGACTAAAACAGCCTCTGTGGTCTCCCTAACAAGACCAACCCCAACTACACTGCCAATAGTGAGCCCAGCTACACCCTGGGATTGGCTATTTGTAGTAGATTTCCCACCACCGCTGCTATTACTAGGTGCACTAGAGGTTGCAGTTGGGGTTGTGGTGGTGGGAGGTTTGGTGTTTTTCTTTGGACAAGTGGCATCACTTGCCCAATGGCCTTTTACTTTACATAAATAACACCAAGGCTTTTTCTGATTGTGAGAAGAGGATTTGGACCCACCACCCCCAGAGGATTTTTGTGGGCCAGGTGAAGACTCAGAATGTTTTTTATCTTTGTCCCCACCCTTGTCAGAAGACTTACCATCCTTCCCCCTGTATGAACCTTTCTGTTCACTCTTGTTCTGACCCATTTGTCTGCCTTCTTTCCCAATTCTTGGGGAGAGGTCAGATCTGAGTCTACCAAGTACTGGTGCAACAAATCAGACATACAATTGTTCAAAATATGCTCTCTCAGAATTAGATTATACAGGCTTTCATAGTCAGTCACCTTACTGCCATGTAACCAACCCTCCAAGGCCTTCACTGAACAGTCTACAACGTCTGTCCAGTCTTGAGAGGACTCTTTTCTGGTGTCTCTGAACTTAATTCTGTATTGTTCAGTGTTTAACCCAAATCCATCCAAGAGTGCATCCTTCAAAACTTTGTAATTGTTAGCATCACTTTCTCTGACAGTAAGGAGCCTATCCCTACCCTTACCAGTGAAAGATAGCTACAAGATAGCAGCTCACTGCCTTTGAGGGACCAACTGTACCATACAGGCCCTCTCAAGTGCAGCAAACCACTTTTTAATGTAATCCCCCTCCTTGTAAGGGGGGACTATCTTATGCAGGTTTCTGGAATCTTGCTCTCTAACAGGATTGCTATCAAAAACACTGCTGCTGCCACCATGGGGAACTAACCCCAACCTCTGCCTTTCCCTTTCCACATCTAGAGATTCCCTGTCTAAGGCCAGCTGCTGCTGTTTAAGCTTCAGCCTGGACTCTTCCAACCTCAGCTTTCTGAGGTCCCTTTCCATTAAGTTATTCTCAGGGTGGGAGGCTTGGGAATTGTGAGGCACAGAAGTTATATGCGAATTGGCAGAGTTGGACCTGTCCCTAACTGACTGGACTCTAGTAACCTGGCCTTTAGGAGTGAAAGGTGCCCTACTAATGTGTGACCCACTCCCACTACCAGTGTCACTAAGTGGCCTGCTAGCTGACAGGTCCTTCGAAGAACCCTCCCCAGCAACCTCAGGAGACTCCTCTGAGTCTGACTGGGTACCCCCTCCTCTACCTCCTGATCCTGGGATGGGCCAGACTGGTTCTGGTCACTTTCTAGGAGAAGGCTGAAGAGGAGATCTTTGGTAGGATTCTTACAAATTGCTAAAACTCTTTCTATGCAGAGACACCTCAAACTTTTAAAGTTTAGATTCCCATATGTTGCCTGGACAACTGTGGGAGTAAGCTCTACTGCAGACATGATAAAAAAGGTTTAGGACAGAGAAAGAAAAACGTTTTTGGAACTTTCAAAAGAACAGAGAAAAACGTTTTCAAACTTTTGAAAACTTTAAAAAGTTTTCAAAAACTTTTCAGAAACTTTTTAGAAAGTTTTGGAGAAGGAAAGTTAAACTGTTTAGGTTACTGTTTATATTCTGAAGTATTTGGTATATGTTTTTCTTATGAAAAGCATCAATGACAAAGTGGTAAAGCAGTTACAATTACTTATCCCACTGCTGCACCACCAATGTAGGAGGCTGGCCTGGCGTATAGTGGGTGCCTTGTGGTACTTACACCTTGTGCCAGATCCAGTTCTCCACTATTAGTAGATTAGAGGTGTTCTAGCAGCTTAGGCTGATAGAGGTAGCTATAGCAGAGCAGCTTAGGCTGAACTAGGAGACATGAAAAGCTCCTACTATACTACTTATATCACTTAGTACTACATCACAAGAAAACACAATACTCAGAGTTACTAAAAATAAAGGTACTTTATTTTAGTGACAGTATGCCAAAAGTATCTCAGAGGATATACTCCCTTAGGAGGTAAGTAATATACACAAAATATACACACAAACCAAAATCAGGTAAGTAAAACACTTTAAAAAAGTAGTGCAAACACTGTAGAACACAATAGAAAGCAGTAGGAGAAAATAGGCCTAGGGGCAACATAAACCATATACTCCAAAAGTGGAATGCGAACCACGAATGGACCCCAGGCCTAGTGTAGTGTGTAGAGGGTCGCTGGGAGTGTAAGAAAACAATAAGGGTGTCCAAGATACCCCACCCCAAGACCCTGAAAAGTAGGAGTAAAGTTACCCTACTACCCCAGAAAGACAGTAAGGTCGAGATAGGGGATTCTGCAAAGACAACAACTGACTGAAAAGACTGAAGATGGATTCCTGGACTTAAGGACCTGCAAAGGAAGGGGACCAAGTCCAAGAGTCACGCAAGTGTCCAGGTGGGGCAGGAGCCCACTAAACCCCGGATGAAGGTGCAAAAGGGCTGCCTCTGGGTAGAAGAAGCCAAATATTCTGCAACAATGGAAGGTGCCAGGAACTTCTCCTTTGGTCAGAAAGTGTCCCATGGTGTGCTGGAGGATGCAGAGTTGTTTCCACGCAGAAAGACCACAAACAAGCCTTGCTAGCTGCAAGAGTTGTGGTTGAGGATTTTGGGTGCTGCCAGGTCCCAGGAAGGACCAGGAGGTCGCCCCTTAGAGGAGGAGACAGAGGGGTTACTCAG